>NC_139254.1:6149259-6531440 GCF_977018435.1 Lepisma saccharinum | reverse complement strand
GACCACCCCTTGTTTTTGTTAAGTGGCCTTAGAGTATCTGTGGTACTAGCGAACTTTATGGTTAGAGATTAGAAATAGATATGACGCCAGGTGTGCTCTGATTGGTGCTACCGGATACGAACTCGAGTGTTCAAGAGCGACCAAGAAGGCTTGTTCACTCGTGTTCTGGATAGCACGCCATTAGAATTTATGGGTTCCCAGATCTTTAACAGCCCTGCTTTTCGGCATTAGTGGACACGGCAATTGCTTCTTACATAGTTCAGAGTGGTATACTTCACGCTTTCAATACCGCTTCCTTTGAAGTGGGTAAAAAGATCCCTGGCAGGAATAAAAACAATTTTATTTTGCCGGGGATAATTTTTTGGGGGGTCCTCAACATCTCCACGCTAATTCGCACTCTGAGAACAATAGTAACGAAAAGTACAGAAGTAGTGATGCTCTCAACACAGAACATTATAGGCACCAACATATATGTATTGCACCAGAATTGCATAGATTGATGCAAGTCATTAAACTCCCATATCTCTGCCACATTTCAGATGTAATAACTTGTTGCTAGCTTTATTCATGTGTGCATTGATGGGACAGTTTTATGTGAATCACCCTGTATAATAATAAAACCATATCGCCTCCGGAGCATCCAAAACTCCCCATCAGTGTGTCCGTATGGTATGGGGAGGAATTGTATGGTATCATAGACATATCTAAACTAAGATACTATGTGTGATTTTGGATAGGTATCCGTGGTATGTTGTGGAACGTATGGCTCACATATAATAAGAGACCATTCCAGATTCGGACTCCTGAAATTTGCTTCTAGTGGAAATCTGTTACGAAAATCTTGTTTCTTTCTTATTTCGTCTACAATTGCAAGTGGAAGAAAACGCTCAGCCGATGGCTTGGATTCAGAGAGAGTAGAAGTGGGGAGAGAAGGAACAGGGGGGAGGGGGGCAGAATTGAACTTGGGACTTTGCTTTGGTGGCCTCCCCGATGGCTTAGTAATCAAGGGGTCGCTGGTTCAATACCCAGCGGAGGCACATAACGGTTCGGATTCTACTTTATACGTCCAGTCCCGATTAGCCAATCTGTGCATAATGTGGACTTAAGACGAAAACTCGAACAAAAAAGGCTTTGCTTTACAGTGGGGCAGAATCGAACTTGTGGGGGGAGGGAGGGGGTAGAATCAAAAAAGTTATCTATCCCATAAAAGAGCGTCCAGGTCTATGTTGTTGAATAACTGTTACATTTGCAAAACCATGAAAATTACTCATTACTTTCCTTCTCAGGTCCAAGGGGATTTAACAAAAGTACCATTACCTTGTACATTTATATAATCCTGCAAATTTGGTGGGGGAGGGCAAGTGCCCACCTTGCCCCCGTCAAGTTACGCCTATTCAAAGGGGGAAGGGGATAAAATGAATAGTTAATATTTTCCCCGCTTAATTTTCAAACCATGACATTTATTTATGAATTATTATGAGCACACACAAAACATCATTATAAATTTTAAACCCAGTGAAGGCACATTGGTTCGGATCCCAGTTTAACCTTTAGGTTCAGTCCCGATTAACCTATCTGTGCATAAAAGTGGACTTAAGACAATAATTCTTTTCAATTAAAGGGAAACCACAAGAAAGTTCATACCAATATAAGTCCACGATAATTGAGTATTATGATTGGAAATTTAAAGAGTCTGATACAAATATCTATCATTTTTTATACAAATTTGGTGCACTATATCCTGTCCCAGCTATCTGTAGAGCAAGGCAGAGGAGGAGGAGGAAAATCGAGTGGTGAAAGCGCAGTGTTGCCAACTATACGGTCCAGACCTTAGTCCGTACGCTAAATGCACGGTTTTGTCAAAATTTGCTCTTGCAGTTTTATCCCTAATATTTCCCTAAGAAATTCTTAAACCAATCGTACGGACCTGGAGACAAAAATACGGTCCGTTTGCCATGTGCGTTCGGTATTATCCATTTCAAAAGTTTGCAACGCTTACAGAGAGAACCGGGTAACTCCCGTCGCCCATTACACAATCCCGTTTCTCTCACTGTTCATTGGTGGAGCCGTCTCGCGTCACTTCTTGCGCAGAGACTTCTTCTCGTTCGCCTGGTCTACAGTTAGCTGGTACGGAGTTTAGCAGTTATCATTATCGCTAAATTTATAACAAACTTCGCATTGAGTCAGAGTTTACTTTTTAGTCAGTGGCGGTGATTAGGGGGGACGAGAGGGCAAGTTCCCCCCCTTTTTGCCACTTTTTCCTCCATTCTATGCTAAACCTATGTACAGTGGGAGCCATGAGTATTACCTTGCAAGTTGTCCATCACCATGTTCGTGCACTTTATTTGACCCAATAAGAGCTTCAAGAATTAAAAGAAAACTCAAAACAATCTGTTGACAACTTCTGCACCAGCGTACATAAAAATCCATCTCTTAAAAACACATAGGATGTAAGAGAAGAAATAATGAAAATAGTCATGGACAATATACACGGTAATACTTATGGATCCCACTGTACCAATGGGAAATAAACTATCCTTGCCCACCTCACCTTTTGCACTTTACCCCCTAGATTTGGAACCTAATCGCCGCCACTGTTTGCATCCTATATACTTAGAATGTAGTCAGATTTACCTACGGGTTGGTTGAGTTTGTGTTTTAAGTCCACTTTATGTACAGTAAGGCTAATCGGGTATTAATATGTCTGACAAATTTACAATTCATGATGGGTTAAAACAAGGAGATGCATTATCTCCATTGCTCTTTAATTTTGCCTTAGAATATGCTGTTAGGAAGGTAAAAGAAACTAAAGAAGGACTAAAATTAAATGGTGTGACTCAGTTGTTAGCATATGCAGATGATGTAGACTTACTGGGGGATGATGTGAATACAATTAAGAATAATGCTAAAATATTTTTCAAAACTGCTAAAGAGATAGTTTTGGAAGTTAACAAAGAGAAAACTAAATATATGCTTACAGGCCGAAACCAAGTGTTAGATAATAATCAAAATCTAATTATTGATAACAACTCGTTTGAACCAGTTTCCAAATTCAAATACTTAGGAGTAATATTAACAAGTGAAAATTATATTAAAGAGGAAATAAAAAGTAGGCTTAATTCAGGAAATGCATGTTACTTCTCTCTTCATAAACTTTTGTCTTCTCGTTTAATATCTAAGAATTAAATGTTAAAATATACAAAACCGTAATTTTGCCTGTAGTATTATATGGATGTGAAACTTGGTCCCTTACATTGAAAGAGGAACATAAATTGAGAGTATTTGAAAATAAGATCCTTAGGAAAATCTTTGGACTTAAAAGGGATGAGGAGACAGGTCAGTGGAGAAAGTTACATAATTTAGAAGTACATAATTTGTATTCATGTCCAGATATTATTAGAATAATTTAATCAAGAAGACTCAGGTGGGCCGGCCATGTGGCACGAATGGGAGAGGAAAGAGGAGTATACAGGATTCTTGTTGGGAAACCTGATGGTAAGAGACCTGTAGGAAGGCCAAGACGAAGATGGAGGGACAACGTTGAGATGGACCTAAAGGAAATCGGTAGGGATGGAAAAGAGTATATAGAACTTGTTCAAGATAGGGACAGATGGAAGGCCTGTGTTGCTGCAGCCATGAACCTTCGGGTTTAAGAAGGCTAGGGAGTTCGTTAGTTAGTTAGTTAGTTAAGGCTAATCGGGACTGAACCTACAAATTAAAGTGGAATCCCAACCACTCCCCCGGGTATCGAACCACTACTCCATCAGGAAGACCCTAGGATTTACGTGTGTCAATCAGTGATGTGCCGTAGACTATAAGTTTACATATACATGCGTTGTCCACATGTAATATAGCTACGCGTAGATTACATTGGGTTGTACTTTACATAGACTACGTAGGCAATCTAAAGTGCATTAAAATTAATTTTCAAGGGTTTCATGAAAGGAAAGTGACATTTTCAACTTTATTGGTTCCTAATGAAATGAAAAGAACCCCATTTACAACAAACTGTCTCTTCTCTTCGTTTATCAACTATGGAAGATGATAAATAGTATGTAAAAAAACAACAGATGGCAGTCGTGAGGCAAAAGTGGTATTTTCCCCATAAAATACTAGAATATTTCCTATATTAGCTTTGTTCCTAGGTGAGAAATTGTTCAAATTTGGAGTAAAGAGTATGAAAAATTCTCCTTACACATCGGCAACTGATACGCAGTATAATTTTTCTTTTAATTCCACAGCGCCCTTTGCTAAGTTATCACCTTTCGCCAAGTTGTTTACATAGATTACGTAATCTAAGTGTTTAAAATAGTTTACGTGTAGAATGTAGACTATCGTTGTTTACGCGTAGACGCACATCACTGGTGTCAATACATATATTTGACATGAAATATGGGTGTTGTATTAAGAATAAATTATGTATTGAAGATATATTGCAAAAATATCAGTGTACCGGCACATATATTAATTTCATATTCCATAAGGAAATTAATGAAATGAAAGAATATTGAACGTTGCACAGTACTTTCAAGATATATCGAAGCAGTAAAATCGCTGTCTATCGAATAATCGATATCTTTCCTAGCTTCGAGCTCATGAAATAAATACCTTTATCTACAAAGGAGTTGGCTTTTTCTAAATTGAATTTGCTGTCTGTTACACGTATCCGCTAGGGCGGCGCTGCGAGCGTATTCCGTGGGAAGCAAATGGAAGTCGATCAAGCTGATCGCTCTAGATCCGCCTGTGGCTGCTGGCAAGAACTGTAACGATAGAGATTGGTAACTTCTTTTCTCTAAGCAGCAGTGTATCCATCTCCTAGAATTTTCCTTCAGATTAATTTAATTAAGAAAAACACACGTCGCTTGCAACTGGGCCGTTTTCTGAATACCGTGCACCGTGTCGCCTTGATCCGTAGTTTGCGCATGCGCAGTGAATGTTTGTGTGTGTATACTGAGGGGGTCTATACGCGATACATGCCGCTGGTGTTACGTACCCGCACATGTAAACCTTATGGCAAATGATTGAAATAAGGAATCATAGATGGCAGCATGCGGAAGAGATATTAGGAACTCAGGTTATGGTAACAATGCGCACGCGAATTGAATGAAAGCGTTTGGAAGAACTGAAATCAATTGTGCTTACATAAATTTATGAACTGAGATAGACAATGGAGATGGATAAAGGCGAGGTAAAGAAATGATCGACACGTGCAGCATATGTGATTATATGCAAAGATTAATGAAGTAGCTACGTCTCTCACCGTAATATGCTTACAGGCCGCAAAAACCTGTTTTCGATTGGTGAAGCGTCGTGTCGCCTTTCGCTTAGGCGTAAATTCTGTCGTACACTTTCCGCGTCGTTTTCTCTCCACCACAGAATAAGAATAAATAGCATTCTGTACCTCGAGGCTACTTTTCGATAATCGATTTCAGTAGCCTGTCCCCTGATTGGTCGACAGTCGGTCACGAATGACTTTTCTTGTAGAAATGTTTGGACGTAACCACGAATGCGAGAAGAAATATGACGTGCGCTCTGACGTCACTTCCTTTAAGCGTGGAATTCAATTCATTATTATACTCTGTCCCGGGAATGAGTGGAGCAAGGCCGCGCACAACGGGTAGAAGAGGATGAAGCGAGTGGGCGTAGCGAAGCAGTACACACTGCTGCAAAGGCTGGTAGCTGCAGTAACTTTCCCCTCCACGCAATCCCGTGCCCTCTCACGCGTTCATTGTTGGAGCCTACTCGAGTCACTACTTGCGCAGAGACTTGCTTTCGTTCGCTCGCTCCAGAGATTCCCGGGATAGGGTATAGTATTTCATTTAATCTTGTATGGGTAGCTTAAGAGGAGAATGACGCGCATTGGCTAAGGCAGCCTGTTGCTCCTCCTCTTTGCCGGGATTGGTCAGGGTTCACCCGCAAAGATACAGCTCACCAACTCTAGGTGTTTATACAGGGTGTCGACCAGTCAAGAAAGTCAAGAAATTATGCTTGTGGTCAGGATTTCTTTGCTATTTTTACAGTATAGTGAATTTACATTACATTCCTGTACTGAGATTTGATGAAATTGAATATTTGAAAATCGTATTGAGTTGTGGTTAACATTTGTTAACCTTGTTTCTTAAAAATATTAAATTAAGTAATGTGACCATTCCCCATCCAGGATGAAGTCTGAAGCATTAATCATAATTAAAGCAAGTCTAAATCTATTGTTAAAGTACAGCTTCAGTTTTCATCTTAACTGGCCTTGTGGTAGGGTTTTTTTCATTGAATAGAAATATATATATATATATTCTTAATTTCCAACTATACCTAAGTAGGGTGCGATTAAATAATTTTTTTGCTATTTTGGAGGACACTCTGTTAAAAACTCCGGTCCAAAAATTGAGTTGGAAACATTTACTTCTCCCTACGTGACATCGCCCAGAGACCCAGAGTGAGGGAAAGACAAATCCCCGATACATCTCCCTCGGGCACAGTTCAAAGAGGAAAGATGAGAGGTCGGCAGATGAGCCAATCAGAAAACGCCGTCACAATGGCACGGGTAGAGGCTTGCTGAGCCACTTCATGTAAGTGGTCCGATGTGACCGCGTAATATTTTCTCACTTCCGATAACCTCATGGAGCAAATTCATTTCACAAGGTTTCCTCCAAGAAACTTGAATATATTTCCTTTATTTTTAACATCCATTTTTTATGTCTATTTTTTCCCTCCAAAAATTATGTAACTTATCGATTTTATCTGATGTGTTTTACTTCTACATGTAATAATGAAAACCAAAAAGCTTGTTTACAACCTGGGGCAATTAGGGGTCCAGCGGGGGACGTTCAATTTTCAAAATTACGATTTTCTAAAATTTTACATATTTTCAGGGTTTTTTTTTTTTTCAGAATTGGAGATGACGATTGCATTTCCTCGAAGAGTGGTCATCTGTCGTGCTTCCCTGCAAATTTCGTGCATCCAGCGTCAATAGGGCCGACGCTAGAAGCATTTTTCCGGATTTTCCCCCATAAGATGGCAACACTGCTCTTCTTATACATTGAAAATTCTTACTAGGCTAGTTGATTTTGTCTCTCGGAAATAAGCGGATTTTGTCTGATGCAAGGTCATACAATAGAGTTAAACCATTCTTGGATTGTTTGCAGCAACACTTTGAACAGTGAAGAAGAAAAAGGAATGAAATTAATACAACAGCTGAGCCGAGTTGCAACAGAGACATTTTATTCCCCTGTTTTCCCACTTTCACAATCAGGTCCAACATAAAACAGGTCGAGACTTGTAAAGAGACACAAGTTAGAGAAGTAATTCTATTTTGCATGAGCGATGCCATGAAGTTCAAATTATTTGAAAATAAATTTTAAAACTGAAACGAATTAAAATGGCCTTGTAGTTTTAAATTTGTACACAAGGTGGCAGCAGTTTCAGCAGAATCTTCAAGGAAAAAGCATATTACTAAAATGCCTGGTACTATTATCGTATGGGTGAAACACCTACGAATCATATATTTCGGACTTCTTTACATTGCTAACGTGTTGCGGAACATTTCTTAAGGCGAAATAATGCATTTCTAACTAAGATAATGTTTATTTTCTCTATTTACGAGTACTTACTGTTACTTGTTGTTTCGAATCTGTAACACATTATGGCCGTGATAGCATACTGTTTTAGGGGGCGTTCTGAGAGTGTTTTGTCGATTTATGCAGTGGTGCAACCTCGTTCACCGGAAAATATCTACTTTCGTGCCCCTATTTGAAATTATGCTAATACGTCGCATTTACGTGTAGAACTTGTAAAATAACCTTGCGATTTACCACGTTCATTGTCCATACACAGCAATTCGGAACCATGTTTCTTTCGCAATTCGGAACCATCTTTCTTTCGCAAGAGACACGTTAGCTTGTATTGCCTAACATGAAAAAGATCTTTCCTGTGACGTCAGAACACAATGTTGCTACAGTGTTGTGCGATAAGTGACACCCATTCGGGTCGGAACCATCTTTCTTTCGTAATTCGTTAATTCTCTTCCTTTACGCACAACAATCTTGCAACCTTGAATATTGACGTCAGACGAGGAATGCCTACGTGGTTAGGTTAGGCCTGTTAGGTTAGGTTCCATTAGCATAAATACAAACAAAAATTGTAAAAACAGCTCTCTCCTGTGACGTCGGAACACAATGTTGCTAGAATGTTGTGCGATAAGTGACACCCATTCGGGAAAAATGGCTTGTTCCGAACTCGACAGGTGGTTCTAGTGAAAACACGGCGAGGCTGAAACACTGGCTACGGGGTTGCATCGTCTTAACACACGGAACATTGCACTCTCATGCAAAAAGCAAATGGCGGGAGCAGAAACAGCGTGTCGGACAGAGATTTTCGCAGAAAACAAAACGCATTCACATTAAAATGGATCAAATCTACATTCAGGAACTTCCAAAACGCTCAAGAAAATGATTTCCGTAAGTACTTTCTCCTGTAAATTTGAAGGAAATTTGAAGGAATCTGTTTTACCCATACGATAATGTTACCAAATGCCTATATTTACAATGTATGTCCCCCTGTTTTTTGACAGTTATTATCGCATGTTGGCGTATTCCTTGTCCCTTCAAATCTCCACAGACTATGAAATTATTTTTAATACTGGTGTTGTACCTGTAAGTAAGGTTGTTGTATTCCATTCACCTATTGTTTTAGATGTCAGCTTTTCTCATAAATCGTGAGACATGCAGATCTGCCTTTAAATGAGTCATATGATTTTAAAAGATGTAACTTTCTTCAACTTTATAATGATATAAAGGATGGTATTGATTCCATTAATCTGTCATCTGAATTAAATTAAATTGTAGAGTCTCTTCATAGTGTGGTACAACAATCTGTGGGGAATAATACACCTAAGAAGAAATGTTTTCCTCAGCAGTCACCATGGGTAACTCGTAAAATTAAATGTTTGCTCAATAAGAAGAGAAAATGCTATAATAAGTTCAAGTCTACCAATAAGTTATCCTGGTATCTGAGATATGTGTCCCTAAGAAAGGAGGTTAAATTCGAAATTAGCTAAGAAAAATTACTTTAATTATCTAAACTGTTGTTATTTCTCTGACAAAGATGTTTTGGAAAAATATTAGTTCTAAGAGAAATGAGGTTCCTTATGTTCTGGGCCTCAATGGTGAAAAGCTTGAAGAAAATGTAATTGCTGATGCTTTCTGCCAATATTTTACTACTAATTTTCAAAAACCTGCCAATGCTTCTGTAGAATCATGTGAATGGCATCAATTACCAATAGTGCCACGTAAGATTAGTGACAATGATATTATGAAAGTTTTCAAGAAACTTAAACCTAATGGCAACTCTCGTATACAGCAAATTCCCAATTATACGTGGGTGAATCAAATATAAATGGGAATTTATTTTTTACTTGCAGGGAAAGTGTGGTGGAGTCCTGTGGCCTTGAGGTGATGATAGTGGGTGTATCTGGAGTCTGTTCCTTCCCTGGAGTCCTTGTCAACTTTTAACATCAGTCAATTGCACGATGAGTGAGCAGGAGGTACACCCGTAAATTGCGCAACGCATCATTATCAAATTTCTTACAAACAAAGGGGTAAAACCAAGTGAAATTTTGACCAGACTTCGACCACACTTTGGTGAGTCCACCCTTTCAAAGACCCGTGTGTATGAATGGTACAACATGTTTTTGGGAGGACGGGAAACTGTGAGAAATGAAAGACATCAACGGCGGCCAAGGAAAAGCATCACTCAAGAAAACATTAAGGCTCTTCAGGACTTGATTGAAGGTGACCGTCGCTTGCAGTCAGTGACATTTCATCTGCAGTGGGCATAAGTTATGGTAGCGCTCACACGATCATTCATGAGAACTTGGACTACAGAAAAATCACTTCGAGGTGGGTCCCACGCTTCCTCACTGAGGAGCAGAAAAAGGTTGGACTGGAAATCTCTCAAAGGCTCCTGGTTCGTTATGAGAGAGAAGGGGATGCATGTTTGCACCATCTTGTCACCTGTGATGAAACTTGGGTCCACCACTACGCACCAGAGTCAAAACAGGCCAGCAAGGAGTGGCGGAAAAAAAGAAGAGGTTGGGCCATTCAAGGCCAAAAGCCACGCATCAGCTGGGAAGATTCTTGCCACAGTTTTTTGGGATTTCAGAGGTGTCATTCGTATTGATTATCATCATGAAAGAAGAACAGTAAATGCTGCTTACTATTGTCAACTCCTGGAAAGTGTTAAGGCTGCTTATCGGACCAAACGACGTGGTACACCCATCAGAAGTGTTCTGCTGCTTCATGACAAGGCCAGACCTCACACAGCTGGTGCAACACGTGACAAACTGGACGAAATTCATTGGACACCACTTGAACATCGTCCATACAGTCCAGACTTATCCCCTTGCGATTATCACTTGTTTGGACTTCTGAAAGAAGCACTCGGAGGTAAGCGTTTTCAGGATGACGCCGAAGTGGAAGAGTTCGTGTGCAACTGGCTACACACACAACCGAGATCTTTCTGGGACAAAGGGATTGCCAAACTCCCTATCCGCTGGCAAAAGTACATTTCAGCTCAAGGGAGCTATGTAGAAAAGTAATTACTTTGTTTTGTATTTGTATTTTGTTTCAATAAATTATGAAAAATAAATTCCCGTTTATATTTGATTCACCCTTGTATATTCAAAGGTTGTAGCTCTATCTTTGCACTAGTATTAAGTCACATATATATAATAAATCCATAAAGATAGGAATTTTTTCCTAAACTGTGGATAGAGAGTACGATTGTACCTATTCCAAAGAGCAAGGGTAATTACAGTATTTGTAATTTTAGACCAATCTCAATCTGTAATATTTTTAGCAAGATATTTGAACAGTTAATTTTTAATTCTTTGTCTTTCAACATGAAATGTATTTTAAGTTCATCTCAGCATGGTTTTGTTTCTGGAAGATCTACGAATACTTATTTATCAATACTGCTCTCAGACCTTAGTCAGCCTTTTGCCAATAGTAAACAAACAGATATAATCTACTTAGACCTCTCCAAAGCTTTTGACAATGTCAACCATTCAATTCTGTTAACTAAAATGGCAAACTATGGGTGTGCTCCTTTGTACTGTTCCTGGTTTAAGAGTTTCTTGTCTCAGCGAACTTCCAGAGTAAAATTTAAGTCTAGTTTCTCCATCCCTGGAAATGTGCCAAGAGGTGTTCCTCAAGGGTCGCCCTTAAGGCCCTTACTATTCAATATATTTTTGAATGATATCGAATATGTTATAAAACATGCAAAATATCTTGCATACGTCGACGACATTAAATTATATCTACAAATTGATAATAATATTTCTCATGAGAAACTTCAGGATGATATTAACTCAGTTATGATTGGGTTATTGCAAACCAATTGACCATAAATTCATTATAATAGTTTGTGCTAACATTCTCTAGGGGAAAAAACTTCAAAATTGTTAATTATGTTATCAGTAATAATATCATCAAACGTGAAATCCATGAAACATCTGGGCATTATTTTGGACAGACGCTTAAAATTTGTAGACTATATTAATCACATCATAAATAAAGCAAGGAAGCAATGTATCTTTATTATAAGAAAATGGAGTTGTTCAAATAACTTACAATTTCTAATTTTAATGTTTACAACTTTTGTCAGACCCATAGTGGAATACAAAATTCCGATTTGGTATTACGCATGTAGTGCTAAAATGAAACAATCAATTGAAAAAATACAAAACAGATTTATCACATTTATATATTACAAATTCAAGCTATTCAAATACTATTATGAGTATGTTAACCTGCTGAATCACCTAGAAATAGACAGACTTGATGTCGGAGCTGAAAAGCGAATTATATCTTATAAGGAAGGAATCTTGGAGGGAAATTATATGGTACCAAAACTCTTTCGTATGATATGGCTTAAGGTGAAATCATACAATTTGAGAGGAAATAGCGAAATATTATGTCTTTATAAGAACTACAAAAATAACAAGTATGTTCTGTATCTAATAAACAGTTATAATTCGAATACTGTGAGATATTGATAATGTTGTTAAAACAATTTCAACTTCATATATAAGGACTCGCGTACTTTCGACGTGGCCTTTGGCCACGTCTTGTACGCTCGCATGCGTGACCTTCGGCCACGTTGTGATCGCAATCATGTTTTAGATGGGGTTCCTCAATGATCTTAATGACTTTGAAAATGTCTGCATGTTGTATTGGATGATGGGGAACATGTGTACAAGTTCGATAATTTGAAAAGTTTAGAAAGTAACTTTGTGTGTGTATGGGCTCTAATAAAGTACAAATATTCAAACTATTATTGTCTATTTTCTTAATAATAAACTGTGTAAGTAATAACCGTTTCAAGATAACTAGTTGGATGTTTTGCTTAAACGAATTGAAAAGCGACTAAATTGAAAATGCAATATTTACGTATTTTGTTATTTTCACATTTTTGAACGTAATTGGATAATAACTGTTTTCCGTCATTCTCCTCAAATTCCTACATTGCCTCTGTAATAAATTCTGATGCTCGTATTTTGAAATTCGAAAAGTCTAGCATAATCCCCTTACAGTAGTTTCCGGGGTGAAAATAAACTTTCTTTAAGTTCCCTAGCAACGTCCGTTTCCATGGACAACAACAGGCACGGCAAGCTCTAAGGAATTGCATGTCATTATACCCCCTAAACATTTAGTTAAAACAAGCACGATGTAGATATTTACGCATTGAGTATAACAATATATACGTAATTGTATCTGGGCTGAAACTCCTTATTATGTAGATGTCACCCTTGTTTCAGGCACCTTTTCAAAGTCATGAGTTGATTCATCTGTGTGTTGTAGATCTGTGAGAAATATAATGTATCTCGACAATTAAGAATTGGAGGAAACAATGTGTGCAAAAGAAATGCCCGTGGCAACGGTTGCTAAGGACGTGAGAAAAGGGCATTTTCACCCTTAAGGAAGGGCCGATTGAGCGATTTTTTAATTTTCTCGGCCTTTTGGGACGATTTCATGGGGGGTCGTAATCGGGCATTTTTCGCCTCCGGGGCTTCCTTCATGGAGAACATTTATGTCAGTGAGTGGTGGGATTGGGGCTATATATATATTGGATAATTATTCAAGAAATCTTTTATACGTAGTTCTATAGTTGAAATGTAACAATTGTATATTCTCTAATGCATTTTTAAAAGTTTTACGTTATGTTTGCTAAATATTTTGAAATGCTCTCTTGTCCAATACTGTGGTTTCGGATACCTTGTAACCTTGTAACGTGTAGCATGTAATACTGCTGTATTAAGGATGAAAAGCTGTTCTCGGCAGTTTAAAAAACACTTTTAAATAAATAAATGAATTAATAATCCGAAGTAACTATTTTGAACACTTTTTCGGTTCAAGAGTATCGTTGTACAGCTTTTAAAATCGAATGAAGAGTTCCTTTGTAACAAGGAATTCATATCAGTCAGGAGAGTTTTTATCGAACATAGTGGTTTGTAGTTGTCAAGAAAATTGCATGAAAAGAAAACGTGATTCATTAAAATTCTTGTTCTTAATTACATTTGGAAGCGTTCATAATTTTTATTTCACATGTTCGCTGACAGTTACAATATTTTTTTTCAGTTTTGAACTCGTCGTAAATTTTAGTAAGTAGAACGAACATGTATAAAGAACTAATCCCATCATACAGGGTGGGCCAAAAGTAGGTATACATGATCCCATCTCAAATATACAGGGTGTGCACATAAAACCTCCATGATTTCAAATTAAAATTGTGAGGAAATCGGTCGACATAGAACCTTGCGGTTTGCGGCGGCATTATGAAAGCAACTCAAGAAGTTTTTTTTAGGTGCTGATTAATTGGCAACGATGGCGACAGCGCAAGAGAGTGTGTGGTGTGGTATGCGGAAACGAAATCGCCAATTTTCTCGAAGACATTTCAGACGTGCGTTTGAACGGGAGCCATCAGACGTAAAAACAATTAAGGCTTGGTATGACAAGTTCCTAGCCACTGGACATGCTAATGCACGATTGATTGATTGGGTGTTTTAAGTCCACTTTATGCACAGTAAGGGTAATCGGGACTGGACCTACAGTTTAAAGTGGGATCCGAACCACTTTGTGCGTCCACCGGGTATCGAACCCGGGACCCCTCGATTACAAGGCGACGACGCTATCACTGCGCCATCGGGAAGGCACGCATGTCGGTCGAGATCGAGAATCGGCTTTGAGGGTCAATGTTATTTACGTACATTTTTATAGTTTAACATTAAATAATTTCACAATTCGAGGAGGGGTAATGGCTCCCTTGTCTCCCTCGGGTACGGGTTTTAAAGGTTAGGGAAAGGATTTTAAGGTGCAGCACCTTTCCAAAATTATAGCTGTTTTCATACCGATCATTTGAGATATGTATTTTAGGACACGAAATCAAGTAAAATGAACACTCATTGTTGCACGTTTTTGTGAGATTAGCACATGTATCCCTTTTTAGCCCCTCTTCGATACTTCAACACCTTTTTCCTTCCTTTTCTTTCATGTTTATTAAAAAATTGTACAGAAAAATAAATTATTTTCACTCTTAAGCAGCTACATAAAATCCCATAGTCTCATTTTGTAGAGCAGAACGAGAGCTATGAAATGGTATAATATAATCATTGCAGCCCCAATAGTTCCCAAGATAATGTAGCAAAACCCGCTAGAGGAAGCACAAACTTCAACAAAACGTATTCGGCAGAACCACAGTTCTCTCTGCGGTCCGCGCGCAACCAGAGTTCTCTGTGCGGTCCGCGCGCATTATATACAGAAGGCGCAGGAAAAGAATCATTACCTAGTCTTACCATAAATATTGTCAGAAAGTTTTAAGTAAATTGACACAAAATGCTGAGAGATATTTTAATATCCTAATAACATTACTGAAATGGATGCATGACAAATCAAAATCACAAATCAATATTCATAATGGCCGCCCTTAGCACGCACACATTCCGTAAGTCTTTGTGGCCACGCATCAATTGAATTACGCAACACATCGACTGGAAAATCAGCAACTGCCTTCAGAAGAGACCGACCGCTTTAAACTTTCAATGTCAACAACACTCTCTTCCATGGTCAGAACTGGAGCTTCTAGCAGGATTCATCCCCAACATATGGGGCCCGAACAACACAGCAGTGGCCGGAGGCAAATGTACCAGACTTAATTTCCACTTCAGATTGGCCGTCTGCAGGTCCGGACCTATACCATTTGGACTACAAATTGTGGTCCAAGCTTCAGGAGATGGCTTGCAAGAAGAGACATCCCAATATTGAAAGTTTAAAGCGGTCTCTTCTGAAGGCAGTTGCTGATTTTCCAGTCGATGTGTTGCGTAATTCCATTCATGCGTGGCCACAAAGACTTACGGAATGTGTGCCTGCTAAGGGCGGCCATTATGAATATTGATTTGTGATTTTGATTTGTCATGCATCCATTTCAGTAATGTTATTAGGATATTAGAATATCTCTCAGCATTTTGTGTAAATTTACTTAAAACTTTGTGACAGTATTTATGGTAGGACTAGGTATATTCAATGCTAGTCATTATTTTCAATGCTGTTGGAACGCCTTATTAATGAAAAACTCGGCAATAAAGGTAATAGGAACAGTTCATTAAGGCAATCTTGCAGAATTACTCTTCAAAACCTAGAGCGACATTAGCGTGTTTCTACGAGTCCTATTAAAGAAAGAAAAGCGAATTGTATGAATGAACCGAAGTGAGGCAAATCTGAAACGCGATCGCACTTCTCTTTAAGACTTTAATAAAAACGCAGATATACCATCTGTCCCTTTGTTGTTGCCGAAGTTGACGAAACATTGGACCTCCTTTTTTGTTTCTTTTATAGTTTCCTCTTTATTTTTCATCCTTTCACAAAGACACTTGCCATCTTCCGTTCATGCATATGCAAGAGGGGGAAGCGGGGAGAGGGGCGCAATCCGGAAAGAAGCAAATGAAAACGCGAGCACCTCGGTAGCTTCAAAGACACAAAAGAATACATTTGCATTAGCTACGTTTTTTTTTCAACTTTCTTTTGCAGCTGCACGCTTCAAAAAACGTATTTTTGAACCCAAAGCAAAAAGTTTCTGAAACAGGAAAGACACAAGTTTCAAAAAGATAACTTTACTTTTGTTACTTTTCATTAAGTGTACCTCATTTAGAAGAAATAGCGTGTAATAAAATTATATGAAACGTAATTAGCTTTTAGAGGGATAGATCTCTTTGAAAAGTTACCAGTGTCATATTCCACGAATCTGATCAAATTTCTAAAAGCCAAAACAGGTTAGCATCAAATCCACGCAACCTATTCCCAGAAAGCTTTGCGTTTTGAACGTAAGGGAACGTTTCGAAAACATAAGCATTGATTCTGACCCATTAAATAATAAGGATTTTGTAAACATTTGCAAATTGTCTGCGTAGCGACATTCATCTTAATGTAAATAAGCATTCAGTTTCTTCAGTGGCTGAAATTCTCTAATATGCTCGATGCAGGGCCTCCCCGATAGCGTAGTGGTAACGTCGTCGCCTTGTAATCGAGGGCTTCCGGGTTCGATACCCGGTGGAGGCACATAGTAGTTCGGATCCCACTTTAAACTGTAGGTCCAGCCCGAATTAGCCTTTCCGTGCATAAGTAGACTTAAAACAACAATTCAACACTGTACATGCGAGTACATTTTTCATTACGACGACAAAATTTGAGGAAATTTAAGAATTCTAACCATCGAAGTAAGAAAAGTATTACTTATAGCTAGGGGCATGCATATTTCGTTTTTGACGAAAAAACGAAATGTGAAAAAACACATTGTAGTGTTAATTTTTCATGTTTTTGAAAGGTATGAGATGCATTTTGTGACCATGTTTTGTCACGAAATAATGCGAAATGAACTGCAAAAAGCGAAATTAAATCTTAAACACGAAATTTAGGGTTTATTCACCGTTGCGACAACTTCCGAGGTCTGAATTATCCTGAGAGTTATGCAATTCCCGGAAAATGGATTAATTCTGCTGTTAATATTGGAGAAGCAAAAATGGACTCCGTTACACAGAAATAAACTTAATACTCTGATAACTACATAAATGTGCTATTAGAAGTGAAATGTTAATTCACTGATTAAGTGCAGGTTTTAAATCAAATTTAGGATTATATTCACAATTTTAAAACCAAAATGTATTTTTATATACCACTTTTCATCCAATTTTTCACCGCTATAACACCGATATTTTATTTTATTTACCGCTTTTGAACCTGAAATTGACTCAGTTTTTGTACCGAAATTTTGCTTTTTTATTTACCAAAAATATGTGCCTCTACTTATAGCTTTTCTCGGTGAATATTGTTGTACGGGAATCGACGCCCCGCATCTGCCTTATTGGCAGTACGGGGATATAGAAGTAAAGGCACTCCCTTCCTTTTCTGACCAATATTTATTATGACACCCAGACCATATGGGCCCCGAACGTGGACAAGAAGACCCCTCTCACTTACCTAACGCCTTCTCTCCTGGTACCTCCTCACTCCACAAACGCCACTCGCCGATCAGCCACGACTTCCTTGACTTTTCAGTACTCAGCAATGACCTTGCCCCATCGCACCTGCATTCCTATTTCAAAGTCTGCTTTTCTGTCCAGAATATTTTGAAAGCAAAAGTTAGCTGCAACAACTTTCATCGGATAAGATACCCAATCTGTTTTCTCTCTATTTCTCTGTCTCCTTTTGTTTATCCTTTTCTCTTTCATCTCGATTTCTCTTTCTTACACATAAACCTTCTCATTCTCTTCCTTTCCTTCTCTGTTTATCTCTCCCTCTACATCATTTTTCTTTCTCTCTGTCCATTCTTCCTTTCTCTTTTCCCCTTACATCCATTTTTACCTGTTTCATTGTCTTTTCTACAAGTAATTCGTTCTCTACTTTCCCCTTCTGTGCCATATTGTCACATTCTCACTTGATTTTGAAAGGCTTTGAAAAATAGAAGAAAGAAAAGTAGGTAAGTATTCCTTATTCTAAAGGGGGCAAGCAACCCAATTGACCCTCCCTGTAAGTAAAATAATTTGTTTGTTTATTTATACGATGCAGTAGTCATGAATAAAAATTCAAGACCCGCACAATACTTCTTTAAGCTGTGCAGAAAATTCCGGAACTTCTCACCAGGTGGTGCACCTGTGCACTAAATTTTGGTAATTGGGAAAACTGCGAATTGCAACATCTGTACTCGAGACACAGATAAATCGTGAATTTTCTGCGAGGAAGAAACTAATACACTATCAATTTTGGCGCTAACGCACAAGATCTTTCTAGCTTGGCCCAATTTACTGCTAATATAACGAAAGAGTGATTGTATTTAGGACAGTTTCTGAAAAGGATGCATTTACAGCTTCTGCCCAAGATTCATTGGGATTTCCATTAACCCTCCTCCCTCAGTTTTTTTCCTCGTGCCTTCAACTAGAATTAAAATGAAAGTAAGACGGATCGAGGGGGAGGAAGACAGAAGGGTAACAATTAATTTCAGGTAGGAATCGCCTCGGCTGGATCGTTGAAATTTTCAATTACCAGATGGCTCTGGCTGTCTTGTTAAATTGGTATTAAAGTGGGAATTCGGGCATATCGAACCGCCTCTCCTGTTAGGCTCACACGATTTGCTTTGAGGATAGCTGTGATACAGTGAGTTATTTGACTGCAAGTGCACTGAAGTTTTCGATCGTTGTCTCTTACCACGAATAATTACATTGAAGGTTAGTGTTGACAACACATGTAACGTGAAAATAACTGAAATCAGCCCAAAAAGTCGGCAAATCGCATACTAGTACAACTTCAAGATAAAATTCAAACAAATGTCTTGTATTTTACAATTTGTTCTTTCAACGTGAAAATCTTATGATAATTTGACACCCTTATTATTTGCATGCGCGTGCATTCTAGCATAGTAAGGCCAGTAGTGCTGACCCCAGTATCACAGAAGCAAAAACTTTTTTTTTTCTTACTTGGAATTTTTAGAATATTATATTCTGCCATCTCAAAAGAATGAACTTGTGGTCCTCCCAGTCGGTTCATTTCCGAGATGGAAACCCTTGGCACCATCTCGTGGCGATTTGACAAAACATCTGTGTATTCGCCCAACACCCAGCGGAAGCAAGAAATAAAAAAGGCACTAGGTGACCTTGAACTATCCAATAATAGGGCAGCTTCTATGCAAGATACCTTTACTCCCCAATCGGCATGGGCGCTGCTCTATCTACCGTAGTGTTGCAAACTGTACGGTTAAATATCTACGTATGTACAGGGATTCTTGTGTGCCATATAATGGCCATTACCAGCGTTAAGACATATCAGCTAAGCACAGTAGACAAATAAAACTATGATTTTTGACAGAAGAAAAACATATTATGCATGAGAGTGAATGATTGCTTTCAGTGTTTGCAAAAGTTATTTTTCAAATGCCATTTTTATCAAGAAACTACTAACGAGTTTGCAAGGACAAAGAAAGACCACCTTTCACTTTCAAATAGCCACTAATTAAAGATCGTTCCAAAGGAAGGAAAACCTTAAGGATTTTTGGCTTTCTTAATTTTTTGGGGGCTGTTTCTCCAGGGATAAGAGTCACCGAACATTTGTTACCAAAAAATTAAAGAATATCTTAGACTCAGTGCACATGTTTTTGCATAAATAGACAATTTGTAGTTGCTACTAACTTATTTGAATTAATATAAATTTACTGTATAGTTAATTTAAACTCTCTTGCTTAAAAAAATGGGCATGCATTTTCACTTTTCTCAAAATTTATATAAATCCGACAGAAACCTATAGATAAAGTTGGCAACTATGTTGAAAGTCCATAAGAACTGTCAGATAAATTCACCTCAATTAGTACTCCGGCAGTTTGTTTCTTATATAGCATATTTGCAGAAGATACAATTCAATCTACAGGTTTATCAAAATACGCTGTATAAAACACAACTTATTACTAACTTCGTTGACCCTGCACACAGCAGGGAACAGTCTCGTAACAGTGTTGCCAACAATCTTTGATTGTTTCTAAGTCAGTACATAAAATACCCCTACCATTGGTAAAAAGTTCCATTGCCAAACAAAGTATTTCTTACAAGAAGTTCGCCCACACGAACAGGACATTATAAAATAGATACAAACTCAAATTTTGTTTTAAATTCAGCTATAAATACTCAAATGTTTAACGTGTGGTCCAAATCACTGTGCAATGTGTCTCGACTGGAGATCGGACCAAAATAAATAGTAGTTCCTTGTTGTCTAAAGTCATGGGCAGACCTCGGGATTTTTAGGTTCTAAAAAGTGTGCTTTTAGGTTTCTAAAGTAGGCTCTAAAAGTCCTAAAATAGGTTCTAAAAATCTTAAAATAGGTTCTAAAACTCTTAAAATAGGTTCTAAAACTCTTAAAATAGGTTCTAAAAATCTTAAAATAGGCTCTAAAAATCTTAAAATAGGTTCTAAAAATATTAAAATAGGCTCTAAAAATCTTAAAATAGGCTCTAAAAATCTTAAAATAGGTTCTAAAACTCTTAAAATAGGTTCTAAAAATCTTAAAATAGGCTCTAAAAATCTTAAAAAAGGTTCTAAAAATCTTAAAATAGGTTCTAAAACTCTTAAAATAGGCTCTAAAAATCTTAAAATAGGCTCTAAAAATCTTAAAATAGGTTCTAAAAATATTAAAATAGGCTCTAAAAATCTTAAAATAGGTTCTAAAAATTTTAAAATAGGTTCTAAAAATCTTAAAATAGGTTCTAAAAATCTTAAAATAGGTTCTAAAAATCTTAAAATAGGCTCTAAAAATCTTAAAATAGGTTCTAAAAATCTTAAAATAGGCTCTAAAAGTCCTAAAATAGGTTCTAAAAATCTTAAAATAGGCTCTAAAAATCTTAAAATAGGTTCTAAAAATCTTAAAATAGGTTCTAAAACTCTTAAAATAGGCTCTAAAATCTTAAAATAGGCTCTAAAAATCTTAAAATAGGTTCTAAAAATCTTAAAATAGGTTCTAAAAATCTTAAAATATGCTCTAAAAATCTTAAAATAGGCTCTAAAAATCTTAAAATAGGTTCTAAAAATCTTAAAATAGGTTCTAAAAATCTTAAAATAGGCTACAAATCTTAAAATAGGTTCTAAAAATCTTAAAATATGTTCTAAAACTCTTAAAATAGGCTCTACAAATCTTAAAATAGGTTCTAAAAATCTTAAAATAGGTTCTAAATATGTTAAAATAGGTTCTAAAAATCTTAAAATAGGCTCTAAAAATCTTAAATTTGGCTCGAAGACTACTGTGTATAAAATCTTTATTTATATACATCATTTCCAAAATTATCCACAAATTATTTTAAACTATACTTGTGCTGTTAGCAAAAGTTACTTGTTGATATGAAAAATGAATTATGTATGCACAATTTGCAGCAGGATGGGTGCTACTAACCTAGAATTCTTTGAATTCTGCGTGAATTATTGGCTCCGGGAATTCCGTATGAATTTTTCTACGTACACGTGAAAATTGCAACTTTTATTAATGCAAATTCCTCTGGATTTTTACATGAATGGCATGCCACAATGCACCGAACTGACGCGAAAGTGAGCAAGACTACACGGATCAGAAGTTTGCACTTTGAAATGTGCAGGTAACAGTGGCGCCAGCTACTTTGCGTTGAAATAAAACATAGGGAAATCGCCACAGTGTGTTTCAAACATGTTACTCATTGAATTCTTTCGTCACCAAACAGAGCAAATACCTCTGCATGATATAGAAATCCTGTAAAACCTTAAAAATGTATATAAAGACCTAAAAAGGAGTTGATTTAAGCGCATAAAGCTCCAATAGGTTCTAACAAGCAAAATACGTTACTTTAGGTACAATATAACTTCATCAGTTATTGCGTTTTTTAATGACACGCTGACCTAACTTGTTATGTCTTTTTAACCTGCAAAAACATAGGTTAAAAACCTAATTATGAGCACTACTTCACAACTAAAATAAATTTAAAGTTCTTGATTGTTGTGTTGTAATGTAAGAGAAACAAGTTCATATCCACATGAACTGAATATAAGCAACTACCTTGCCGACAGATCACGTGACTAAGAAACGTTCTTATCTTCGAGAATATTGTAGTGATATTAGCTGTACCTTATATGGACAGATGGAAGCAAAGGCGTCTAGTGAACGCATGCTGCGCATGCGTCAATTGTGGGGAAAAGGACAGCTTGCTCTGCGACGACATTAATGAGCATTTCTACATTCGAATTTCTTCATATAGGAGAAACTTTCCTTGGAAGAATAAAGGTGCAAGAGAAAGCAATATGGCTCATTCTTGACGTCTTTCTGTGAATGTTTGTTTAGTTACAACAATGCTGGTATGATTTCTTCAATTAAGCTTCGAATGTCTTGCTCCTGTTCGTTAAAAAATGGTTCTGGCCACAGAAGTTTACACATTAATCTTTTGTTTTATGAATTCTGCCCGAGCACAGAAAATAACTACTGTTTTGTTACGAAAAATAATACGTTTTAGCTTTAAGAACGAAGTTTGGTCACAAAATTCGAAATTGTAGGGAATTACAAGTAAAGTTTGCAACACTGCTCGTAAAAGGAATGGTGCTTGAAGAGAAACGACCTGCTAGATGACGTAGTAAGTCAAGGAATTGCTTCACATGAGCTTTAACAGCCTATGCAGGCGAAAGTTAAGACGAAATATGTCTTATATATAATATCCTGTAGGGATTGCCTCATATGAGCCAGTGGCGTAGGCAGACTATTTCCTTCGGGGAACCTTTCTACTTTTCACTATAACTTTCTTCCCTTCTCTCTTTATTATCTATTTTTCTCTGTCTTTCTAATTACTTTTCTTTTATTTTCTCTCTTCCGTTTACTCAATAGTTAATTCCATCTAGAAACGACAGCTGTAGTTCTGGACACATTTACAGAAACAGGGACCTAAATTACCTCACAATCTCAATTAGTTGTGGAAATATGTGTGGCCACTGACTTTCTTTCAGTTTGTCTAAAACTATGGAACATCCTTCTTATTATGTTTGAGTTTTTAATTGTACAACTAATAAACAGTGTGTTTCTTACCTTTCTACTCTTGAAATACAACTAAAAGAGAATCTGTTTTACATCGAACTTTTTCCTCCCTTATAACTGTTCAACACTGATGATGCATTTTCCGTTAATCTCCTACAGGGTCAACGAAGTTAGTAATAAGCGTATATTGATGCACGTGTAGATTGAATTGTATCTTCTGCAAATATGCTGTATAACTAAACAAACTGCCAGAGTACTTATTGAGGCCAGTGTACAATTACAGAAAATGATTAATGCATCAGTGGCGTATTTTTCATGCTACGGTAAACCAAGGTTTTCTTTATACATTTAGTTGCAATGCAAACTATTAAAACAAGCTTCTAAATAATTTAAGTAACTTAGGGGAAGGTGGGGGAATGGCGCTCAGCGGGCAATGGCGCTCACCCCTCTGTAGTCGTTACGGAAGGTGTTATTGAAGAGTAACCTGTGCTGACATCTAGAACCCAGTACTACGAGGCACCAAACAAAAGGCGGCACATGTGGAGTTGACTTTTAAGAAGCAGGGTGCGAAAAACGTATTCGTCATATTTTGTTATAAAATTGTGAAGGAAAAAAGTGCAAGGTAAGTAGACGGAACGTTTAAGCTAGAGTCTTGAAAATTTTACAGATATAATAATAGAATCTCCTGTTTATTTCTTAATTATTATAAAGTTAACATTTGAGGTTCTTCATGAGACGAGAAACATAGAACATAATATGGCGCCTGTCGGGTAATGACGCTCACGCTGTTTGTGATGGGAACATGAAGGGTGCAAAGACGTTTCTCATAATAAGCGTCCCATGTGTGCATTTTTGTGCAAAATTCTACTCAATTCAATTTGTATCTGCATATTAATAAATATAAGTACTTAAAGATATAGTTTCTGTATAGTACAAAAATGGTATTGATTTACTCTTAGGATGATTACTGGATGCCATTACCCTACCAATAGGGCAATTGCGCTCACACGCACATTGTTACTTTTTGACGTTTACAGAGATAACTATTAACGACAGGGAGCAAAGTAGTACGCAGAGATGTACTACAAACATTGCTTTTTCAGGCCCACATTTTCTTTTTGTTTCACTGCGTACAGTTTTTGAGATTTTTAAAATATCCCTTAGGTGGTCGCAATTCCCCCACTTTCCCCTATTTAAAGAACTTGCAGTGTTGCTACATGGAGGGAAATTTTTCTTGGTGAAAGGGAATGCAAGTCCAATTTGAGGTAAAAAGGGGAATTTTATAAAAAATATTACTAGAAATTTGAAGTTGTCGAAATCCTGTTTTTATTTTACTTACATGTTTTATTTTTATTGTATCTAATTATACATGTGGTGTATGATAAACAGATTTGTAAAATAAATAAAAATTGTTACCGTAAACCAGGTCAAATTTTCAGAATACGTCACTGCAATACATTCCTTGTTGTGCACAACAATGAAAAAGTTGTGTAAAGTAAAAAGAGAATAAGTTTGACGTCGAAAATTTTATCTTTTAACTGTGCAACATAAATCCTATATTATAATGTTCAACAGCATTGACAAATCCACTTTACGTTAACCCTCGCATTACCAAGCGGGGTATTCTGAATACTCCAGATTGATTTTTCCCTATAATAATTTTATCTGAAGAGCTACATACTTCTGGTTTCATGACTTTGTCCTAAAATGATTGAAATTGTATTCACACTCGTGACTGACTCATTTTTTTTGTTTTTATAGTTATTATTGACGGGATATATTGGTGGGGTTGTGAGACTAACCCGCTTGGTATGAAATGTCTTATCTTCTTATTTGTCAAAAATGAAGGTTTTACGAAATATGTCTCTCATTCATCTTTGTTATTTAATTTTTCCATTGTTGAGTTTTACCATACATCCATTGTTTAGCTCAAATAAAATATATTGTTTGTTCTTTATTGTGTCAGGTTACTATTGTTGAGTTGAATTAGAGCGCGCATACATGGCAACGCTGCACTAGTGTCACCATACGGTGTCTATGTTCAGTTTAAATACTTTTAATTATATGAAAAACTGTATTTCAGTACTAAATAAAGATATTCATTGAAAATAACAGAATCTAAAAACAAATATTACACTAAATCACAAAATTGTATTGGGGTAGTAAAATAAAGGTGTCGAAAAGCTTGGCAACGGGAGGGTTAATATCTTGCACAATGAAGGTAAGCTTACTATTCGCGATTAAAATTACCACCTGAGCGCTAGTGTCGCTTCCAATATGGCCGCTCTAAGTAGGATAAATCTTTGTTTACATTCAGCAGTAGTACAAAATAGCAGCGTGTTGTCATGATTGGTATGGTAGAAAACGTTTAAATTACGTATTATTTTTAAAATATGCGATGTGAATTCCAGGTACTCTAACAAACGTGAAGCTGTACTGAGAACGAAGCATTTAATTATGATAGGCAAAAATAACACGGAAAATGCGGACGAAACTAATGTGCACTGGTTGTCCAAAGCAGTGCTGTATCATCTGCATGTCATATTGTAACTGGGGTTCTCGGAAATTATTTGAAAATAAAGGAATTGAAATTGACCTGTAGCCTACTTGAAAAGCTGGGTCAGGAGAAAATTGCGAACATATCGTTGCAGCTCTTTCTCGAAAGAGAAAGGCTGGTTTAATAATAGTATTCACGATTTCATGACCACGCTATACTCACTGAAAAAGGACATCGTACTGAATGAAACAGTAACATTAGCATGTCCACTTTTTTTTCTGGTTACATTTGACATTAATTCATTCTCAAACTATTTTTATCTTCTCTCTTAATCGACTTGGACCTGTTCCAAATTTCACACATACGTAGGTACATGGACGCATTGGGTAAGACACTTCATGATTTTTCGAAAAAAAAAGCTTTATTTATAAAGTACAATTTAAAACTTTACTTTCATGGTAATATATATTTATCTCTCGAAAAATAAAGTAAGCAGATTCGTGCATTCTTCGTAATTTCCTTGCCGAATTACAGTGTTATATCCCCCATACCAATCTTCTGTCAATTATGTTTTCCCTGATTTATTAACAGATTTCATTTTGTTGATTCCACGGGGTGGAACCACGTGAAAACTTTTATTTTTTTCTGACCCATAAAACGACTTAGAGCAAAATAAAACAAAAAACAACGTGAACAGTAGACCTTACTCTCTCGCATATTCCCCATGCTTTAAATGACTTCAACACAATGTATCCTACTTAGAGTACTTCCTGGAAATCCCACCAGATGGCATATCGGTTAATTTTAATCGCGAATAGGTGGAATCCTAGTTTTATTTATCTATTCAACAAGCCTTACACCAAACGAAATATTTAAATTACGCTTTGTTGATGTACTATGGTTATTTACATAAATTTAATTTTACTGATGAGGAAATTAACAAAACTAACTTAGTATATTAAATACAATTGACTTCCAATCATATAATGCATGGAAAGTTGCTTTCCATTAATGTCGCAGACAGAAAAGGGAAAAAAACTTGGATTGAAATATTTCTCAAACGCTTCACGAAAACCTAACTTGCCCTTGCACAATATTGAACAACTTTACTTTAATTCCTTCCTCTGTTGGGAATGAAAAGTATAACTTTTCCTGCAAAAGAACTCGGCGAAGCGAGTTGACCTCGTTTCGAAAGTTGAAACCTCACCTCAAGGTCTTCCTGAGAACGGAAGAAATCTATGTTTCTTTTTATTAGGATTTACATTTAGTTTAAATTGCTAACCTGATTGGAAAAGGGGTTCGTCGCAAAGGTTGGCGAACAGCTTCCTGGCTCCCAGGACGTTCTGGTTGAAAATCTTCTTTTGATCCTCTTCCAGGCATGACTGCGCATACTGATCAATGCATCGCATTCCGCTCTTGAAGGCCCTGGAAGGAGAATAAAAATAAAAAGGCTTCAATTTATCTCATGCAAATGCGCAGGGGTTGGCACGCCTGAACGTTACCCGTCATTTTACCGAAACACAATTTGTGAACGACGCTATTCTTGAGATTTTAGCTTCGCTCTGTTGCGATTGATTTTAAAAAGCAGGTTTTGGCTAACGCAAATGTTTATTGGGTCAAGCAGTAACGCCAAACTTGGTTTCAACACACGATCATAATACAATTCTAGATTGGTATTTTATTGTGATCATGTATTGAATCTAAGTTTCGTGTTCCTAATGAGTTGACCAAATAAGTAACATCTATACCTTGCAGAGGATATTTACTTCGTACACAGTACCGATATAATATTTATCGAAACCGATAACAGATATTCTACTGATAAAATATAACATTGCAAATATTCCTTGAAGAACATGAACAGTTCATTGTCGTTCATAATTAATTAATGTAACCAAGTGATTGCAATGGGTTCCATCTTTAAAAAAGAAACTGCATTTAGACACTGATTTTGCAAATCTAAGGCACTTGAAGTATATGTTTATATCCATAAAAAATAATAACAGAACGGCACAATTTTACTGCAAATTACAGACTATTCATAGACATATCAGATAGGAAATTTTTCGTCTAAACCGATCACATTAATATACCTACAACGGCTGATACCAATAGAATACAGATTAATATGCCCCATTCCTAATTTTTCACAAGCTATAGCCAGCCAATACAGGATCCGTTACGAGCTAAGATTCTGTTCCAGGGCTGGTGACTGGAGACACAATTGGGGGTGTTAAAACAAACCTTAGCCTTACCGGATGTCACCCTCTGTGTTTAATGGTAGGACCCGTTCACCAACGGGTAAGCAGGTAATTAACGTAACAAATTGAATAGCTAATTGACTTAGTTTTATTTAGTAAGCTATAGTACTCCAATCTTCCATATATACTCGTATAAAAATGGATGCATATGTGTATATGTGTGGGTATGTTTGTTCAGGCATCCTGGAGCGATTTCAACCAAACTTGGTACACACATCACTTGCAATCTGGAAAGAAATACTGTTGGGGTAAGACACCCCTGGCACCCCCAGGGATGGGGGCGGGAGAGGGGTGACGTAAAAATAATCGAAAACGACCGATATTAATGTGGAATCCATAGTTTTCGGGGTCGCTAAGATGAATAGTGACTCTCAATGCCGTTCAACTTCATGACACCCCTAGAGGGTTGGGGTGGGAAGTGGGTGACATGTAAAAATAATCGAGAGCGACTGATATTGGTGTGGAATCCATAGTTTTCGGGGTCGCTAAGATTAATAGTGGCACTCCCAATGCCGTTCAACTCCAAGTTCTCCTGCTGTCTGGCCTTAGGTGTCTCGCCTCTTCGATTCTCCGCGTCCAGCACTGTCGCGCGCTCGCGACCCGATCTCAATCCCTTGGCGGCCTCTTGATGTTCGTTCTCGTTGGCTTCTGCTCCTGAGGCAGGTTGATAATCCCTTTTATAGTGCTCTTGGGAGTTGAGTAATAGCTGGGATATTTTCCGGGTATGGCCGGCAACGCATAGCACATAGCGGTCATCAAGTTTCGTTATTACCGTTCTTTTGAGTTTGAGTTCGAATTTGGTGTTTTAAGTCCACTTTATTCACAGTAAGGATAATCGGGACTGGACCCACAGTTTAAAGTGGGATCCGAACCACTTGTGCCTCCACCGAGTATCGAACCCGGGACCCCTTAATTACAAGGCAATGACGCTACCACTGCGCCATGGGGGAGGCCCTTACCGTTCTTTTGTTTGATGCCTCTTCTCGACGCTACGAACCCTCGTTAAACAAGTTTTATCCTTAATATGTATGCAACAGAGCAGCACAGACTCAATTGCCGGTTATGGATTGACTTTATAATTACTATAACCAAAATATGATTTTGAATTTTGTTATTTAGTGTCGTTTTTCTGCCACTTTTGACTAATCGCAACGATCAGGATGAATGATGATATGATGACATTGATGAAGGGACACTCACGAAGATCATCCATGTCCATACTGGAATTCGAACCCGGAACCCCTGTGCTAACCACTCCGCCACAGAGGTCGGCGCAAAATAGGACTTGCATACAAATAATCGGGTAGATATACGCTTGGTATCACTGAAGAAGTGGTAGTGTAAACTTGTTTTAGGCATTTATTTTCTTTGTACCGTACCGAAGTTTCGAACGAGCCCGAAAGATTCGGACACTACAGTCGGGACGCGCTAGCAACCGGCGTGGAACCACCCACTCTGGTAGCGACGCGCTGTTGCCGGATTGACCTACTTCAGGATTTTCGCGAGCCCACAGAAACACGTGTAGGATTAAACATCTGGTTAAACAGTCAACAACGGGACACTTCCATTGTTCTCATTCTCAGCAAAAACAACTGATTCGTTAACTACTACTTCTGTTCGTTCATTCATTTTTTATGTTTTTACATACAGGTAGATCGAAGCATTAATTACACATGTACCAAATGTGTAATTAATGTTAAGGAAATCGAGCAATTACCAAGCGTTTCGTTGTAATTTATTGAACTCTGTATTGCCAGAACCTGTATTCTCATATAGCTCCCAAATTATCTCACTTCACACACCCACATGTGCCTCCCCGATGGCACAGTGGTAGGGTAAGTGTTGTCGCCTTGTAATCAAGTAGTCCTGGGTTTGATACCCTGTCGAGGCACATAGTGGATCGGATCCCACTTCCAACTGTCGGTTCATTCCAGATTAGCCGTAGTGTGCATAAAGTGGACTTTAAAACACCAACTCAATCAATCAATTCACACACAATTGATTTGTTCTTGATAAATTCTTCTCCGTAATATAGTAACTCAGTTCCGTAAAATTCTGTTTTAGAGGTGAATTTTTGTAGGTTCCTCAAAATATAATTTAAAAACGTGTTAACGAAACGAAGTTGTACGTAATTTGTTTATACGTAATTTGCCCTAATTTTCAAGAAATACATTTCATTTGTACGTTCTGAAGCTTCAACAATCGCGGCGTGACAAAGAAGGCAAAGAGAGGCGGCATGAAATCAAAGGAGAAGGATTTGCCACAGTGTTGTTCATAACACAAGACGCATTTTCTTTTGTTGGTAATTGTGATACGATACAACAACACAAGTAAAAAGATGCCGGTAGCTGATGCTTGCGATGTACCATAATAAAAACACAACAAAGGTTCTTTCAGTGAAGGTTTTCGGTTGCTGTGTAGAGCAGGAAGATAAAATGTTTCATGCTTGCCAGAATGTAACATTCACACAGGAAGCTAACGTCAACCTACAAGAAACTTCCGATTCAAATTTCTAGATTCGTTAAATTATCACTTTACGTCTGAAATAACATATATTAGCATACTGATACGTACGTGCTTAATTTCGCGTGACGCTTTTTTCCTGAGCTTGCCAACAGCTGACTAGCCTGTCCGTGTGTTTGTGCGAACGTGGCAACGTAGAAACCCCCCAGCCACATGGCAGCCAACGAGGAGACAGAATTTGGTCACGTTCTGCAGTTCTGCGTTCTGATTGCACACCGCTTCTTATCGCGTCCGTACTTTTTTTTTTTTTTTAAGTCTGTTTCATTTTCAGTCTCGTCTCGGACTGTCTTACTCACAAATAACAAGTAAAAATACAGTCCTTAATATGAAGATAACAACCAACGAAAATAGTCATGCATAATTTTCTGAGCACCTACTTATGGATCCCACTGTACATATGTTTTTAAAATATCAAGAAGCCGTTGTATCAATGTCAACGTTTTAAAAGTTGTTGATTTCGTTTTTTTTTTGTTTTGTAGGAATATTGATTTCAAAGGAATATTGATTTCAAATGTCTTGTGTCAAAAATACAACTGAGTTTGTATCGTGTTATTTAAAGTGAAATAATACCTTAGGAAGTTAAACTGTGCTCTTTTAATTCTTAGAACTTAAGTTATCGTGTTATTTAATGTGAAATAATACCTTAGGAAGTTAAACTGTGCTATCTTAATTCTTAGAACGTAAGTTATATAATATTATTGAAACCCAGTTGAGCGCTGAGGACTTGAAATTCAATTTTCCTACAAAACAGAAATTAATTGATATCAACAACTTTAGAAACCTTGGCTTCTTGTTCATTTATAATTATGTGTACAATAGAATGAATGTAAATACTTGTTATTTGTGAGCGTAGAAGACAGTCACAACCTCTTTCGGAGTACCATCATTTCATTGTGATTAAGCGACATAAAATTGAAAAATCTCCTTTCGACAGGACTCCAAGCCCCGCCGTAAAAATAAAAAAAAAACAACTCCCTGTTTAATATCAATAAAGTATCAAAAGTGGTTTAGACCAGAACGCAGAGTTATTGTTAAGATAAAAGACAAGACTTCAACACGCAACAAACGCAATCTTTTCTGGATTTTTCCCGCTTAGCAATATTCCACTTCCAGCAGATATTGAAATCTGAAGCTGAGTACGCAGCCGTTAAACACCAAGGCATGCTTTCAACTTTCGGGATTTCATCAATTTCTCATATTTCGCCTACTATTTTTAGATCCATCCTAATATATCTGCAACGCAATTTCTCATACTTCCTAAATTTCATCATAAAATTTTCAATTAGTGAAAGAAGGAAAATCTCTACTTTCATTTTTACGAGCCAACGTGCTGAATATAAAAAAAAGCTCATCTTTCCGCTAAATTTATTCAATTTTTCTCTTGATATGAGGAAAAAGGATATTCACTTCTTTTAGCGTACAAGAAATGGACAATTCATATATTCCTTCTCTCTTATTTCTTCCCGGAACGTTTCCAGCGGAAACCGGATGAAATGTGAAGCACGATCTTATCAGCCGTTCAACCAGCTCTAAAATCCCAAGGAAAAAACCGTTATCTTGCTTACACGAGTATTCTCTTGTTTTAACCTTTGCGTAGATCCTAGATCTTCTTTTGTCTCGCTTACGTCATCACAGACGCTTTTACGTGCCTCTTTTGTTGCTTGTGAATATGTAAGCCATCTGCCTTGAGTTCCGAAAAGAAACAGGACGAAACTCTCGTATTTACACTTTCAATATGACAAGGCGCGGAAAGCGTGGTTTTATATTTCAAGGCATGTTTTCTCTATTCCTGTACGTTTGTCAGCATACTGGAGCCTTCTTGGAATATAGTACTTTGAAGCAGAAGTAAAAAGGGCGTTATAGAATAGAACTGGGAAATTTTTTATATTTATTTCGTGTATTGTACTTGCTTTTATTCGTTTGTTAGGAGTAAAATATGAAATTATACAGCGTTGAACGTTTTCTCTTGAACTACGGTTTCTTGCAGCAAAACTTATAACCAGATAGGTTATATTACTTCTTAGTGTTAGTAATATTGTAGATTTAAAACAGAAAAGAATTTCGAATAGGACCTGGTAACACTTGAGAGTGCCAATTGAGGACGGAGAAGAGACGGTTGTGTGAAATGTTTCTTATCGCGGACTTTGTTCATAAATAGTTATTTCTTCCGTGTAAGTTAGTTCTTACTTCATTGCATCAATACATTAATCTTCTGTAACACAGACTGGTATTTCTATTGACATTAGTGTCCACGTGTGTGCTAGTGTACTTTCGCCATTCACCTCCTACTCACTGTTCCGAGATGAGATAATCCGGTACGATTTCGTTGAATATTGACATTCGTTTGTACCTATATCCGGTCACAAACTAATGAAACAAAATAATATGCACATGTATGAACGCTGAATAGTATTTGTTCTCTCATCTATATAATCACCATTCTTCCTCATCGAGTATATTATGTATTAAGGTTTCCATGACAGAATAAACACAATATGTATATGTTGCCCAAGGCAATCTATATTTCAGTAAAAAATACTTAACAGCGTGACGTTTGAACTTCTATAAGGATCTTCCTCAGACTTGAAACCAAACTAGTCTGAGAATTTTGGTTATTAGCCGCTTGCCTTAGATTAACCCTAACGCAGGATGTCCCAAAATTAATGTTACATTTCAAATGTAAATAACATCTTTATTAATCAATCTGTTGACAACAAATTTGAATGACACATAGTATACAAACAGGAGATTAATTATTTAGGTTATGATATCACGTAGGTGGGCTCCATTATTCGTCAGACAGACACATGACCTTTCCATGGCTTGTTCCATGACTTTTCGTATTGTGTTTGGGCCAATAGCTTGTATCTTCTCCTCGTTGTTGTTCTTGAAATGGGAGAGTGTCGCTTAACATAGCGAATAGCCTGCATTTTTGAAGGACGACTTCGGACATTAAAATGTCTTGTTCGGACAATAGAATTCTGGTTCTTGAAATAAAATTCAATTAATTTGATCCTTTCTTCCTTCGTTAATTTGGCCATTATAATCTCCAAGGTTTACTCTCTTCCAATCTGAAACGAAAGATCTAATTTGTTTTTATATTTTAGGTAACAACACTTTTAAATGGTAACATTAATTTTGGGACACTCTGTATAACTGTTTCGTACTTTTAGTGTTTTATATTCTTAATGAACACACATCCTTGTACGTATGCTATTTATGTGATACTGCGTACAAAGCATACAGAACATGCAAGTCGCCATGTTCTCTTGATGGTGTCGCTAGTGTTGCTAGCACATAAACATTATAAAATCCATATGTTACAGTAAGAACCTGGGAACAAGCAGGGTAATAGTGAGAGCTTTTCGGCTTTTTTTCATCTACTACCACTGGCGTACACATGGAGGAGCTGATGGGGCTACAGTCCCTCCAGAAATGTTGATAAAATCAAAATTTTCTAACGCAAGTCGTAAAAGAACTCGGGGGGGGGGGGCAAAGTGATAGATGCAAACTAGCTTTCATACGACCCGGATTACCACTTTTGTCCTCGAACAACTTTTAAAAAAGAAGGTTTAGAGTGGCACTTACGAAATATGATAAAGTGTAACCCGTCCAGAACAAGGCTATATTGTTATGAACACCTTTATAATTCCAGCCCCTCCGAGAAAATCCTGAGTACGCCAGTGGCTCCTACCTACCCTTCCCCCTCCTCTCCATCTCGAGGCGAGTAACCACGTCGTCAGTGGAGAACAGATATTGCCATAGGAATTCAAAAGAAAAGTGTGCAATTACCATATGTCCAATTATACGATACAAAAGGGTTCACAGGAACAATTTGTGTGAGTTGGGTTGCGTACCTGTTAGGGGTTCAAGGCTAGAGCTAAAAAAAAGAACTCCCAAGTTCACTTCTTGGCAGTGTTTAGCATTTGAACTTCAAACCTTTTGTTTTCGTGACTATCTTCTTTCCTCGTGCCGTCTTCATTTTCCGCTCTCGTGCGCAACTTTTCGACGAATAAATTTTTCCTTTTGCCCAGAACGGGAGAGAACGTGGAGTTTCATAAGCCCCTTCAGTGCTCCCTGGTGGCCGAAGCAGAAAGCTAAACTACCTTCCGCGTAGATGTCGCGACCGAGCCTTGCAGCGAGGGGCCTTGCGAGGACTTTACATCCGAAATATTACCGTGTAGATGGCACTGTATTACGTGTACTTACGTTTACGACAAGATGCGTGCGAAGTTCAATTTCTGGGAACAGCGGAGCGCGGAGAAAATAGCAACATTTATACAGCGCTGTATAAAGTAGAAAAAATTCAAGCTGCTTTTTGGGTCACGTAGTAACCTTACTGTCTGGCTTAAGTTTACATTGGTCATGCAAGGTAGAATAGCCAGAATAATGAACCAAATTTGTATTTGGAGTGCAAGAACTAAATTATTTTTTTCTTTTGTTATCATTTATCTAATAAGCAGGGATATAGAATATAGATATTTGAAGTAATGGGCGTAATGGCACGTTTTAACTACAGTGAAACGGTACACAGGTTTACGGAAATATAAAATAGAGCTAATCATTATCAGAAAACTTGTTTTATGTACCAAAAAAAGTGTTAACCAAATTTATTCTTAGGTATTTTAATCAAAATATGTACTTACAATTGTGATAATAACAACTATGTACATTTTCTAGGGGTGTGCGGGATTCCGAAAAATCGGGATCCCGAGCAGTCGGGAAATACCGAATGGTCATTTTAAAAAGTCATTAATTCTAGATTTTTTTCTGCATCGTAAATGTCTGGAACTTATCGGAAATTGCTAGTTTTGTACCAGAAATGCAAAAACAATCACTTAAGGTGAAAATGACCTGTAGAATTCGAGATTTTTAGAAATCGGGAAATTGCGAATTTTTCCCGTCACGCGGCTCACCTAGATAAATAAAATCTAATTAGGCGTGAATGACATTAATTGTAATGCAAAATTCAAATACAAAATGTGCTTTATTTTGTGTTAACAAAACAATGGATTGCTAAACTTTCTTTTTAGGTGCTGAGACGTGAATCTCCTCCTGGTGACCCAAATAGCGTATTTATATTGACTGAAACTGCGTTCAATATCGCATGACGTATGCAGGCCCGTAGCTAGCGGCCGGCTGGGGGGGGGGGGGCAAATCCTAGGCCGCCATTCAACCTTTTTTTTTAAAGACAACAAAAATCATATGCGACAGAGAAATTTACACTTGTTCCCATTGAAGATGTTCAGGTGATGAAGTGACCTGCAGAGGTCACCACGCGAAACTCGTTACTATTTATAATGAGTTTTCTTTGCTCATTTCAAAATTTGTAGACGATATGAGCACCACAAATATTGAAGGACGCACATAAAATGTCAATGCGGGGGGAGAGGGGTGCAAACCATCAATCCTGCCTAGGGCTTTAAAATATCTAGCTATTGGTTTGAAAGTATGGAGATTATTATTTTTATTATACAGTGGTATTTCTTCGTGAAAGCTTGAGCATGTAATCTCGATTGTTAAAAATAATGTAAGAACAATCCATGCATTGTTTATTGTTAAAATGAAAAACGTGGTAGAAAACGAACACAATATAATATATGAAAGAAAACTTTTGGCATTTAAAACAACAAGGGAAAATATAGCGATAGTGTGGGTATAGAATATATGCAGGAAAATGTTTGAAAACATGAAAATTACATGTAAAAGTAGCTGAATATGTAAAATATTTGTGCTAAAACCTAACGTATATGAGAAACGATATTACGAGGGTGTACATAAACTGAACTTCTGGTATTAAGGTCCTACTTTTCAAGAAAAAAGGTTTTGTTGAACTAACTTATTTTGTTATTCTTTATTAACAAAACGGGTAGTACTTTCTGGATGTGCCTCGTAACACGTGCATTTTAATCCCTATATCCACGACGCAGTAATTTCTCTACAATCGTTAATTGTTGTAGAAAAGGGAACCATAATCCCGTAGAGAACTACTTTCAAAGCCATCGCATCGCTTCATGTTGTTCTGCTACGCTTCGTTTAATACTAATTGATTCTCTGAAACGGAAGCCGAGGATCATTTTAATGCCTTAACTCGTTTGGAATTTCCTCGTCGCATAAGACTTTGCTTTGGAAATTCTCCAAGCATTTGAAAACGCCAACAACGTACGAGATTTCCTAATGCTTAGCTTAGAAAGCCCGTGTGGAATGCGGGGGGGGGGGGGAGATCCAGAAAAGGCAGTAGGGACTTGTTTAAGCAAGTTAGAGCTGCGGATAAGAGGACACATATCCAAGGTTCGCCCATAAAAAAACAGAACTTTTTTTTTTTGAAAGAAAACAAGTAATTACCTTCAAATGACTTTATCACCAGACGAGGCAATACACTTTGACCAGCGTTTGTACAGGTCTTGGAAACAATGTTGATAGTCATTGACAGTAAATGTCCGCAAAATACGCGTAACATTTAATTTAATATCCGCGACGTCGTCAAATCTTCGCCCTCTCATAGCCATCTTAAGCTTGGGAAAAAGGAAAATGTCAGGAGGCGATAAGTCCGGAGAATATGGAGGGTGATTGATCACTGTCACTGAATGCTTAGCAAGGTATTGTTGTACAGACAATCCGGTATGAGGCCGAGCATTATTGTGTAACAGAAACCATTGGCCAGAATCACGGAGGTCCTTCCTAACCCGCTTCAACCTGTTTCTGAGTTACAAGCACCTCCTTGTAATACCACTGATTGATTGTTTGGTTTTCAGGTACAAATTCATGGTGGATCAGTCCTTGGGAATCAAAAAATTCGATCAGCAGCACCTTTGTCTTAGATTTCGACATCCGTGCTTTTTTCTTTACGGGCGAGAACAGTCTTTTCCAGTGCGCACTCTGTCTTTTTGTTTCGGGGTCACCTGGCTTCTTGACAAAGCTGCATCACCATACACTGCCCGTATCATCTGTAACGTTTCGGTAAACGATTTACCCAATTTGTAACAAAACTTTATGCTGTAACGTTGTTCCATTTTGGTGCGCGTATTTTGTACGCGGCCTGCACACGACCTGCATCTGACGCACGCTTGCCCCGATAACACGTATATTTAGACAGCCCCCCCCCCACCTTCTCCGATTTGCACCAAAATGGTGCCAAACGTTAGTGCATCGTTTGTGCACGAATGTGCACGCAAAAATTTCGTTTGTGCACAAACGGAAAACACCAAAATTAGCAAGTCAATTTGGGGGGGCTGTCTAAATGTCAGCCCCCCCACCGTCTCTGATTTTCACTAAAATGGTGCCAAACTTTAGTGCATCGTTTGTGCACGAATGTGCACGCAAAAATTTCGTTTGTGCACAAGGGGAAATCCCAGATATTAACACCTTAACTTTTGGGGTGAGCCCCCCCCACCTTCTCCGATTTGCACCAAAATGGTGCCAAACGTTAGTGCATCGTTTGTGCACGAACTTGCAAGCAAAAATTTCGTTTCTGCACAACGGGAAATCCGAGATATTAACACCTTAACTTTTGGGGTGAGCCTCCCCACCTTCTCCGATTTGCACCAAAATGGTGCCAAACGTTAGTGCATCGTTTGTGCACGAATGTGCACGCAAAAATTTCGTTTGTGTACAAGGGGAAATCCGAGATATTAACACCTTAACGTTTGGGGTCAGCCCCCCCACCTTCTCCGATTTGCACCAAAATGGTGCCAAACGTTAGTGCATCGTTTGTGCACGAATGTGCACGCAAAAATTTCGTTTGTGCACAAGGGGAAATCCGAGATATTAACACCTTAACTTTTGGGGTGAGCCCCCCCACCTTCTCCGATTTGCACCAAAATGGTGCCAAACGTTAGTGCATCGTTTGTGCACGAATGTGTAAGCAAAAATTTCGTTTGTGCACAAGGGGAAATCCGAGATATTAACACCTTAACTTTTGGGGTGAGCCCCCACCTTCTCCGATTTGCACCAAAATGGTACCAAAAGTTAGTGCATCGTTTGTGCACGAATGTGCACGCAAAAATTTCGTTTGTGCACAAGGGGAAATCCGAGATATTAACACCTTAACTTTTGGGGTCAGCCCCCCCACCTCCGATTTTCACTAAAATGGTACCAAAAGTTAGTGCATCGTTTGTGCACGAATGTGCACGCAAAAATTTCGTTTGTGCACAAGGGGAAATCCGAGATATTAACACCTTAACTTTTGGGGTGAGCCTCCCCACCTTCTCCGATTTGCACCAAAATGGTGCCAAACGTTAGTGCATCGTTTGTGCACGAATGTGCACGCAAAAATTTCGTTTGTGTACAAGGGGAAATCCGAGATATTAACACCTTAACGTTTGGGGTCAGCCCCCCCACCTTCTCCGATTTGCACCAAAATGGTGCCAAACGTTAGTGCATCGTTTGTGCACGAATGTGCACGCAAAAATTTCGTTTGTGCACAAGGGGAAATCCGAGATATTAACACCTTAACTTTTGGGGTGAGCCCCCCCACCTTCTCCGATTTGCACCAAAATGGTGCCAAACGTTAGTGCATCGTTTGTGCACGAATGTGCACGCAAAAATTTCGTTTGTGCACAAGGGGAAATCCGAGATATTAACACCTTAACTTTTGGGGTGAGCCCCCCACCTTCTCCGATTTGCACCAAAATGGTGCCAAACGTTAGTGCATCGTTTGTGCACGAATGTGCACGCAAAAATTTCGTTTGTGCACAAGGGGAAATCCGAGATATTAACACCTTAACTTTTGGGGTGAGCCCCCCCACCTTCTCCGATTTGCACCAAAATGGTGCCAAACGTTAGTGCATCGTTTGTGCACGAATGTGTAAGCAAAAATTTCGTTTGTGCACAAGGGGAAATCCGAGATATTAACACCTTAACTTTTGGGGTGAGCCCCCCACCTTCTCCGATTTGCACCAAAATGGTACCAAAAGTTAGTGCATCGTTTGTGCACGAATGTGCACGCAAAAATTTCGTTTGTGCACAAGGGGAAATCCGAGATATTAACACCTTAACTTTTGGGGTCAGCCCCCCCACCTCCGATTTTCACTAAAATGGTACCAAAAGTTAGTGCATCGTTTGTGCACGAATGTGCACGCAAAAATTTCGTTTGTGCACAAGGGGAAATCCGAGATATTAACACCTTAACTTTTGTGGTCAGCCCCCCCACCTTCTCCGATTTGCACCAAAATGGTGCCAAACGTTAGTGCATCGTTTGTGCACGAATGTGCACGCAAAAATTTCGTTTGTGCACAAGGGGAAATCCGAGATATTAACACCTTAACTTTTGGGGTCAGCCTCCCACCTTCTCCGATTTGCACGAAAATGGTGCCAAACGTTAGTGCATCGTTTGTGCACGAATGTGTAAGCAAAAATTTCGTTTGAGCACAACGGGAAATCCGAGATATTAACACCTTAACTTTTGGGGTCAGCCCCCCCACCTCCGATTTTCACTAAAATGGTACCAAAAGTTAGTGCATCGTTTGTGCACGAATGTGCACGCAAAAATTTCGTTTGTGCACAAGGGGAAATCCGAGATATTAACACCTTAACTTTTGGGGTGAGCCCCCCCACCTTCTCCAATTTGCACCAAAATGGTGCCAAACGTTAGTGCATCGTTTGTGCACGAATGTGCACGCAAAAATTTCGTTTGTGCACAAGGGGAAATCCGAGATATTAACACCTTAACTTTTGGGGTGAGCCCCCCCACCTTCTCCGATTTGCACCAAAATGGTGCCAAACGTTAGTGCATCGTTTGTGCACGAATGTGCACGCAAAAATTTCGTTTGTGCACAAGGGGAAATCCGAGATATTAACACCTTAACTTTTGGGGTGAGCCCCCCCACCTTCTCCGATTTTCACCAAAATGGTGCCAAAAGTTAGTGCATCGTTTGTGACTTTGCGTACATCTATTCTATCTCATGTGTGCGATATGGAATACATGTGCAATGGGATTCATATGTATTACCGTGAAAATTGTCCATCACCATTTTGGTGCAATTTATTCGAGGCAATAAGAGCTTCAAGAAGTTTAAAAAAAAGTCCAAACAAACTGTTGACAACTTCTGCACGAGCACACACAATAATTCATTGCTTAAAATCACATAAGATATAAGATAAAAATTAATTAAGATGGTTATGGACAATTTGCACGATTATATTCTTGGTACACTGTACCACGATATCTTTTCTCTTACGCCGGGCCCTTTTCTACCTGTTCAAGGGGCTCCGGTGCCCACCCAGCGTCGTGTAAAGTGGAGGGAAGTCTGTAGGGTAAAGGCAGCTAGGGGCGTGGTGCTGATGACATCACCCCCACGTTCGACCGTGATCCACACCCCCTATACGTCTTCACGGCGTCGTGAAAAACACAGGAGGGGGCACTTTACTTTTATTTCACTTTTTTGCCACGTGCTTTGTCCAGAATATCATATTTATTGCAATATACTGTACTGGCTAAATTAATAATTATTGACAATAAGCACAGGCACTGTAAAAAGTGAGAAATAAACATGTGACACGTGCATCCCCCTCCACTTCCCTCGTACACTAGAAAAGACTAAACACGCACAAGTGATAATATGGGTACACCCGTGACAGGCGCGGCCCGTGCATAATTTTCCTGGGGGTTCACCAAAATTATGCATAGTGGACTTACCTAAACCTTTCGAGACACTACACGCTTTGGTTCGTAGAGATAGTTCTGGGAAAATTATCAAATTTTGGCCGGTAGATTACTGACAAAGTTGATTTGCTTTATGTTCAGATAACAGTGACAGCACCAAGGACTGTGTGTGAAGGGGGCGATCATTTTAATTTAAGATTTTCGTATGGTATTGTATTTAGGGGTATCTCAGAATTCAGAAAATATTCTCGCCTCAATTTTGCCTCTTCCACTCTTGCCAACTCTTTTCTGGTCCCACCACTGTCAATCAAATAGACTGTATTATTGGAACTGGATCCTGAACCTACAGTTAAAAAATACAAATCTCTGCCTGCTAAAATGAGTATGTATCAGTAATCGAACCCAAGACCCCTTGATTACAAGATAATTCTTATATAACTATTCGCTAAATCAAAGCGATTAGATTCTATTCTATGCCATATGTTAACTTCTCGCACAGCAACAACTACACTCCTTCCAATACACAATCCACCTCACTTCACTCAACGTATCACTATGCCATATATATTTCAATCACCAGCCATGCACTTCAAAACAAACTAACAAGTATGAAGACAATGACACGTAACAAAGTTAAATGCGCGCGTCCCTTCGAACACCCTCTCGCGCTAGAGTATAACTGATCGCACGAAACCCAAACAACTTTTTGGTCGTCTTCTGACGTAAGTGCGAAATGCCTTCATTGTTAGGTTAGGCTTGAATAAATAGCAAATATTACATTTTTGGTCAAGCACGGTAAGCCCCGAAAATTGCAGTGTATATATTCTAAGACAACTAAACATAAAAAGCCTAACATGTCAACGAAAGCATTTAGTCTGACGTAAGAAGACAAAAAGGTTGTTTAAGTCTTGTCCGATGAGCGACCACTCGCCTCGCGCTATTTTTGACTTTTCGGCTCCTTTCACCTGAAGTGTTTCCATCTTAAAGATGAAAACTCTGAATGTGTAGGAAAGTTGTTTTCTATCATATTTATCTTATTTGGCCCATCATCTTTTCTTCTAGCTTTCGTTTGGGGTCACCTCTACATTTATATTACACCCTCTTCATTAATCTAATAAGTCTTGTAAAATATAAAAATACAAAGAGAATGCCAAATGAATTCAATTGAAACACATAGTGCAACACTGGAAGAGAGAAGAGCGTGATTCACTCCAGCTCGCTGGTGATCCTACGAACTGCGCATGTCCGTTTTGACGAGACGGCCTTCCTCCAGTCTCAGACTGCATGTATTTTCGCCATATGTACGCGTCGAGCTTCTGCTAGCCGTCCTAAGCTTTTAGCATGATAGGGATTGCCTTGCGGAGGTTCAGCGGAGACTTTGCACGAAACGGAACTAGAGGGGAGCTGAGTGGCTCTGGCCCGCGGTTTCTTCTTCTCACTAAGAGAATTTGCCACTCTACGCTTATGAACATCTCAGTTATTGTTTATTTTGTATATTACTGGGGGTTCACTGCACATTTGCGCTATACAGCCAACCGCGCCTGACCCGTGATAAATGGCTGATCGCAGAGAAAGACAGACGACGTCATGCAAAACTAAAAGTTGACGCCACAGGCATTCGTAAAATTACAACATGAAACACACTCCACCTTTTCTAATAGCGGTGGTGCAGGGAGGAGGGGTGGAGGATCTGCGCGTGTAACAGTTCAAGTAATCACGTTGTTTAATTTTTAACTTTGCCCATAATAATCGTCACCAATTCTTAATTTATCCAGTACGCTACTGCGACGATGCACGGTATTTCGAACGAAGCATGTGGCAACATGGCATTTTCTGCTTCCATTAAAACTCGTACAAATATACAACCTCCACGGTGAACCAAAGTTGAAAATTCAATCACTTTAGACGAGTGGTGGAGACTGGGTTCCAAAACCGGGGTACAAGATGACAAAACTGGGGGGCAAAGACCTGTATATTTCCCTTTTTAGATAAGGTTTAGCATAGTGCGGGGGCAAAGGTGGCAAAATGTGGCGGAAGTCAATTGCACCTCTCAACCCCCTAATCGCCGCCACTGCTTTAGACTGAAAACAATATATTTCCGAACGACACGTTTTCCGTCCTTACATTTTTCGCTTTCTGCACCGGACTTTTGAATCACCGTGTGTATCAAGAACTGATACCGTGGTGTGGAGTTATTAGGCATACAGGTGTCTTACGAAACAGCTGATTCAGGAGCAAAAGGAACAAGATTTTCCTTTCATCTACTTTGCAAATTATTAAAATAATGCGCAAAAGAAAATCAAGTGGCTCTAAGACAAAGTGATCGACACTATCTTATATAAATTATCTTTTTACTCGGTCTGAGCTCACCTTACATCGACAACCGTTCCATTCGTCCCCTGTAGCTGCAAAACAGATCGCATAGAACAAATAAACAATATAGGTTAACTTACAAATCACAGTTATAAAGAATATTAAAAAGAAGAAAAAAAGGTAAAGTGCCGCCTTGTGCTTAGCACCACGCCATGAAGGCGTAGCTATAGGGGGTGTGGGGGTAACACCTCACTTTCTTGACCGGTCGTGACTAGGGATGATGTGATCAGTATCACGCCCCTGACCGCTATACCCCCAGGGTTTCCCCCTGGTACCTAAGTCATTCGATGCTGGGTGGTCGCCGGGGCCGCTTCCAACGTTAGAAACGTTTCGAGATTTGAACCAGGGAGTCGTAACGTACCCAATTTGCGTTACACGGTACGTTCCATTTTGTAGGAGGAAGAGTATGGTTCAACTGCTGGTACCCATGTAACGTAACGAAATGCAATATCTTATAGAGTGACGTTACAAGGAACGTAACAAAATGTATTATGGTAGATATTAACGTTATAAAGGAACGGAACGAAATGAGCACATTGGAACATAACGTAATATGCAATATGGTATATACTACCGTTACAAGGATACAAGGAACGTAGTAACGAAATGCATTGTGGTATATACTAGCGTTACAAAAAAACGTAACGAAATGCAACATGGTAGTAAATAACGGTACATAGGAACGTAATGAATGCAATCCTCCGTAACGGAACGAAGTGAAAGGCAATATGGTTAATTAACGTTACATAGGAATGTAACAAAATGTAAACCACTGTAGCGGAACGGAACAAAATGCAGTTGGGTACATACCATCTGCATAAGGAACGTAAATAAATTCAGTATGGTAGATGTTAACGTTACAAGGAAAGAACAATTCACAAATGTTTGCTAGTAACGTTATAGGTGCGTGACAAATATAATCTATTAAACATCAAGGAAGAAAAAGGAATAGCCCAAATCTCTTGCCATTCATTGGAACATTGCGAAAAATAACTCAGTATATTGTGTGGGATTAATGTTTCGTTAAAAATATGGTTGTTTGTAAATTAATGAATTTCCACCAGGGTTGTTAAAGGATCAGGAATTTTAAATCAATTCAATTCAGGTTCAGCAGGGAATATTAGCAAGCATAAATGGATCTGGACCGTAAAGAGCCTTTTTATGTTTAAGGTATTTAAATAAGTTCCAGGAACCTTTTTTCTGGATCAATTGAAATACGGCACAGGGTCCTTCGTTCCGGATCAATTTAAAGACGGTCTAAGTTCCATATTTGAAATGAAACAATACGCAACTTGGACCGAATTTACACTGTGATAGAACAGGTTCCGGTCTTGTTGCGGAACCCAATAGAACCCATTAGAATTTATGGGTTCGTGGACGTTTAACAATCCTGATTTGAAAATTACATTTTTGGCTCGAAATTGAATAAAGCTTCCAACTAGTGTAGAAATGAGTAGTCATAGACTACTCTTGAGGAATCTTATCGCCGGATTAAACGATATTATGCTCTTGAAGAAAATGAAGTATTACGAAGCCGATGAAAGTTCACAAAGCAACAACGGCGGAAGAAGGTGCAGTGGCGCAACCACAGGGGGCAGGGGAGATTAGCCCTCAAACTTGTACGGAAATCAATTCTAGGAGGTAAGGAAGGCAAACATTGGACTATAGAAAGAAAGGTTGCAGAATCTAAGAGTAGCAAGACAAAGGGATACTGAAGATGGATTTAGTTTTCACGTCTGTCGTGCACTATTTCTTCCAGACGGTCAAGAGCACCTGCAAGGAGGCACAGAGGGGCAATTGCCCCCTCTTGATTTCTATCTTTATACAAATATAAATAAAGTTATATAAACTTGGACAGTTGCTGCTGCTTACGGTGTACGTTTTGCCCGTGTAAGGTAATAAATAGATGTATTATTAATTTTTTAAACCCCACCGTTCATTTATAAACACACTGTATATGAGTCATTGTGAATTCGAGTCAATTAAAACATTTTGCGTTGTTGGGAGATTATATATTAGGATAAAATTTGGACATAATGAATCTAAGTAGAGAAAATGCAACTTGTATATCAAAATTGCCATGTCCAACTGATCTCCGAAAGTAGTGTTTAGCACGTCACATTTCAAGTATATTGTAATAATCTTCAATTAGGCCAAACGTTAACGAACAAAACAACATTTATTTAACTTATAACTTCATGTTATATAAACTACATGAAATACATTTAACAAAGACAAAAGACAAAATACAATCTCTCTCCAATTCGACTTGTTCACAGTATCTCTTCTAAAATTTTTATCTTTTTCTTAACTTCCATCATATATGATTGATTGATTTGAGTCCACTTTATGCACAGTTAGGCTAATCAGGACTGGACCTACAGTTTAAAGTGAAATCCCAATCACTTGTGCCTCCACCGGGTATCGAACCCGGGACCCCTTCATTACAAGGCGATGACGCTACCTTGCGCCATCGGGGAGGCCATTTCAAGTATAGTCCATGATTGTATCTAGTAGTATATGAACGAGATGTGTCCCTCCATTCAAACAATACGTGGCTTGTCCCTATAAGTGTGTCACTTATAAATTAAGTTTCCGAAAGCAGGTATTATGCATGGACAGAACAAAATATACTCGTGAGAAATTCCAAAAATTATAAGTAAGTTCGTGGCGGGAGTCATTGACGGTTTTCCCCACAACCTATCCGCTTTAGGTTCCGGGTTCGAGTCCTGGTCTGTAAATATCTTTTTTAGGTGTCTCTTCATTAATTTAATCTAATTATCATCCATCTTCATAGTTTCGATTAATTATAAAAGTCACATAAAAGCGAAGCAAAATAAGAACAAATAAAAATAATTGCAAAATGATTACAATGTCAGAAGTACGTTTGAAAAATAAAATGCGGACAGAAGATTCATTTTCAAACAGGTATTTGGGTAGAATTGTGTAGACAGACAGCATGCTCCCGAAAGTTGCCAATCCACGTGTGGCATGACCTTCGATACTGGGGTTGTGCTTTTTCAGGAAAGTTTGCTCGACGCTCCTCAAGCGTCTTATCAAGAATGCCTCGGTGTTTGCAGCATTACCAACTTATTTTCCGTCGGGAAAATCTTTTTTCTCCTATTTAATCTGCGGTTGACTCTACAATACAGCATATTAATCAAGATACAACAACTGAATTACGGCGAAGTAGGTTAGAAACCCTGCGTGCTCAAGAGCAGCTTCGATAAGGCACCTGAATTGTTTCGAGCTGAACCAGGAAATGGGCGATGTTTATTCCCCAAGGCCATTCTGTAAAACTAATGCCACAAGAAGTTTTCTGTGTGGATTTGTGAGCATGAAATTGTAGGTTAATGATAGTACTACAAGACGTCAAGTGGATTTATTTTTCTGTTTCGTTATTTTATATAGCTTTCCTACCTATATAGTTTGAATAACTAATTAATCATTTCATAAGCAGACAAACACGAAGAAGCCGATCCCGTGGCAAATTGGTTAGCGTAATAAACTGCGAAGTCTAATGTCGGATTAGATTGATTGATTTAGTTTATTTTACTTCGCGTTTTGTGCCTCTAGGCTAATTTGCGAAGATGGGGATGAGTGATGAAATGATGAAATTGATGAATGGACATTCACAAACAACCAAGCCCGACCGGGATTCGAACCCGGGAGATGTCGGATTAGAGCCTGGACTACAAAATATGGATGGGTTGGGTCATTGTCTTTATACCACTTTCATCACCTATCACATCCTTTATCATCGCGATTAACCGAAAGTGGTAGACGCGAAATAAAAATAGAACCTTTGCATGGAAGTCCGAAAGAGAGGCAGGGGGGGGGGGGTGCACGACCCACCTGGAAAATGAAAGTCAACCAAAAATTATATATATATCTCACACAATTCCATTTCAGCTGCAATAATATATGTTAATTATTGCATGAACATAACTAGCTAACTAACTAACTCTCTAGCCTTCTTAAACCCGAAGGTTCATGGCTGCAGAACACAGGCCTTCCATCTGTCCCTATCCTGAGCAAGATCTATATACTCTTTTCCATCCCTACCGATTTCCTTTAGGTCTATCTCAACGTTGTCCCTCCATCTTCGTCTTAACCTTCCTAAAGGTCTCTTACCATCAGGTTTCCCAACAAGAATCCTATAAACTCCTCTTTCCTCTCCCATTCGTGCCACATGGCCTACCCACCTAAGTCTTCTTGATTTAATTATTCTAATTATCTCCTCATCCCTTTTAGGTCCAAATATTTTCCTAAGGATCTTATTTTCAAATAAGATGAATATGATAACTTCAAATTAAAGCAATGTTTTTTGAGGAGACAACACTGTTATGCACCTTGTTTGCCTCCCTCCCCCCGGAAAAAACTACCTTGCTTGCGCCTCTTTGGAAAAAATCCTGCAGACGTTCATGAACCTTTAGTATCGACTTCGGAGTATAAAGCATTGATTCTTCAATGTATAGAGCGGCAATATACCGCGACAGCCTCTTACAGAGTATTTGCCAGGAAATATCAACACGAGAACAGGGATAGGAATTCCTCTTATTTTAGATTTTCTCAAACTAATTTCAAGTATCTGGTGAAAATTCTTTCTATTTAGTATGCAAATAAAGGTTTTAAATTTGAATGGGCGTATTAATTTTCTGGGTTTTTCCTAGAGACGATATGAAGCACTGCGGATACGAAGGGCGAACTCAACAAAGTGCATTGTGAGGGAAATGCGTTTCAAGTTGTCAGGCACAATTCGAGCTCCACAAAAACTTGGTAACTGTAGATCGGAATGTTTCATGCGTGATTTTCAAAGATTTTATGGAGTTTGCACTGTGCCTGGCAACTTGAAACGCATTTCCATCACAATGCACTTTGTTGAGTTCGCCCTTCGTATCCGCAATGCCTCATATTTTCAATTACTTTGAAGCATTTTGGACCATTTTTTATTTTTATAAGCAACTGCATTAATTGATAGAATGATCTTAAACATGAAACTAATTGTTTTTTCCAATGATTGACTGTTTTCTTTGCCTTTCATTACGCTAGGTCACTCAGCCGCTATCTTTGTTGTGAGCCTAGATTAAGTGTGATTGGAGCTTATCCTATATGCTCTCTTCATACAACATGGCTGTCGGCTACATGTTTGACATCTTAACACAACTTCTTTGAAACATCGCTCATGAAATGTATTTCACCTATCGTCCTACGGGAATCAGAGGAACGTAACTACAAAAATTCTGTCTTCAGTTTCGTTAAAAAAAAAATCCTGTGAAGAGTATTTGGAGAAAATCGACATTTTCCACTTCTAATTCTTATCTGTAAGGCGGAGTCACGTTTAAGAGTCATATTCCTAAGAATACATTATTTCCTCTCCTATTAATTTGATAAATTAGAGTTAAGTCGCTCTGGTTCTCACACACGCTATCAGCCCCTATTTTCCAAAATTTGGCACGTTAGGTATTACGCCAGATGTGTCATTGGGTATGATGCATTTTTGTTATATGCCTGTGGAGATTCGAACAGTGTTCTCGGCTTGCGAGCCAGGTTATATCGGCGTCAGCGTCCAACGTTTGGAGCGCATACATTGCTCTAAGCAGGATGCTCTCTACCTTATGATGGGACACTTTTTTACCCATGAAAGTTATTGTCCGTGGCCTGCAAGCAAAGTTCTTGCAACAAACTGCCTCGAGAGAATTATGCGTAGGCTATGTGTGACTTTTCTGTTTCTCAGACCACGTGTGACTACCTACAAATTATGTGAAACAATAACATAAACAACTTCCCATGTGAGTATGAGAAAACACTTGCATTCTAGCCGGGTTCGATTCCTGGTGGAGGCACAGTGATTCGAATTCCACTTTAAACTGTAGGCCCACTCCCAATTAGCCTATCTGTGCATACAAGTGAACTTAAAACAAGACAAACTTTCATTCTAACCTCAGTCACTTATGGGAGCTGCTTAGAAGTAGTAGTGTTGACTGCCATGACTAAAATTTCTGGATCCAAGTTCACTTCCTCTCAACGATTTTATTTGTTGTTTTAAGTCCCCTTTATGCACAGTAAGGCTAATCGGGACTGGACCTACAATTTAAAGTGGGATCCGAACCACTTGTGCCTCCACCGGGTATCGAACCCGGGACCCCTCTCTCGACGATTTGACTGAGTCTGCACTCCTGCGCTACACTCCGCTGTCTATGCAATGTAGTTTTAAAAGTTGTTAACTGAGGTATCCTAGTCACTAATTCCACCGTGCCACCGGTTAGTCAAGGTATGACTCATCATCAGCCAGGCTCGGGCGAAATGCAACTCATTAAACCGTCGCGGACGAACTGTGGCATTTTTCTAGGAATTTCGCTTTCGGACCAAACGCTACTGAACGTACAGCAGTCCCAGTGCCTGCTCCAAGTTGCACAGCTGCTTTCGGAGCCCTTGGTTTTGGAAGGGGATGGGGGTGAGGAAAGGGTCTTTATTTTTCATACTGAAGCTCGTTCATTTCGTTCTCCTATTTCTCTTGGTTGAATTTTCTGAGATACGGAATCTACCTCATTTTCCTTTTCATTTTGTTTTATTGCGTCACCCACGGTACTCTTACATGTACTTAACATTTTTAATTTCCCTGTACCTGCACCCTTTGGTTAGGTAAAAATAAATAGCTGCAGTTCGTCAAATGTTGTATTTTTGTTTTTGTTACCCATTTTTCTCGTACTTCAGTCAGGGGCAATGGAGCTACTGGTAACAGACGTAGTTAGGAAATAGCATGAATTGTTTCTTCCCCGCACTGTAGTTGACCGATAAAAGAACTATGTAAAGTCTCGTTTCTATTACCACAAATTTTACCGCGCAACATGACACGCGGCATGCGACGCTGCATGTGCCAAGCATTTGTTGAAATGGAAACTGTCTGCAACATGCCGCGGCGCAAGTGCCGGGGACAAAATTGCCCCAAACGATTAAGACGCACAACGTGCGCGGCGGACAATGGAAACAGCCTGCAGCAAGTTCCTGGGGCATACGAACTAGAGTAGGAACAGACGACGCGACTACAATCTGTGGTCCAACAAAATTTAATAACAATGCAAAATCACTTGCAGTCATTCTTACAAAGTTTTCGTATCCACTTTGAAGACGTAAGTCTCTCATCAACGAGTTAATTTTTTGCTAGAAAACTTCTAATCCACCATCTAGTTTGTTTTCGCCTCTTTTTTTAGAAATTCATGATACGCGCCTGCCATAACCACAAAACCCGCCATAGCTTTATTGTTCATCTTTACCCAAGTTAAATCACCACCAAATTATTACAATACAAGAGAAGGAACACTGACTACTCTAAAGCACTGCACAACGCTACACTGCGATCCTGCACTCCAGTGTTGTTGCGGACGTATTTTGAAGAAGTAGTTTTGAATTGGAAGCAGTACGAGTACACTAAATGACGCGCAACATGCGCCGGCACATGTTGCACGTCATGAGTCTGGAACTTGTCTGAATGGAAACGTAGCTTAACAGAAACAGAAGGCTTTCACGATTTGTCTGAATATTAAAGTGATCTCTTCTTTCACACCAAAACATAAATAACTATTCTCAGATTTGAAAACGTAACAGGGGTGTAAGGGGTGACCTTCCACGTATTACACCCAATCGTCAACTTCATTCCACGTAGTACACCCTGGACTGCTCTTTGCAGACTAACGAGGCTCTGGCGACTGACCCTATGGCCAGTATAATTCTGTGTGTTCTGTTTTTTGTCATGTGTGCTGAGTGCCCCTTTAGAGCCTCAGCTTTTTACCTAAGTCAGAATATTTTAATATTTCAGTTATTCGATATTACAGTTACGTTATTTGTTATGGTAAGGGGCTGGACCCCGTATAACGTGGCGGTTGCAAAATAGCCTAAGTGCTGACGCACCCAAAATTAAAAAAGAAAAAAAATGTAACAGGGAATATAGCTTTAATAAATGCCTATAAATATTTCACTATCGTTTATATTTATGTACATGTTGTTAATTTCGAAATATTGTGAAGAAATGCAGCAAAATGCTACATATTCGATTACTAATTTGAGCCACTATACATGTTATGTTTTTATTTCATGAACAATGCGACACCACAGGTCCCGAGTTCAGATCCCAGCCTGTGTATTGTTTTCATTATTTTCTTCGTGATGTCCTTTCATCAATTTTGTCATTGCATCACCCATCCTCGTCTTCGCGATTAGCCAAAAGTGGCAGAAAACCAAAGTTAAATATAACAAATCAAATCAAACATTACTTGCAAGACAAGAATGGATAGGTTATTTTGAAGCTTCTGTTATTAAAAGCAAATTGTGTGTAGCTTTCCTAGACAGAAGTTTCAAACACAGAAAGTGATTGATTGGATAAGGGCTGTGGATTCCTACTCGAGCAGAAAATATATATGTTTCAATTTATTACTTACAACAATAGCAAACTGATTTCCCGCTAAATCAAAGAAAACTTGCATTCACAGTTACAAATTGACGTGTTGAATGACCTTAACTACAGATTTCTCTCACTCCAATTCTGATTAATCGAACAGCACACCACAACGTGGGTCATTAAATATTTCCAACTTACTCTCGAGTTCCTCAACTAAAAATAAATTGACTGCGAGACAAAAACTCCTCTCCGATAACACATTATATGCAGAGTATACGTAAGTTGAAATTCCATCATAATAATTTGAATTCTTCAAGTAGTAGCTACAAATATAATTTTTCATGCATATTTTCTTAGCAGAATATGAAGTTTCTCACTTCAGATGGATAACATATACACAGTATTTCACAAGCGTTTTTAGTTCGAGCTAGTCGTAGGCCTAATATGAATATAAACGTGACTTCATTACTTAGTTTAAAAAAGTGCCAGGCAATCAAAATTCGAGGGTATGCCTGAAATTATTTGTAGTATCTCATGTGTCAAGGGGGCTTTATAAGTAGTAGTAGTAGAAACTTAATTATACTGCATGTTGCAACTGAAACCGTAGCCTCGAAGACCGAAGTCGTTGAGTGGTCCACTCATACACTCGGTACCAAACATTCCAAGTTCGAGTAGACACCTGGGCATGGCTGTTTTTTTTTGTAAGCATCCCTTCATAGATTTAATATGATCATCATTCATCTTCATCGTCGCGATTATCTACAAGTGGCAGAAAAGCGATATAAAACAAGAATAATACAAAAGTATAACAAACAAAAGAGGATAAAAGGATGAACTGAGTTAATGATAGGAAGTTTTATGAAATTACTGTTTCTTGAAGAATCCTGTCCTTTGTTACGATTGTATTTCTCAGTCACACGTTGCTCAATGTTCACGTCGACTGTCGTCCTTACGTACTTGAAAATTACTTTCATGTCTGCCTATGCTCTTCTTTCAAACGTGGTAGGTGGGCGCTCTGTCTGTTTCTACACCAAAAAAGTTTAATGAACCTCCTGTCCAAGAAGACAAGAATTACTGAAAGTAATTTTCAAAATTGTAAGCGGATGAGGGCCCTTGTAAATGATAAAATATACTGTCCTTTTATCCGCTTAGTTTTGAGAATCACTTCCCATACAATTCTTGCCTTCTTGAGAGTCCAATGGCCCTGTCTAGCCACAAACCAGTTGCACAAACGCGGTTTCGTTTGTTTCGTACAACAATTCCATCTAACGTTTCGTTTCTACGTAGTTTCTACATGCTAAAAGTGCCTTTCATATCGCCCCAGGGCGTTGTCTACTCGGCTGCTTCGTGACCGAAGGTCACGTGTACAAAGTTTGAGGATTCACATTTTCCGATTTTGCGTGGTGCTGCTGCTGCTACGAGCGAACACAAGTGAAAAAACCTTGGACGAAAAGTCCGCGCACAGCTCTTCTACTCTTCAGCTCGGCCCATAAGGAAGAACGGTCAACTCTCCCCCTCCCCTCCACGTGGTAGTACAGTGCACAGGAGTTGCGGGTCTGCACAGGTTTCTTTCCTTGTGGTTCAGTTCGTCTTATCAAGGTCGTGCAGCAAATAATTATTTTTCGTCTTCCGATAGGAAAAAGCTTGCCTCTCGCTTACGTGGATGAACGCGTAGCACAGATGATTCCTTGGTTGGTCCTTTATGTTTCGTCCTTCAGCAATTTAATCTAAGCATGAATCATTCTCATCGCCAAACATACTGTATTTTTTAATTGATGTAACACATGTAAACTGAAAGAGAGAGACAGAGAGAGAGAGAGAGAGAGAGAGAGAGAGAGAAAGATATACATAAACGTTTTCTTACAACAAACGTTTGTTTTCTATCGTATAAAGTGAACGCACATGTTAAAATTCATCTTGCATACATAATCAAATTAGAACAAATCCACGTAAAGTGATTTAGTATGCAGAAAATAAATATATTTGTGATAAATACATAGTTAATCAGTAAATTCCAATAACCAGAACTTCTGTCACGCTGAATCTTGTTTACGGATGTTTTCAAACGTTTTGTTTTACAATTTCATTTTTTCACTGACATCCAAAACGAAAATACGTATTATAATTTAATGACTTTCAAAATGTCAAATGCTGTAATGTTAGTATGCTGCCGATCATAATTGTGAGGCTTCTTCGAAAACGCCTTCGATAACGGTATTTACTATTCGTAACGGATATGTGTATCACTTTTTTGAAACAGACTTTTGTGAAGGGAAAGAACTGTAACGTTACAAAAGTAACGAGCACAATTATACGAGAGACCTATGTTATTCTCTCCGGAACACGGCATCGGACACGTTATTGCACATCGGAACGTCTGTATGATACCAGCTATAAATAACGTTGTTGCTTTGAAGCAAAGAGTGTAACGTTTTTACAGTCGTGACCTCAATTAAGTTACTGGTTAATTGTAACGTTACTATCACTTTCCACACACACTAAAGTTACTAGTCAATCGTGACGAACTTGTTTCTTACCCTGTAACGTTACTGGTTGCCGGCAATGGATGGAACGTTAAAGCGTCACCTAACGACCTACTGATTTACAGATCAGTTATGGTTCGGTACCGTTATGCACACCTGTAACGTAATGTTCATATACCTGAGGTAACGTTTCTGTTCACGAAAAAAGTTATTCAGTTTCTGGTTGTAACGTAACGGAAACCGTAATTGAAAATACCGTTCCATTTCGTTACGTTACGACTCCCTGATTTGAACCGACCGGGGATCGAACCCGGGACCTTTAGCTTGGTAGAATAAAGAATATTAACCAGGAGGAATTCAAATAAGTCATTCATCCCTCGCCCCCACAAACACAAAGGTGAAGGGGCTGACCCCAAAAGTTAAGGTGTTAATATCTCGGGTTTCCCCTTGTGCACAAACGAAATTTTTGCGTGCACATTCGTGCACAAACGATGCACTAACTTTTGGTACCATTTTAGTGAAAATCGGAGAAGGTGGGGGGCTGACCACAAAAGTTAAGGTCTTAATATCTCGGATTTCCCCTTGTGCACAAACGAAATTTTTGCGTGCACATTCGTGCACAATCGATGCACTAACGTTTGGCACCATTTTGGTGCAAATCGGAGAAGGTGGGGGTACTGACCACAAAAGTTAAGGTGTTAATATCTCGGATTTCCCCTTTTGCACAAACGAAATTATTGCGTGCACATTCGTGCACAAACGATGCACTAACGTTTGGCACCATTTTGGTGCAAATCGGAGAAGGTGGGGGGGCTGACCCCAAAAGTTAAGGTGTTAATATCTTGGATTTCCCCTTGTGCACAAACGAAATTTTTGCGTGAACATTCGTGCACAATCGATGCACTAACGTTTGGCACCATATTGGTGCAAATCGGAGAATGTGGGGGTACTGACCACAAAAGTTAAGGTGTTAATATCTCGGATTTCCCCTTGTGCACAAACGAAATTTTTGCGTGCACATTCGTGCACAAACGATGCACTAACTTTTGGTACCATTTTAGTGAAAATCGGAGGTGGGGGGGCTGACCCCAAAAGTTAAGGTGTTAATATCTCGGATTTCCCGTTGTGCACAAACGAAATTTTTGCGTGCACATTCGTGCACAAACGATGCACTAACGTTTGGCACCATTTTAGTGAAAATCGGAGAAGGTGGGGGGGGGGGGGGGGCTGACCCCAAAAGTTAAGGTGTTAATATCTCGGATTTCCCCTTGTGCACAAACGAAATTTTTGCGTGCACATTCGTGCACAAACGATGCACTAACGTTTGGCACCATTTTGGTGCAAATCGGAGAAGGTGGGGAGCTCACCCCAAAAGTTAAGGTGTTAATATCTCGGATTTCCCCTTGTGCACAAACGAAATTTTTGCGTGCACATTCGTGCACAAACGATGCACTAACGTTTGGCACCATTTTAGTGAAAATCAGAGACGGTGGGGGGCTGACATTTAGACAGCCCCCCCAAATTAACTTGTTAATTTTGGTGTTTTCCGTTTGTGCACAAACGAAATTTTTGCGTGCATATTCGTGCACAAACGATGCACTAACGTTTGGCACCATTTTGGTGCAAATCGGAGAAGGTGGGGGGGCTGTCTAAATATATGTCCCGATAACGACTGCCTGTAACAGGTTCTACGCGTAGATTACATTAGGTTGTAGTTTATATAGACTACGTAGACAATCTAAAGTGCATTAAAATTAATTTTCAAGGGTTTCATGAAAGGAAAGTGACATTTTCAACTATATTGGTTCCCAACGAAATGAAAAGAATCCTACTTTCAACAAAATTTCTCTTCTCTTCTAATATTATCAACTATGGAAGAACATGAATAGTATTAAGAAAACAACAGATGGCAGTCGTGAGGCAACATTAGTCTCTTTCCCATAAAGCACTAGAATATTTCCTACATTAGGTTTCTTCATAAGTGAGAAATTGTTCGAATTTGGAAGAAAGAGAGTAGAGTAAATATGTACTTCTGACCGCAACTCTGATTTCTTGACTAAACGACCACAAAAAGTTGAAAAACTCACTTTCTCTCCCCGTTCCGCGCCTCATTTATTACGCTGACGACGTTTCACGGGTGCAAAAAGGCAGTGATGAGTGAAAGAGGAGCTCTCCTCTTCTCCTCCTCTCCTCTTCTCATCTTCTCATCTTCTCATTTTCTCATTTTCTCATCTTCTCATTTTCTCATCTTCTTATTTTCTCATCTTCTCATCTTCTTATTTTCTCATCTTCTCATCTTCTTATTTTCTCATTTTCTCATCTTCTCATCTTCTCATCTTTTAAGGACCAAATGTTTGTAGATCGTGATCTTCGTAAACCTCTCTTCTTATCCTCTTATTTTCTCATCCTCTCATTCTCTCATTTTCTTATTCTCTCTACCTTTAGAACATTGTCGTCAACATTAGAGATGAAGTTGGAGTGCTGGAATCAAGGGGGCCAAATGTTTATATATGGTGATCTTCGTAAACTTTTCTCTCGGGGGGGAAGGATGTGGCATATACACACGCGTGCGCTCTCATCTTCTCATTTTCTTATTCTCTTATTCTCTTATTTTTGAAAGATGAGTGTATTTTATCGTAATTTTCCAAGTCTGGGACCAAATGTTTATGTATTGCGACCTACGTAAACCTCTCCTCTCATCTTCTCATCTTCTCATTTTGAAAAAATGAGTGCACCTTATCGTAATTTTCCAAGTCCGGAGCCAAAAATGTTTATATATATCGTGACCTTCGTAAACCTCTCCTCTCATTAGTTTATTTTTGAAAGATGAGTGTATTTTATCGTAATTTTCCAAGTCCGGGACCAAATGTTTATATATATCGTGACCTACGTAAACCTCTCTCTCGGGGAGGGAACGATGTGCCACACACATACGTGCGCGCGTGCGTATGCCTCTTATTATTTTCCGTATTGTGGCGCAAGCAAACAAATAATAATTGTTTTTTTTTTAGGATCCCTGGCCCCTATATAACCTCGCCGGGGGGGTGCATGGTAACGGCGAAATCATCACGAGTTTAGATTTGTACTGCGAATGTTGTCAAAAATTTAATCAATGTTGTTTATTCTCGATGCTAGAATCTTACATAAATTATTCTCTAAAAACGAAAATCGATAATCTTATGCCAAGCCCCCAAGGCATTCAGGCAATTTCTAATGTTCGCGTGGATAGCGACGCTCGGTAGAATTTTTCCTGTCCCCTGTGGAGCAATTGTGTTTCGTCGCCCAATGTAACATTTTCATCACGGACCAAACTATCCACAGCAACCCCTCCCCGAACCCATTCACCTTGCATCCTCTTTCGCCCGAAGAGATTCTATTTTTTTTCTGGCAGTATACATATATATCATCGTGGAAGTTTTAGTGAGCTACAAGTTTTATTTTGAAGTTTCTCTATCTCTCTTGAAAGGTGAACGTCAATCGTGGCAGTTCAGTATTCTTAATTGTTTATCTGGCAGTATACATATATATCATCGTGGAAGTTTTAGTGAGCTACAAGTTTTTATTTTGAAGTCTCTCTCCACCTCTCTTGAAAGGTAAGTTTTTATTTTCATGATATATTAATATTTTTGTTTTGCGTCTGACACACACATATTCAGAGGAGTCATAAAAATTGACACACACTTACATGTCGTATATTTTTAACCCCCTACAACAGTGCACACACACATACATACATACATACTGTTTGCGTCTAATATATATGTGGAAGGAAAAAATATCTAGCATTTTTTAACTTTTTTTCCTTCTGTTTCAGTGCGCTTTCCACTACCATTACCACAACCCCCCCAAAAAAATTTCTCTGTATATATATAAATAACAGAGAGAAAAAAAATGGAATCGCAACCAGGTCCCTCCGGTCTTTGCGTTAAAGTGGCATGTCGCAACTGCGGAATATTAATTTCTAAACGTAATATTGCCAGGCATTTGAAAAAATGTCGTCGACCGGATCATGATGTTGTAGTCCCGCCGGCAAAGAAATCTCGCACTGATGGGCATGAATGCGGTGCTTTGAATAAAAGTGCACGCATCATGACCTATAAATCTGGAAGCGATGAAAAGTATGACTCGAGTATCTTCCTCGACAACGTGAAATCTCTGGTAGTCGATAAATTACGTGATTGCCTCGTCAATGTTGCAATTAAAATTCATCTCGTCTTGACCTTGCTGTATGAGAAAGTTGTCTCGTCCGAGTCAAGTACTTTTAGCTTTTACGTAGGGTGTGAAAGCTTACACGATGACAATAACGAGAATCTTGACGAGATAGTGACACGGCTATTTGAGCACTTGACACAAAAACAAGAAGAGTTTGAAGGTAGAGGAAGTGGGTGGAGTCTTTGAGGTCACAACCACATGTTAGAACTTCGAGTCTGCAATTTCAAACCATTACGCAGCGCTCAAAAAAAAACAAAAAAACAAAAAAAACAAAATGCAGTGTTGAACATACAAAGTAATGATCAGAAGAGTTTCCTATGGTCTGTCATCGCCGCATTACACCCAGCAAATAATAATGACCCCCAACGCCTGTCCAATTACAGAGGATACGAGGGAAGATACGAGAATATGATGAGAGGAATTTCCTATCCTGTGCCCCTGAATAAGATCAATCAATTTTTAAAAAACTATAGAGAGGAAAAAGGAGAAGATATCGATATTTCTGTGTTTGGGGTTGACGATTCCGGCAATATTCGTGTCTTAAGACCTGCTAGAACCCAGAATAATGTAATTCGACTCTTGCTTGTAGATGGCCGTTACAGTTTAATTCGGAATTTATCAGGATTAGTAGGAAGACAGATCACCAAGCATCACGATAAGATCGAAATTTGCGATCGATGCTTGAGAATTTTTCGCGAGGGAAAGAAGATGAAAGAACAGCACAAGTGTTTTGGCTCCGTGAATGCAGAACCCGAAGATGTCATGCCGGAACCCGGAACCAAGATGAAATTTCAGAAACACCAGGCTCTTCTCCACCATCCCGTCGTCCTTTATGCCGACTTTGAAAGCTTCCAAGTTCCCATGACGTCTTGCGACCCTGATCCCTCTACCTCAAGCACGACCCAAATTTTTCACCACGAGCCTTGCAGTTTCTCCATCTACGGAGAAAAATTGAATGATGTCATCTTGTATTGCGGACCCGATGCGGCAAAACATTTTGTTGAGAAGATAGCGGAATGCGCGAGAGGACTTGCACCCAGCCTGAAAGGCTCTTACGTTTCTCCACCCGCTCTCACAACAGAACAACAACAGAGACATGACGCGGCGACAAGATGCGAGGAGTGTAACCAGACTTTCACCGCCGAAAATTACAAGGTTGTCCACCATAACCACCAGAATGGATTATTTCTAAGCACCATCTGTAATTCATGCAATCTCAAGATTAAGGAGTCGCATTTTGTTGCCGTGTTTCTGCACTACACGGAGAAGTACGACACGCATCTCTTCGTCAAAGAGCTCCACAACATAACTTCTCGAATCAGCATCATTCCGAGAACGAGCGAGAAGTACATCGCGGTGAGAGTGTGGATCCCTCTCGAAGAAGGAAAAAGTGTGGAAGTGCGAATCCTGGACTCTTACAATTTCCTGTCCTCCAGCCTCGCAAGCCTTGCATCTCAACTTGGCGACGAAGATCTTGTGGCCACCAAGCAAAAATGTTTTTCGGGGAGAGATGAGAATTTGAATCTGTTGCGTCGCAAGGGCGTCTACCCCTACGAGTACGTCAACAATTTCGACAAATTTGACGAGACGGAACTTCCACCCCGGGAGGTATTTTATTCTTCTCTCACGGAGGACGTCTGTTCCGAAGAGGACTACGAACACGCTCGTAGTGTGTGGACGGCATTTAATTGCCAAACTTTTCGCGATTATCACGATCTTTATCTGAAATTGGACGTGACACTTCTGATGGATATTTTCGAATCGTTTCGTAAGAGATGCATCACGATATACAAGTTGGATCCTGCGTATTTCTTCACCACGCCGGGATTGACTTGGGAATCGATGATGAAATACACCAAGGTGGAACTGGGACTCATCGCAGAGAAGGAACAGTATGCTTTCATGGAGAGTGCGATACGCGGTGGCATCGTCCAATGTCCCCGACGCCATGCTCAGGCAAACAATTCTCATACGCCTGGTTACGATGCATCGAAGCCCAACACCTATATTGTCTACTGGGATGTCAACAACCTGTACGGCCACTCCATGTCCCAGTGTCTTCCCATCAGCGACTACGCGTGGATGACCGAAGAGGAACTCTCCTGCGAGGATTTTCTCAACTGGAGCGAAGATAACGAATGGGGCTGTTTCTTGGAAGTGGATCTCGATTATCCCGAAACACTTCACGAGAAACATCATGGATTGGCCCTGGCCCCCTCCAAAAAGAAGCCACCTGGAGGATCGGAGCCAAAACTCATACTAAGCATGGAGAACAAGCGGAATTACGTTCTGCACTACCGACTCCTCCAATTTTACATAAGTCACGGCTTGCAGTTGAAGAAAGTTCATAGAGGATTGAAGTTCCGACAGAGCAAGTGGCTCGAACCGTACATAGCCGAGAACACGCGACGCAGAGCGCAATCGACATCGCCTGCAGACAAGGATCTGTACAAACTGTTCAATAACGCCATCTACGGCAAGACGATGGAGAACGTGCGTAATTACATCGACGCAATGTTGGTCACGAACGAAAAGAAATTTGAAAAGATCGTCGCGTCCCCCTACTTCAAAAACTTCACTATTTTCGACGAGAATCTAGTATTCGTCGAGAGGAGCAAGAAGCAGGTGAAGCTCAACAAGCCGATTGCCATAGGTGCTACTGTCCTTGAACTATCAAAATTGCACATGTACCAATCGTACTACGATCAGTTTCAACCCTTTTATGGAGATAACATCCAAATATGCTACATTGACACGGATAGCTTCATTTTTCTAATCCAAACACCAAGCCTCGAACATGATCTGACTAAGATGAAGCATCTGTTTGATTTTAGCAACTTACCATCAGGCCATCACTTACATTCGGCAGAAAACAAAATGACGATTGGAAAATACAAAGATGAAGTTGGCGGGGAGTACATCAGCGAATTTGCGGGGCTTCGTGCCAAAATGTACTGTGTAAAGATTACAGAAGAAAAAGAGATCAAGAAGGCGAAGGGGGTGGGAAAAATAAGTACCAGCAAATTTAGCATGCAAGACTACAAAGAATGCCTTTTTCATGGTAAAAGGCAACTCAGCACCGATCATCGCATTGCAAGTAAATTGCATGATTTGTACACGACGCGCGTAACCAAAGTAGCATTGGATGCAAGGGACAACAAGTTACGTGTTCTCAATTGTCAAATCCACACGCGAGAGTGGGGGCACTACAATGGAAGCGATAAATGTGACGCGTGTTAACCGTAACCTCATAGCCATGAAGTCCGCTGTGTTTTTGAAGAAGAATAGCATAGGGAGGAAAAGAATGAAAGTGGAAGCCCTCGGGCGATAAAAAATAAGAGTTGAATTTAATGAGCCTCGTTTTGGAGCGGGCTTAACAGCATAATAACAGGTTGCAACTTTTCATCGCCCGAGGGCTCCCACTTTCATTCTTTTCCTCCCTATGCTATTCTTCTTCAAAAACACAGCGGACTTCATTAACACTTAATGTGTTAAATAACTAACAAGGACAATGAATCTCTTTGGTTTTCGCAAAGAAAGCAAGATGGACACTCCTTCACCAAATTCTAATAACCTCTTACCTTCCGTATTATCTAAACTCAATGGTCTACTAATTGTACATCTTAATAGTATATGGACGGAAATAAATAACGATGTGGGCAAGATGTTTTATGTTTTTAATAACAATTTACATTTCTATGAAATTCCGATCGACGGGAAACTTCAAATCACCGTGAATCCGGAGAACGCAGGCGAAATCAAAATTTCTACCGGCAAGAACATTTTTCGAATGAAGCACGACAAGATACTTTCTAACATTACGTACGATGTGTCTGCAGGAGATTATCTTTACGTGGAACTCCTCGGAGACTACGACAAACTTATTCCTCTCTTCGTAGAATTACGAATCGTCTATCCTATTATAAATAACCGTTAACCAAAAATGCCTAACGACATTTTCGGCAACACCAAGCGTGTGGACCATGCAGAAGAGATTCTCATGTTGGACATTCGAGTTAAGAAGTTGAGGACTGATTTGATCGCTTTGCAGGAAACCTTAAACAAAAGTTTAGAGTCGGAAATCGCTACGCTCCAAACGCAATGTCTCGACCCTATTCTGAAAATCGATTCCGAACTGAAAACGCTGATAAAAAATTATGTCGACGTACCTTCTTACGACAGCGTTCAAAATATACAGTTGAACGTGGATTCGCTTCAAAATGATTTGGCCAAATTACAACAATTTCAATCGAAAAATGAAGATTTGGAAAAATTGAAACTCGAAATCGAAGAACGAACTTCCGCAATAGAAAAGAATTTCTCTGAACTTCAAACTGTGGTGAACGATATAGACGCAGAACGCTTGCATGTCGTTGTTTCCAAATTACAAGAAGAATTCACCAGCACGTTGGAAGAAATTAAATCCAAGTTGCAGACTTTGGAAGATACAATGACGAACCTACCATCGTCGGACGAACTGCAGGTCATCGGTAAAAGCGTTGCGAACATAAAAATTCAATTGGAGGCTTATCAAGATTTCGAACACATTCAAACCACCATTGCTACGCTTCAGGCGTCTCTGGAGTTGATCAACGAAGAAATTAAAAATATTCACGCTGAAGCAAGTGTGTTGACGAGTATTCAGGACACGTTAAGCACAGTTCAGCAGAAGATCCAATATTTGGAAAATTTGAACGTCGAATCCAATCTTCCTCATTTTCATCACGTACTGGACAACATACAGGGTGACTTGGAATCGTTACGAACAAGCGTGCCTTCGAGCGAAGATTTGGAAAAATTGAAAACGGCGGTGACGGCACTATCCGATTCGAGTGACATCAAAAGTTCGTTGAGCGATCTCGAGAGTAAAGTGGCCAATCTCCCTACCTCCAAAGAATTACACGCTTTGAAAAGGAACATATCACGTATGCTGAAACGACTGGAAACGGAAACGGCGAATGTGGAACAGATTCGAGACGAACTTGCTTCGCTGGTGTCGACGCTACCCACTTCGCAGAGCGTCGCCGACCTTCACACGCAGTTTACAGAGATGCGAAGCATCGTGAACGATCTTACCGAGAAGAGCTCGAAATTGAATCAAGTCGAGAACCTTCAGAACATTGTCGTCAACATCAGAGATCAAGTCGGAGTGCTGGAATCCACGCAGGAATCGACGCTGGCCTCTTTCGGTGCCAAGTTGCAAGAACTCAACGAAAGCTACAAGCAGTTGAACGTGGAAGTGAAAATCAAACCGTCATTTTCTACCGTAACGGATACCATAGTCGAACATTTGTTGCCCGTACAAAACACACTGGGTCAGCTTCACAGCAACCTCGTTAGCGTCGACACTAAATTCGCTAAACTGCATTCTCTGCAGGCCATCGAAATCAACAGCGTACCCAATCAACAGAGAATCTCCACCTTCGTCGAAGGTAACAAACTGTACATGCTACATCCTTATCATCCGTACTACAAGTTTCTCCTCGATGGCACGATTCAGATAAACGAATTTTCGTACTGGTCTCACGGCAGAAAAGCTAGCGTTCCCACCATGACTTTGATATCGAATCGTGGTGTCCAGAAAGCAGGAAACATTCCTCTGGCGCGTTGGAACGAAACGCGCAACATATATGAAATACACGAAGACGAAGATCTTACTGTTTTCGACGTGAGTGCCGGCGATAAGCTGATCATTCAAAACACGAGCGAAGTGCCACCCTCTTTGAATCCCATCACGCTGGTGCTTCTTTTGAAACGTAATCTCTAAAAATAATAAAAAATGTCTAGGCAAGCCATCGTCCAAGAATTGCATAAACCTGCACGCCGCAACTACGAACGTTTGGCTGTGGTAACCAAGAGAATCGACGACCTCTGGGAAAGCGACCTCGTCGAAATGAGTAGCGGCAAGTTAAAAAACGTGCATAAATTGAACAAGGGCAACAAGTACCTCCTCACCGTCATAGACACATTTTCGAAATTCGCATGGGCTCTACCTTTGAAGGCAAAAACAGGAACGTGTGTCACGGAAGCATTCAAGACAATTTTTCGCGAAAGCGGCGGCAGACAACCACGGTTTCTGCACACGGACAAAGGGAAGGAATTTTACAATGCCGTATTCCAAAAGTTTATTCAGAAACACAACGTTCAACATTACTCGACCTTCAGTGACGTCAAGGCCAGCATCGTGGAAAGATTCAATCGCACTCTAAAATCGCGCATGTGGTCACGCTTCACGCTTCAGGGAAGTTACAAGTGGGTCACTATTCTTCCGGAACTTGTTAACGACTATAATCACACACGGCACGCAACGATAGGCATGAAGCCAGCTGACGTTACCAGGTCTGACGAGCAACGTTTAATTTCTAGCGTTTACTGTCCAAAGTACACGCCCACGACAAAAAAGGCTAAATACAAAATTGGAGAACAGGTGAGGGTTAGTAAATTGAAGCGAACGTTCGACAGGGGTTTCACACGAAACTGGAGCACCGAACTTTTTACCGTGGTTCGAGTTCTACCCGGGAACCGTCACACGTATATAATAAAGGACAGTGGCGGTGAAATTTTATTGGGGCGCTTCTATGAAGAGGAACTCTCTAAAACTAAATACCCCGACACGTACCTTATTGAAAAAGTTTTGCGCAAGAGAGGCAACAAATTTTTGGTGAAATGGCTGGGACTTCCGGAAACAAGTTGGATCGATTCAAACGAAGTGATTCTATGAGTACGTGGAATGTTGTGAAACGTTTACCTAATTCGGAAAGTCAAACGAAGAAAAAGAACGGCGAATTGCTTCCCGACAGCATCCGCTGTCTGATCGTAGGTCCTTCAGGGTGTGGGAAAACGACACTGCTCGTGGACAATTTTCTCCTCGCACCGAATTGGTTAGATTGGAAGAACAGGCACCTGTACGTGTTCTCGAAAAGTTTGGAGCAATCCAAATACCAGCAACTGATGAAACTGTACGATGGTCTGGACATTGCAACGTTCGCCTCGGAAATAAAACCACTTGACGATTGTCGTGAAAATTCAGTCGTTGTGTTCGACGACGCCATCCTGGAAAATCAAAATGAAATTCGCAACTTTTTCACGCAAGGTCGTCACAAAGGAATGGATTGCTTCTACCTAGCTCAAACGTTTTCCAAAATTCCAAAACAGTTAGTACGCGACAATGCTAATTTCATATGTTTGTTTCGTCAAGATCACACCAACCTCAAGCACGCGTACGATGACTACGTAGGCGGGGACATGAACTACAATCAATTTTCGGAAGGCTGCTCTTCTTGCTGGAACGGTGACGATTTCGGATTCGGGACGATCGACATGACGAGGAAACCCAACGACGGAAAATACAGAAACAAAATCAACGACTTTCTAAACGTTGCAACGTTGTGAGAAACGACGTATATAAATAACGTCATGAGGAAACGAAAAATTGAAGACGAAAATCTCAAGCTTCGCGATTACCTCGCGAAACGCTTTAAAGGTTGGAAATCCGAGAATCGCGGATTCTACGAAGAGAAGAAACGTCAGGATCAACCTGTGATTGATGCCATCAGCGGTCTAGGTAAAGAAATTAAAAGTGTCACGGAACAAAATAAAAATTTGATTAATGAACTCGTACCGCTCGCAGCTAAAAGTTATGCTGTACCCACGCCCATTTCAAGCATTCCTTCGACGCCGTTCGAACTGAAGGATGTACCGGCACGACGTCGAGCCATAGGCAGCACGTCGTCTTCGGATAAAATCGAGTTGGGACCTTTGGCACGAGACTACCTGAGTACAGGGAAATTCGACAAGGATGAAGTGTTCGGATTGTATCCCAGCATGGAAACCAACGAAGGCGGCGGTGTGGTGTGGAAGATTGGGAAATCGAAGGTGACCTTCGAAGGCAACGACATTAAAGTCAATTTAGGCGACAAGGATAGTTGGACCAGGTATCCGGGTACGGTGGGACTGTGGGAACTTGTTGCCAAAAAGCAGCCGAAAGATTACACCGACGAAGATTACCAGAGTTACAAGGAAATTCTGATCATGACGGATGCCTTGTACCAGAACAACGACGCCTCGCAGAATAGGGTGAAATCGAGCAGCGGCGAGAAGTACAGGAATCTCATCAAACCGATTTGGAACCAGGTCAAAACAGGCAGCGGCGTCAAACGCTACAACACGTTACCCAAAGAATTCGTTTGGGTGGACGACGTTAGGAAACTCGTGGACCGATTGTTGGTGATAGCCGGCGAGGAGAATGCAGGCAACCGTAATTTCTACAACGAGAAGGTTGGCATCGTGGACATGATCAGCACGAAACTTTCCAACTTCATCGTGAACGATGACAAGGGCATAGGTTACCTCATCAAAATCATCAACACGCTGCCTCCTAAATTTTGGAACGTGGCCGAAGGAAAGGGGCTTGTGAACGACATCATCAACAAGTTACCTTTCGAGATGCATTTACCAGGCTACCAGTACTGCGGATCGGGTACCAAACTCGAGAAAAGATTGGAGAGAGGAGACAAGGGTGTGAATCCGTTGGACGCGGCATGCAAAGATCACGACATCGCCTACAACACCACGCAGACGGATCTGGATGCACGTCACGAAGCAGACAGAAAGTTAGAGCACGCAGCTTTCGAAAGGTTCGTGAGCAGAGACGCATCGCTGGGTGAACGGGTCGCCGCACTGGGTACCACCATCGCCATGAACACGAAACAAAAATTGGGGTGGGGTATATAAATAACATACAGTAAAAAAAAACAACATGGCTTGCATAACTGATTTGCCACCCGAGCTACTATCTAAAATATTCAAAAAGATAGTAAACGGAGATGTTAATAAACTTGTAATCATAGCAAGAACGACGCCGGAATTTCGCATCCCTTGTGAAATGGTTCTCAAGGACCTTCTTCGGGAGATCAGCGGCCTGAGGTGCGGTGATCTCAACATTCTGCTTTCGGCTGCAGGGGAGAAATTGAACGATAGGTCGGACGAACTGTACGAGGCAAGGCAGGGAAGAAGACGGTATACTGATGATTGGTACAAGTCTATGCAGGAGACGGAAGATATCACTACGCACATCATCGCATTTTCCGAAGCACGGACTTTCTTCCTCTGTTAAAAAATAATAATATATATATACGTGTCAAAAAACTTGATATATAAATAACACGCATCGTGAAAAAAATAATCTTCGGTATATATAAATAACACACATCGTGAAAAACAATTAAATTTCTCTAACACCCACACTGAAATTTTTCTCTTCTTCGATATGACAACTGAAAAAATGAGTGATCTCCAAGCATTAAAACAAATGCTAAATTTGTCAGTCGAGTATGTAAAAATTCGGGAATTGGAAGTCGACAAATCTTACACGATAACTTCTGGTTCAATCGTTTCTACCCAGTATGGCCCCAAGGTACGCCTGTTGCTCAACGCACAATACAGTTTATTTTTACCAGATCGATATGTTAATATGTTATCGGACGAGAAGCTATCTATTTTAATCGAGAACAAAACTCGAATCGTGTACAAGGGGACAAAGGAACTTTTTGGCAAGAAAACAAAGCACGTAATAGAATTTGTGTAGCGACTGCGGGACCGTGAAAAAAAAATCTCAGAATATTTATATATAAATAACATACCGTAAAAAAACTACAGAAGAAAAAATCTCAGAATATATATATAAATAACATACCGTGAAAATAACACATAGAGCATCAACATGAAGCCCAAGGGTGTCGTGTACCAGATACCATATTCGAATCTAAAAAATCTAGGTACCATCGATGGGTTACTCACCAAGAAACAACGCGAGAAGAAACGTTCTTGCTTGTCGAAAGGACACGGAATGAAATTGCTGCTCAGCACACCTCAATTGAAAAGGTTGCAGCGTTCGCGGAAACAGCAAAAAATCGGAGGTTTCATATTCAGCATCCCGGCCATCCTGGCAGCATTGGGGGCCGTTGGAAGTTTGGCCGGCGGAAGTGCCGCCATTGCGAAAACCGTCATCGACTCGAAGAAGAACAAGGCCGAGTTGGAAGAACAGAAACGTCACAACCTGGCCATGGAGAAGAAGGGGAAAGGTATAACCAAAAAGCAAAAAAGCAACCTCGATGCTTTGAAGAAATATAAAAAAAAGAAACAGAAGCACTCACCAACCGAGACATTGAATCTCTGATCGAACCGTTACAAATCAAACACTTCAGAGGAGTTTTCATGTCCGACTCGTTACCTTCAAGCGTGAAAAGAAGAGAATGTGGAGTAGTCAACTTGGACGGTCAAGAAAATCCAGGCACGCATTGGATATGTTACCACAAAAATGATGATAAAGCATTCGTTTTCGATTCTTTCGGAGGTGTTCCACCTACAAATTTAATTCATTATCTGAAAACGAGCAAAACCTCTATATACTACAACGACGAACGCATTCAAGATTTCGGAGACGTGAACTGCGGTCATCTCTGCCTCTCCGTGCTCGCGTTTCTCTCTAAAATAAATAACCCTACGGTCGAAGATTTCCAGAAAGTACTGTGGAACCTCAAACAGCATCACTAGGATGGGCGTGTTCCATCTCACGAGCGAATCTTCAATCTTGAAACTCACGCTGCACGACGACATTGTCTATCCTAAATCCGTGGCTCTGCGTGCATTCTACAGCATGTACCTCATACCTAATGTTACGCAGCACAACAACAAAATTAGCGTCGGAAGCGAACACATCGTCGTCACGCCAGGACAATACAATCTTTCCACTTTGCAAGCTCAGTTACCCAAAGGCACGTACTTTTCTCAAAATTCGGTCACGCACAGAGTGGAAATCCTGTCGGCGACGGAGACCGTGGACCTGGGCACCATAGGAGAACTTTTAGGTTTCGAGAACAACACAAAACTCGAAGCTGGCATCAAGCACGTAGCAACCAACATTCCTAAATTCTTGGCCATAGAGACTCTGAACGTACACTGCAACGTGGCAGAAGGTATGATCACGAAATCCTCGGACGGATTGTTAGGAAGTCACAAGCAGACGGGAATCATAGCCACTTTCAAACCAAGTTCCGAATTCATGGAACCGATCATCTACACGCCCTCTTCGCCGATCTATTTTCCAGTATGTCGCAACCGCATAGACGACATAGAGTTGGTGGTGACGAACGAGAAAGGAGACGTGGTGGATTTCGCAGGTGCAACAACTACTGCCATCGTGGAGATCAACGTATAATAAATAACCATACATGTAAAATGGAGCAAATCGAAAGTTACGAATTGCAATCTTTCCCTCCCAACCGTCGCACGTTCGCCAATCTCAACGAGGCGAACAGGGAGATCGAATACGACGTTGACGTAGGCGATGGCTTCATTCATCCTCACAGAGCGGACCTCTACCTTCAATTCGACGTGGTGAAGAAAGAAAGCGGAGACACGTTTCCCGCAGCAGCAAACTTGATACTCGTAGACAACTTCGTGCCTCACCTGTTCTCGCAGGTGGAGGTGAGGAAACACAACACCGTCATCGACAGAATAGATTATCCAGGCATCACGTCGACGGCAGTGGGAACATTGAAATTATCCAAAACAGACGCAGCGTACTACCAGGCCGGAGGATTCGAAGCCGGGACCAAAATATCGACGAGAAGTCACACGGTGCTCTTTCCCATGCGTCTGCTTCCAGGATTCTTCTCGGACTACAAGGAGATCATGTGGAAGGGAGGACTGAGAGTCACGTTTCGAAGAGCGGCCAACGACAACGACGCACTAATGCGATACGCTACTTTGGGCCCGGACGGCACCACGCCGATAGCCAACACTTTACCCGAAGCAGCGAAATGCGTCATCCAAAGCATGGAATTGAGAATGCCGGTGGTGGAATACGAAATGAACTACGCCCTCAAGTACAAAGCGGAGATCTTGAAAAGTCCCCAGGTGCTGATTCACTTTCACGGTTACCAGTGCGTGCAGAAGATGGCGTCCGGAAGTCACATGGAATTCGACGTGACGACGCAGTTCAACAACATACAGTTCGACATGCCAGATTTCGTCGTAGTGCTCTTTCAGACCGGGAGGGACAAAAATCAGGAAAAAGATTCCAGCAAATTCGACGACTGCAAGATCAAGAACGTTTATCTAAAGAATGGACGCAATGAAGTGTTCCCGCGCGAGAATTACAATCTTGACGTGACCAAAAACGATTACCTCAAACTTTACGAAGCGTTTTCGGCTTACAAACGCGTGACCGAGGGAAGTGTGGACATGTACTACACGCCCAGCGAATTCAAAGCACGGAGACCCATGACCGTCATCAACACATCTAAGAGAAAGCAGGTGGTGGTCAACGATCGAACCAACATCAAGGTCGTCTGCGAGTTCCACGATGCCTTGCCCGAGGATACCCTATGCAGTGTCATCCTGATTGCAGAGAAGTCCTTCGCCTACGACGTGAAGAATGAGAGGGTCACAGAGCAGTTTTAACAAGTTTTTAACATCTTTTCTTGCATAATAAGAAATTTTCTGCACTAGCACAATCAGTTACAATAGCACAATACGAATTTCACTAGTTCAGATCAGTTACAAATGTCAATTTCATTAGCTATCACCTACAATATCTTTTTTGCACTATAGCACGAGACAATCAGAAAATTTGCACAAAAAAAATTTGTTGTTGTTTTTTACACGTGAAAATTAACAATAAAATTTTTTTTTATCGTTTCAGATGCTGTCGAAACATCAAAAACATATACACACACTAAAAAAATAAGCATGCAACTTTATTTGTAACACACACATACATTCTCCATCTTCATCAAGAAAATATTATAATAAACATAATCATTTTTATCTATCTCATAATAAAACTCTATATCAAATAACACTAGAGTCGTTAGTACACGTTGCATGCATTACGGAGGTCCTCTGTAGGGTTTCATGGAAGTTTGGGGAAAAAAAAAAAACACGTGAAACTCTACAGAGGTGCGGTAATCTATAACCGCAGCCATTAGAAAACTTTTACATTTTTGGTTGGGCACCACGCACCCTGGCGAGGTTATAGGGGCCAGGCATCCTAAAAAACAACAATTATTATTTGTTTGTTTGTTTGTGTTACAATACATAAGCGCGCGCACGTATGTGTGTGGCACATCGTTCCCTCCCCGAGAGAGAGGTTTACGTAGGTCACGATATATATAAACATTTGGTCCCGGACTTGGAAAATTACGATAAAATACACTCATCTTTCAAAAATAAACTAATGAGAGGAGAGGTTTACGAAGGTCACGATATATATAAACATTTTTGGCTCCGGACTTGGAAAATTACGATAAGGTGCACTCATTTTTTCAAAATGAGAAGATGAGAAGATGAGAGGAGAGGTTTACGTAGGTCGCAATACATAAACATTTGGTCCCAGACTTGGAAAATTACGATAAAATACACTCATCTTTCAAAAATAAGAGAATAAGAGAATAAGAAAATGAGAAGATGAGAGCGCACGCGTGTGTATATGCCACATCCTTCCCCCCCGAGAGAAAAGTTTACGAAGATCACCATATATAAACATTTGGCCCCCTTGATTCCAGCACTCCAACTTCATCTCTAATGTTGACGACAATGTTCTAAAGGTAGAGAGAATAAGAAAATGAGAGAATGAGAGGATGAGAAAATAAGAGGATAAGAAGAGAGGTTTACGAAGATCACGATCTACAAACATTTGGTCCTTAAAAGATGAGAAGATGAGAAGATGAGAAAATGAGAAAATAAGAAGATGAGAAGATGAGAAAATAAGAAGATGAGAAGATGAGAAAATAAGAAGATGAGAAAATGAGAAGATGAGAAAATGAGAAAATGAGAAGATGAGAAGATGAGAAGAGGAGAGGAGGAGAAGAGGAGAGCTCCTCTTTCACTCATCACTGCCTTTTTGCACCCGTGAAACGTCGTCAGCGTAATAAATGAGGCGCGGAACGGGGAGAGAAAGTGAGTTTTTCAACTTTTTGTGGTCGTTTAGTCAAGAAATCAGAGTTGCGGTCAGAAGTACATATTTACTCTACTAAAGAGTATGAAAAGTTCTCTTCAAACATCAGCAACTGATACACAGTATATTTTTGTTTTAATTCCACGGCGCCCTTTGCTAAGTTATCACCTTTCGCCATGTTGTTTACATAGATTACGTAATCTACGTGTATAAAATAGTCTACGTGTAGAATGTAGACTATCGTTGTTTACGCGTAGACGCACATCTCTGGTTGAAACATGCACTGACGGGAAGTTTAGATATAGCTCTTTGCAGTGTTGCCAGAATACGGTACCTTTTTAGTTCTTTTTTTGACTGTTCAGATTTGTTATGGGCGGACCTTCTATATATATGTGTGTGTGTTTATGTATGTATATTCTGGATATATTTAGAGTTAAAACTAAATGCTTGTCTTCGTTCTTATAAGAAAACTCTCCTCGCTGGAATTTTGTGACGGGAGAGATGTTTTAGGACAAGATTGTTGGTGGGGGAAATACCCCCTGTCCCCACAGAATTTCGCACCCAGGGGTTCAGGGTTGATTAGCTACTTGGCATGTCTCGGAAAGGAACTGACATTTTTAGTTTACGGCTTATTTGAATCTAATTTCGTTTGTTATTTTTACAAGCACGATGAAAAATTTAGAGTTTGCTTTGATCTTATTTGATGCAGGACAGCGGAATATTCATTGGTTTCAGATAATTGGATAATTTGCAATTTCATTTGCATTTGTTTGGCTGCGTAATTAGTATTTCATTTTATTGTATTTCGATTATTTTTGAGTCTTTGTGTCTGTCTAGCTTAATCACGACAACGAAAACAACTGACAATCGGTTGAGAAAAAATGACAATCGGTTGAAACGCATGAGAGAACAGTCAAAAGGAAGACTTTATTTCGAATTCCAACCTGGTGTTCACTCTTTCATTATCAAGATTTATAAAATTTATGTCGACCCAATTGCAGTGATGTGCCGTAGACTATAAGTTTACGTCTTCAAGCGTTGTCTACACGTAATCTATGCATAGATTACATTGGGTTGTAGTTTACATAGACTACGTAGACAATCTAAAGTGCATTAAAATTAATTTTCAAGGGTTTCATGAAAGGAAAGTGAAATTTTCAACGATACCGGTTCTTAACGAAATGAAAAGAATCCTATTTACAACAAAATTTCTCTTCTCTTCCATCATTAACTATGGAAGAAGATAAATAGTATGCAAGAAACAACAACAGATGGCAGTCGTGAGCCAAGAGTGGTCTTTTCCCCATAAAACACTAGAATATTTCCTATATTAGGTTTCTTCCTAGGTGAGAAATTGTTCGAATTTGAAAGAAAGAGTATGAAAAGCTCTCCTCACACATCAGCAACTGATGCGCAAATAATTTGTTTTTAATTCCAAGGCGCCCTTTGCTAAGTTATCATCTTTCGCCAAGTTGTTTACATAGATTACGTCATCTACGTGTATAAAGTAGTATACGTGCAGAATGTAGACTATCAATGTTTACACGTAGACGCACATCACTGCCCAATTGTTTCTCCTTTCAAGACACACAGTGTAAAAAGTTAGTTGACGAGATATGGCAGCGTACGGCCATCCAACTCGAGACGCCCGCAGAAGAGGAGCCAGAGGGGTACTTTACCCCTCCTGAGACATTAGGAAATACTTCATATAAATCAACTGTTGAAATCGTAGCGTGAAAACTATGAATGAGGGGTGTTATAATAGACAGCAGAATAAGTGTTCTCTGTGTATGGTGAAATAGTAGTACAAAAAGAGAAGGAACTGTTCATCACCAAAGTTATAGATGTTTACGTAATGGAAGCAAATGAAATGCAGTTTCAATTTAAATAGTGGACCAAGTCCGAACTTGAGACCAACGTCAAGGTTTTGAAATTCCAATTTTAATTTTATGATTTGTAAAAATAAAGGTACAATATTCGTTTTTATGTCTGAAGGGCAAGATACGCAATTCCTATCTTGGAGGGGAATTTACCCACTTTGAAGAAAGATGATCTTGTGTAGATCAACATGGGGATGTCTATGCTAATTAGTGGAGGGATATTGTATGATAATTCTGTTAACTGGAGGATAGCTAGCATTCCCCATGTTCCCCCACTTCTTTGAACACTGCTGCCCCCCCTTAAAAATATTCTGCAGTGGCATTGATTCAACTGCCATAAAATAACTGATGCTGACGGTTTTTAAAGTACGTTAACGGTAATACATACTTAACCGTAACTAATGTTTTAATAATTGAATTGTTATAAATACATTTAAGGTGAATACAGCTGCAGTTTATAATAATTATCTACGTATATTTGTGGAAGACAAAATGATTCAAACTTAAATTTGATAGTTTTTTCCTTTTATGTCTCAATTTTGTACTATAGTCCTATATACTTATGTACAATATGCGAGTGTGTGGTCTTGGGCATACAATATACGCGGGGTTAAAAAAAAAAAGAATTTGAGAGAACTGAAAAAAACAACAGATTTTTGCTCTCTAGTCTCAAGTCACAATATAAACATTATTCAAATTAATGAACAATTAATGTACACATTTCGCATTATTGCCTAAGAGCAATACGCAGAACATGTTGAAGGTTAAAAGCAAAATTTTTATGGAAGGATAATAAAATATTCTAAGTCAGTATTACTTTCCATTCCGATGTGCTACTGATGCGACATTTATTATATTTAATTACAAAACTGGGTTCAATAACTTTTACCTATCAAAGTGGCAAGTGTTGATAACTTCCAATAGCATTCTCTATCATAATTCTCTCTTGTTTAGTTTTTATTGAATTTTGACGCTGTAGTTAATTTAACGCAGTGTATATTAATGTGTCTGACAAATTTACAATTCATGATGGGTTTAAACAAGGAGATGCATTATCTCCATTGCTCTTTAATTTTGCATGCAGATGATGTAGACTTATTAGAGGATGATATAAATACAATTAAGAATAATGCTAAAATATTTTTCAAAACTGCTAAAGAGATAGGTTTGGAAGTTAACGAAGAGAAAACTAAATATATGCTTACAGGCCAAAACCAAGTGTTAGGTAATAATCAAAATCTAATTATTGATAACAACTCGTTTGAACCAGTTTCCAAATTCAAATACTTAAGAGTAATATTAACAAATGAAAATTATATTAAAGAGGAAATAAAAAGTAGGCTTAATTCAGGAAATGCATGTTACTTCTCTCTTCGTAAACTTTTGTCTTCTCGTTTAATATCTAAAAAACTAAAAGTTAAAATATACAAAACAGAAATTTTGCCTGTAGTATTATATGGATGTGAAACTTGGTCCCTTACATTGAAAGAGGAACATAAATTGAGAGTATTTGAAAATAAGATCCTTACGAAAATCTTTGGACCAAAAAGTGATGAGGAGACAGGTGAGTGGAGAAGGTTACATAATTTAGAACTACATAATTTGTATTCATGTCCAGATATTATTAGAATAATTAAATCAAGAAGACTTAGGTGGGCAGGCCATGTGGCACGAATGGGAGACGAAAGAGGAGTTTACAGGATTCTTGTTGGGAAACCTGATGGTAAGAGACCTGTAGGAAGGCCAAGACGAAGATGGAGGGACAACGTTGAGATGGACCTAAGGGAAATCGGTAGGGATGGAAAAGAGTATATAGATCTTGCTCAAGATAGGGACAGATGGAAGGCCTGTGTTGCTGCAGCCATGAACCTTCGGGTTTAAGAAGGCTAGAGAGTTAGTTAGTATATTAACTATTTGTTACTAAAATATTTGAACATGAGTTTTATGTAGTACTTTCTTTATAATTTTGAATATTTTAAGCATGTCAAACAAATTTTAAAGTGAGGGAAAATCTAATTAGTTGCTTAATTAGAAGCACCAGCTTCCAATAAACTCGTAATAATCCGTACACAAACAATTATTTTGCATCCGGTGCGGGACCCCTCCCTCTGGCTCTGCTTACGCTCACAAAAAAAGAAAGGTTGGTTACAGTTTTTGTAAAGTAAGAAACGGACTGTCGAATTTTAACTAGATTGTAGTAAACGTCTGACAGTGTATAGCAACACTGAAGTAAAATTCGAGTTTTAAGTATATCGTCTTTAGTTGTACGTCCTAAGAAGATAACCAGCCATTCATATGCGCCCACAATTTTTTTTTGAGAGAGGGGAAGGGAGGTTTTCGATGCGAGGGGAAGGGGCAACGCATAGTTTCCCCATATTATTGTTGCCCCCTCAAAAAAAGACTCCTTCATTCTGAATTTATCATGTTTCTGCAACGCCCTTGTAAAAAATACATTATTTTGGGTTGGCGTTCATCTTCCAGGGGGGTTTGTGCCCCCTTCATCTGAAGAAAACCTTCGATAGTTATGACTGAAGGCCACGGACTTTACGTCCTATGAAACTGTAAAATATGTATGTAATTAAGTCATATAGATTGGAAAATATGTCATGAAAAATTACAAATATGTCAGAAAAATGCAGAAATATTCCTAGTAAAGCCAAAAATATGCACAACAGTACTCTCGAATTTCTCCCATACCCGATAGAGTAGAGTAGGGGCTGTAATGCACCGAATGTTATTTTTACTTTTGATTGGTTTTTGGGGAAAGCGAAAAAGGCAAACAAATGAGAACGAAACTTCTTTACTTCCCGTGCAACAATGCGACAGAACATTTTGCCTCAATAATGTTTGCATGGCTATCAATCGGAATAAGAAAAGTGGGGATATTTTTGTTCTGTACTAAGAAAAGTCTGCACCAGGGAGTCGTAACGTACCCAATTTGCGTTACACGGTACGTTCCATTTTGTAGGAGGAAGAGTATGGTTCAACTGCTGGTACCCATGTAACGTAACGAAATGCAATATCTTATAGAGTGACGTTACAAGGAACGTAACAAAATGTATTATGGTAGATATTAACGTTATAAAGGAACGGAACGAAATGAGCACATTGGAACATAACGTAATATGCAATATGGTATATACTACCGTTACAAGGATACAAGGAACGTAGTAACGAAATGCATTGTGGTATATACTAGCGTTACAAAAAAACGTAACGAAATGCAACATGGTAGTAAATAACGGTACATAGGAACGTAATGAATGCAATCCTCCGTAACGGAACGAAGTGAAAGGCAATATGGTTAATTAACGTTACATAGGAATGTAACAAAATGTAAACCACTGTAGCGGAACGGAACAAAATGCAGTTGGGTACATACCATCTGCATAAGGAACGTAAATAAATTCAGTATGGTAGATGTTAACGTTACAAGGAAAGAACAATTCACAAATGTTTGCTAGTAACGTTATAGGTGCGTGACAAATATAATCTATTAAACATCAAGGAAGAAAAAGGAATAGCCCAAATCTCTTGCCATTCATTGGAACATTGCGAAAAATAACTCAGTATATTGTGTGGGATTAATGTTTCGTTAAAAATATGGTTGTTTGTAAATTAATGAATTTCCACCAGGGTTGTTAAAGGATCAGGAATTTTAAATCAATTCAATTCAGGTTCAGCAGGGAATATTAGCAAGCATAAATGGATCTGGACCGTAAAGAGCCTTTTTATGTTTAAGGTATTTAAATAAGTTCCAGGAACCTTTTTTCTGGATCAATTGAAATACGGCACAGGGTCCTTCGTTCCGGATCAATTTAAAGACGGTCTAAGTTCCATATTTGAAATGAAACAATACGCAACTTGGACCGAATTTACACTGTGATAGAACAGGTTCCGGTCTTGTTGCGGAACCCAATAGAACCCATTAGAATTTATGGGTTCGTGGACGTTTAACAATCCTGATTTGAAAATTACATTTTTGGCTCGAAATTGAATAAAGCTTCCAACTAGTGTAGAAATGAGTAGTCATAGACTACTCTTGAGGAATCTTATCGCCGGATTAAACGATATTATGCTCTTGAAGAAAATGAAGTATTACGAAGCCGATGAAAGTTCACAAAGCAACAACGGCGGAAGAAGGTGCAGTGGCGCAACCACAGGGGGCAGGGGAGATTAGCCCTCAAACTTGTACGGAAATCAATTCTAGGAGGTAAGGAAGGCAAACATTGGACTATAGAAAGAAAGGTTGCAGAATCTAAGAGTAGCAAGACAAAGGGATACTGAAGATGGATTTAGTTTTCACGTCTGTCGTGCACTATTTCTTCCAGACGGTCAAGAGCACCTGCAAGGAGGCACAGAGGGGCAATTGCCCCCTCTTGATTTCTATCTTTATACAAATATAAATAAAGTTATATAAACTTGGACAGTTGCTGCTGCTTACGGTGTACGTTTTGCCCGTGTAAGGTAATAAATAGATGTATTATTAATTTTTTAAACCCCACCGTTCATTTATAAACACACTGTATATGAGTCATTGTGAATTCGAGTCAATTAAAACATTTTGCGTTGTTGGGAGATTATATATTAGGATAAAATTTGGACATAATGAATCTAAGTAGAGAAAATGCAACTTGTATATCAAAATTGCCATGTCCAACTGATCTCCGAAAGTAGTGTTTAGCACGTCACATTTCAAGTATATTGTAATAATCTTCAATTAGGCCAAACGTTAACGAACAAAACAACATTTATTTAACTTATAACTTCATGTTATATAAACTACATGAAATACATTTAACAAAGACAAAAGACAAAATACAATCTCTCTCCAATTCGACTTGTTCACAGTATCTCTTCTAAAATTTTTATCTTTTTCTTAACTTCCATCATATATGATTGATTGATTTGAGTCCACTTTATGCACAGTTAGGCTAATCAGGACTGGACCTACAGTTTAAAGTGAAATCCCAATCACTTGTGCCTCCACCGGGTATCGAACCCGGGACCCCTTCATTACAAGGCGATGACGCTACCTTGCGCCATCGGGGAGGCCATTTCAAGTATAGTCCATGATTGTATCTAGTAGTATATGAACGAGATGTGTCCCTCCATTCAAACAATACGTGGCTTGTCCCTATAAGTGTGTCACTTATAAATTAAGTTTCCGAAAGCAGGTATTATGCATGGACAGAACAAAATATACTCGTGAGAAATTCCAAAAATTATAAGTAAGTTCGTGGCGGGAGTCATTGACGGTTTTCCCCACAACCTATCCGCTTTAGGTTCCGGGTTCGAGTCCTGGTCTGTAAATATCTTTTTTAGGTGTCTCTTCATTAATTTAATCTAATTATCATCCATCTTCATAGTTTCGATTAATTATAAAAGTCACATAAAAGCGAAGCAAAATAAGAACAAATAAAAATAATTGCAAAATGATTACAATGTCAGAAGTACGTTTGAAAAATAAAATGCGGACAGAAGATTCAATTTCAAACAGGTATTTGGGTAGAATTGTGTAGACAGACAGCATGCTCCCGAAAGTTGCCAATCCACGTGTGGCATGACCTTCGATACTGGGGTTGTGCTTTTTCAGGAAAGTTTGCTCGACGCTCCTCAAGCGTCTTATCAAGAATGCCTCGGTGTTTGCAGCATTACCAACTTATTTTCCGTCGGGAAAATCTTTTTTCTCCTATTTAATCTGCGGTTGACTCTACAATACAGCATATTAATCAAGATACAACAACTGAATTACGGCGAAGTAGGTTAGAAACCCTGCGTGCTCAAGAGCAGCTTCGATAAGGCACCTGAATTGTTTCGAGCTGAACCAGGAAATGGGCGATGTTTATTCCCCAAGGCCATTCTGTAAAACTAATGCCACAAGAAGTTTTCTGTGTGGATTTGTGAGCATGAAATTGTAGGTTAATGATAGTACTACAAGACGTCAAGTGGATTTATTTTTCTGTTTCGTTATTTTATATAGCTTTCCTACCTATATAGTTTGAATAACTAATTAATCATTTCATAAGCAGACAAACACGAAGAAGCCGATCCCGTGGCAAATTGGTTAGCGTAATAAACTGCGAAGTCTAATGTCGGATTAGATTGATTGATTTAGTTTATTTTACTTCGCGTTTTGTGCCTCTAGGCTAATTTGCGAAGATGGGGATGAGTGATGAAATGATGAAATTGATGAATGGACATTCACAAACAACCAAGCCCGACCGGGATTCGAACCCGGGAGATGTCGGATTAGAGCCTGGACTACAAAATATGGATGGGTTGGGTCATTGTCTTTATACCACTTTCATCACCTATCACATCCTTTATCATCGCGATTAACCGAAAGTGGTAGACGCGAAATAAAAATAGAACCTTTGCATGGAAGTCCGAAAGAGAGGCAAGGGGGGGGGGGGTGCACGACCCACCTGGAAAATGAAAGTCAACCAAAAATTATATATATATCTCACACAATTCCATTTCAGCTGCAATAATATATGTTAATTATTGCATGAACATAACTAGCTAACTAACTAACTCTCTAGCCTTCTTAAACCCGAAGGTTCATGGCTGCAGAACACAGGCCTTCCATCTGTCCCTATCCTGAGCAAGATCTATATACTCTTTTCCATCCCTACCGATTTCCTTTAGGTCTATCTCAACGTTGTCCCTCCATCTTCGTCTTAACCTTCCTAAAGGTCTCTTACCATCAGGTTTCCCAACAAGAATCCTATAAACTCCTCTTTCCTCTCCCATTCGTGCCACATGGCCTACCCACCTAAGTCTTCTTGATTTAATTATTCTAATTATCTCCTCATCCCTTTTAGGTCCAAATATTTTCCTAAGGATCTTATTTTCAAATAAGATGAATATGATAACTTCAAATTAAAGCAATGTTTTTTGAGGAGACAACACTGTTATGCACCTTGTTTGCCTCCCTCCCCCCGGAAAAACTACCTTGCTTGCGCCTCTTTGGAAAAAATCCTGCAGACGTTCATGAACCTTTAGTATCGACTTCGGAGTATAAAGCATTGATTCTTCAATGTATAGAGCGGCAATATACCGCGACAGCCTCTTACAGAGTATTTGCCAGGAAATATCAACACGAGAACAGGGATAGGAATTCCTCTTATTTTAGATTTTCTCAAACTAATTTCAAGTATCTGGTGAAAATTCTTTCTATTTAGTATGCAAATAAAGGTTTTAAATTTGAATGGGCGTATTAATTTTCTGGGTTTTTCCTAGAGACGATATGAAGCACTGCGGATACGAAGGGCGAACTCAACAAAGTGCATTGTGAGGGAAATGCGTTTCAAGTTGTCAGGCACAATTCGAGCTCCACAAAAACTTGGTAACTGTAGATCGGAATGTTTCATGCGTGATTTTCAAAGATTTTATGGAGTTTGCACTGTGCCTGGCAACTTGAAACGCATTTCCATCACAATGCACTTTGTTGAGTTCGCCCTTCGTATCCGCAATGCCTCATATTTTCAATTACTTTGAAGCATTTTGGACCATTTTTTATTTTTATAAGCAACTGCATTAATTGATAGAATGATCTTAAACATGAAACTAATTGTTTTTTCCAATGATTGACTGTTTTCTTTGCCTTTCATTACGCTAGGTCACTCAGCCGCTATCTTTGTTGTGAGCCTAGATTAAGTGTGATTGGAGCTTATCCTATATGCTCTCTTCATACAACATGGCTGTCGGCTACATGTTTGACATCTTAACACAACTTCTTTGAAACATCGCTCATGAAATGTATTTCACCTATCGTCCTACGGGAATCAGAGGAACGTAACTACAAAAATTCTGTCTTCAGTTTCGTTAAAAAAAAAATCCTGTGAAGAGTATTTGGAGAAAATCGACATTTTCCACTTCTAATTCTTATCTGTAAGGCGGAGTCACGTTTAAGAGTCATATTCCTAAGAATACATTATTTCCTCTCCTATTAATTTGATAAATTAGAGTTAAGTCGCTCTGGTTCTCACACACGCTATCAGCCCCTATTTTCCAAAATTTGGCACGTTAGGTATTACGCCAGATGTGTCATTGGGTATGATGCATTTTTGTTATATGCCTGTGGAGATTCGAACAGTGTTCTCGGCTTGCGAGCCAGGTTATATCGGCGTCAGCGTCCAACGTTTGGAGCGCATACATTGCTCTAAGCAGGATGCTCTCTACCTTATGATGGGACACTTTTTTACCCATGAAAGTTATTGTCCGTGGCCTGCAAGCAAAGTTCTTGCAACAAACTGCCTCGAGAGAATTATGCGTAGGCTATGTGTGACTTTTCTGTTTCTCAGACCACGTGTGACTACCTACAAATTATGTGAAACAATAACATAAACAACTTCCCATGTGAGTATGAGAAAACACTTGCATTCTAGCCGGGTTCGATTCCTGGTGGAGGCACAGTGATTCGAATTCCACTTTAAACTGTAGGCCCACTCCCAATTAGCCTATCTGTGCATACAAGTGAACTTAAAACAAGACAAACTTTCATTCTAACCTCAGTCACTTATGGGAGCTGCTTAGAAGTAGTAGTGTTGACTGCCATGACTAAAATTTCTGGATCCAAGTTCACTTCCTCTCAACGATTTTATTTGTTGTTTTAAGTCCCCTTTATGCACAGTAAGGCTAATCGGGACTGGACCTACAATTTAAAGTGGGATCCGAACCACTTGTGCCTCCACCGGGTATCGAACCCGGGACCCCTCTCTCGACGATTTGACTGAGTCTGCACTCCTGCGCTACACTCCGCTGTCTATGCAATGTAGTTTTAAAAGTTGTTAACTGAGGTATCCTAGTCACTAATTCCACCGTGCCACCGGTTAGTCAAGGTATGACTCATCATCAGCCAGGCTCGGGCGAAATGCAACTCATTAAACCGTCGCGGACGAACTGTGGCATTTTTCTAGGAATTTCGCTTTCGGACCAAACGCTACTGAACGTACAGCAGTCCCAGTGCCTGCTCCAAGTTGCACAGCTGCTTTCGGAGCCCTTGGTTTTGGAAGGGGATGGGGGTGAGGAAAGGGTCTTTATTTTTCATACTGAAGCTCGTTCATTTCGTTCTCCTATTTCTCTTGGTTGAATTTTCTGAGATACGGAATCTACCTCATTTTCCTTTTCATTTTGTTTTATTGCGTCACCCACGGTACTCTTACATGTACTTAACATTTTTAATTTCCCTGTACCTGCACCCTTTGGTTAGGTAAAAATAAATAGCTGCAGTTCGTCAAATGTTGTATTTTTGTTTTTGTTACCCATTTTTCTCGTACTTCAGTCAGGGGCAATGGAGCTACTGGTAACAGACGTAGTTAGGAAATAGCATGAATTGTTTCTTCCCCGCACTGTAGTTGACCGATAAAAGAACTATGTAAAGTCTCGTTTCTATTACCACAAATTTTACCGCGCAACATGACACGCGGCATGCGACGCTGCATGTGCCAAGCATTTGTTGAAATGGAAACTGTCTGCAACATGCCGCGGCGCAAGTGCCGGGGACAAAATTGCCCCAAACGATTAAGACGCACAACGTGCGCGGCGGACAATGGAAACAGCCTGCAGCAAGTTCCTGGGGCATACGAACTAGAGTAGGAACAGACGACGCGACTACAATCTGTGGTCCAACAAAATTTAATAACAATGCAAAATCACTTGCAGTCATTCTTACAAAGTTTTCGTATCCACTTTGAAGACGTAAGTCTCTCATCAACGAGTTAATTTTTTGCTAGAAAACTTCTAATCCACCATCTAGGTTGTTTTCGCCTCTTTTTTTAGAAATTCATGATACGCGCCTGCCATAACCACAAAACCCGCCATAGCTTTATTGTTCATCTTTACCCAAGTTAAATCACCACCAAATTATTACAATACAAGAGAAGGAACACTGACTACTCTAAAGCACTGCACAACGCTACACTGCGATCCTGCACTCCAGTGTTGTTGCGGACGTATTTTGAAGAAGTAGTTTTGAATTGGAAGCAGTACGAGTACACTAAATGACGCGCAACATGCGCCGGCACATGTTGCACGTCATGAGTCTGGAACTTGTCTGAATGGAAACGTAGCTTAACAGAAACAGAAGGCTTTCACGATTTGTCTGAATATTAAAGTGATCTCTTCTTTCACACCAAAACATAAATAACTATTCTCAGATTTGAAAACGTAACAGGGGTGTAAGGGGTGACCTTCCACGTATTACACCCAATCGTCAACTTCATTCCACGTAGTACACCCTGGACTGCTCTTTGCAGACTAACGAGGCTCTGGCGACTGACCCTATGGCCAGTATAATTCTGTGTGTTCTGTTTTTTGTCATGTGTGCTGAGTGCCCCTTTAGAGCCTCAGCTTTTTACCTAAGTCAGAATATTTTAATATTTCAGTTATTCGATATTACAGTTACGTTATTTGTTATGGTAAGGGGCTGGACCCCGTATAACGTGGCGGTTGCAAAATAGCCTAAGTGCTGACGCACCCAAAATTAAAAAAGAAAAAAAATGTAACAGGGAATATAGCTTTAATAAATGCCTATAAATATTTCACTATCGTTTATATTTATGTACATGTTGTTAATTTCGAAATATTGTGAAGAAATGCAGCAAAATGCTACATATTCGATTACTAATTTGAGCCACTATACATGTTATGTTTTTATTTCATGAACAATGCGACACCACAGGTCCCGAGTTCAGATCCCAGCCTGTGTATTGTTTTCATTATTTTCTTCGTGATGTCCTTTCATCAATTTTGTCATTGCATCACCCATCCTCGTCTTCGCGATTAGCCAAAAGTGGCAGAAAACCAAAGTTAAATATAACAAATCAAATCAAACATTACTTGCAAGACAAGAATGGATAGGTTATTTTGAAGCTTCTGTTATTAAAAGCAAATTGTGTGTAGCTTTCCTAGACAGAAGTTTCAAACACAGAAAGTGATTGATTGGATAAGGGCTGTGGATTCCTACTCGAGCAGAAAATATATATGTTTCAATTTATTACTTACAACAATAGCAAACTGATTTCCCGCTAAATCAAAGAAAACTTGCATTCACAGTTACAAATTGACGTGTTGAATGACCTTAACTACAGATTTCTCTCACTCCAATTCTGATTAATCGAACAGCACACCACAACGTGGGTCATTAAATATTTCCAACTTACTCTCGAGTTCCTCAACTAAAAATAAATTGACTGCGAGACAAAAACTCCTCTCCGATAACACATTATATGCAGAGTATACGTAAGTTGAAATTCCATCATAATAATTTGAATTCTTCAAGTAGTAGCTACAAATATAATTTTTCATGCATATTTTCTTAGCAGAATATGAAGTTTCTCACTTCAGATGGATAACATATACACAGTATTTCACAAGCGTTTTTAGTTCGAGCTAGTCGTAGGCCTAATATGAATATAAACGTGACTTCATTACTTAGTTTAAAAAAGTGCCAGGCAATCAAAATTCGAGGGTATGCCTGAAATTATTTGTAGTATCTCATGTGTCAAGGGGGCTTTATAAGTAGTAGTAGTAGAAACTTAATTATACTGCATGTTGCAACTGAAACCGTAGCCTCGAAGACCGAAGTCGTTGAGTGGTCCACTCATACACTCGGTACCAAACATTCCAAGTTCGAGTAGACACCTGGGCATGGCTGTTTTTTTTTGTAAGCATCCCTTCATAGATTTAATATGATCATCATTCATCTTCATCGTCGCGATTATCTACAAGTGGCAGAAAAGCGATATAAAACAAGAATAATACAAAAGTATAACAAACAAAAGAGGATAAAAGGATGAACTGAGTTAATGATAGGAAGTTTTATGAAATTACTGTTTCTTGAAGAATCCTGTCCTTTGTTACGATTGTATTTCTCAGTCACACGTTGCTCAATGTTCACGTCGACTGTCGTCCTTACGTACTTGAAAATTACTTTCATGTCTGCCTATGCTCTTCTTTCAAACGTGGTAGGTGGGCGCTCTGTCTGTTTCTACACCAAAAAAGTTTAATGAACCTCCTGTCCAAGAAGACAAGAATTACTGAAAGTAATTTTCAAAATTGTAAGCGGATGAGGGCCCTTGTAAATGATAAAATATACTGTCCTTTTATCCGCTTAGTTTTGAGAATCACTTCCCATACAATTCTTGCCTTCTTGAGAGTCCAATGGCCCTGTCTAGCCACAAACCAGTTGCACAAACGCGGTTTCGTTTGTTTCGTACAACAATTCCATCTAACGTTTCGTTTCTACGTAGTTTCTACATGCTAAAAGTGCCTTTCATATCGCCCCAGGGCGTTGTCTACTCGGCTGCTTCGTGACCGAAGGTCACGTGTACAAAGTTTGAGGATTCACATTTTCCGATTTTGCGTGGTGCTGCTGCTGCTACGAGCGAACACAAGTGAAAAAACCTTGGACGAAAAGTCCGCGCACAGCTCTTCTACTCTTCAGCTCGGCCCATAAGGAAGAACGGTCAACTCTCCCCCTCCCCTCCACGTGGTAGTACAGTGCACAGGAGTTGCGGGTCTGCACAGGTTTCTTTCCTTGTGGTTCAGTTCGTCTTATCAAGGTCGTGCAGCAAATAATTATTTTTCGTCTTCCGATAGGAAAAAGCTTGCCTCTCGCTTACGTGGATGAACGCGTAGCACAGATGATTCCTTGGTTGGTCCTTTATGTTTCGTCCTTCAGCAATTTAATCTAAGCATGAATCATTCTCATCGCCAAACATACTGTATTTTTTAATTGATGTAACACATGTAAACTGAAAGAGAGAGACAGAGAGAGAGAGAGAGAGAGAGAGAGAGAGAAAGATATACATAAACGTTTTCTTACAACAAACGTTTGTTTTCTATCGTATAAAGTGAACGCACATGTTAAAATTCATCTTGCATACATAATCAAATTAGAACAAATCCACGTAAAGTGATTTAGTATGCAGAAAATAAATATATTTGTGATAAATACATAGTTAATCAGTAAATTCCAATAACCAGAACTTCTGTCACGCTGAATCTTGTTTACGGATGTTTTCAAACGTTTTGTTTTACAATTTCATTTTTTCACTGACATCCAAAACGAAAATACGTATTATAATTTAATGACTTTCAAAATGTCAAATGCTGTAATGTTAGTATGCTGCCGATCATAATTGTGAGGCTTCTTCGAAAACGCCTTCGATAACGGTATTTACTATTCGTAACGGATATGTGTATCACTTTTTTGAAACAGACTTTTGTGAAGGGAAAGAACTGTAACGTTACAAAAGTAACGAGCACAATTATACGAGAGACCTATGTTATTCTCTCCGGAACACGGCATCGGACACGTTATTGCACATCGGAACGTCTGTATGATACCAGCTATAAATAACGTTGTTGCTTTGAAGCAAAGAGTGTAACGTTTTTACAGTCGTGACCTCAATTAAGTTACTGGTTAATTGTAACGTTACTATCACTTTCCACACACACTAAAGTTACTAGTCAATCGTGACGAACTTGTTTCTTACCCTGTAACGTTACTGGTTGCCGGCAATGGATGGAACGTTAAAGCGTCACCTAACGACCTACTGATTTACAGATCAGTTATGGTTCGGTACCGTTATGCACACCTGTAACGTAATGTTCATATACCTGAGGTAACGTTTCTGTTCACGAAAAAAGTTATTCAGTTTCTGGTTGTAACGTAACGGAAACCGTAATTGAAAATACCGTTCCATTTCGTTACGTTACGACTCCCTGGTCTGCACCTTTCATCCTCCGTAATTTCCATATCCTGCCATCGACAATATGAACTATCCGTTGTGCTAAAGCTACGAAGAAAAAATTATGAAATAACCGATTATGTGCGAGAGATTTACGAAATTATAATGAAATATGTCTTATTACAACAAAATTGAAGAAATATGTTGTAAAAACGCGAAATTGATGAAATATGTGAAAATATGCTTTGTCAAGTTTGTCTATTTCGTTTGATTTTCATCAGATATGTAAAGATCTCACCCCAATAATAGATCCGTAGTGAATTGAAAACAATCCTATAACATAAAATCCCACTCTCTAGATGAGCTAAGTATTAATGAATCTACTCTACGCATAAAGTCCTAGGGGAATTGAATTTCATAATTTAACCACATACTTCTTAGTTACAAATCCACGGTAATTTTCCTCAGTTATGCAGTTATGTGCACGTAATATTTGAAATTATCTAATGTGATTAAAATGCTCAAGGCATAATCATTTTTCTGAAAGGAACTACTTAATGCAAATGACGCGCCATCTCTTGACGAATTTTACGTACTTTTCTGACACTACTGGATTGATTTTTTTTTACCTTTTTGCAAACGAAATGAAATTAAAAGTGTTATAAATTCAATTATATATTCAGATGACAGGAATAAAGTTGCCCGACGTCTTTTTTAAATGTAATTAATGCCACCTGGTTGCTATTGTCACTGATGAACTTTTTTCATATGAAATTACTGTCACCTCAATCAAGATGGGAAGAACCGCGGAGAACTCGCGAACTAGCGTGGACAGTCATTTGTTTTCTCCTCTCGCTTGTGCCAGAGTGCCCCAACGATAAATATTATGCCTCTACTGTCGCTGTGTCCTGTTTTCCCTGTCATGAAGGTACGAACACTTGGCACTGATTAACAGTGACTACGAAGTGTTGAAGAACGCAAAACATTTTGGCAAAGGGGCAAGATTACACGGTAAGCAGCTGATTGCATCGCCCATGCAGAGTTGGAAATTTAGCAACAGAAGGCGGAGCTTAGAAAAAATAAAAAAACAATTGACGTTAAACAAAACAAAAAAGGTAAAGTGCTCCCCTGTGGGTGTGGGGTTAGGGGCCCCACACTTTCTTGATCACGGCCGAAGGTGGGGGTGATGTGACCGGCTTTACCTCCCAGAGCTTCCTCCAGGTACCCACTTTATAGGACGCTGGGTGGGCGCCGGAGCCGCTTGAACAAGTGGGAAAAATCCCGGTTCTCCCCCGCCGGGATCGAACCCGGGTCTCTCGCATGGTAGACAGACGCCCTAACGACTGAGCTACCGCGGCTTCAAAACAAAAAAAAAAACTTTTATATTTTTCTTTTCGTCGCTTTTCTGTCACTGTAGGCTAATCGCGATGGTGAGGAAGAATGATGATTAGGTGCCACAGATGAGGGAACGCTCTGAAATGCTCATATCGGGACTCGAACCCACGAACTTAAATTTGAGTTTTCGCTGTAGTCAAATTCCAGTATAAAATTATGAAGATTGAACTTTATAAGTTAATTACACGAAAAAGTACATTTTTGGCTTACGTAGCTCGTAAAAGTGCTTAAAAAGCCGGCGATACATCAAAATCCAGTGGCGTGCGGTGACATTTAAACTAGGGTACGCAACATGGGCCAACCGAAATGAATTTTGGAGGCCAGAACCCCCTCCCTGGCCATCATGTTATTCAGAAAATAACTTTTTTCTACAACTTTATAATGGGAAATTTCTCATCCTTGTATCAATATCCAAATGTAACGAGGTAAAATATATGTATGATATTTTATATTCGCAAATATATTCTGATAGTAGCTACGTAGAGTCCAACAATTCAACTTTGATTATTTCCTTTATGCAGTGCGATGAATATTGAACGGGAAGGAAATGGCACAATCATTTTCCGTCCTTTCAAATTTCATGTAATAAATTTGTTAAATCTCAGTATCCTCTACTATTTCACACCTTTCGCAGAGGAAACCAACGAATAAGGCCAACAATAAAGTTTCACTGTTTTTCTACTCAGTCAATCACTCTGTAGAGATATTTTTTCTTCTTCTCAAAAATCAAAATGCCTAATATACTGCTTACCATCCTTCACAACTCCTGCCTGAAACAATTCTTCCAAATCAGGAACAGACCTTCCATTTCGGATTGTTTACACTTTTTTCGTAAATTCCGAAAATCCCTTCTCCAGTATGTCATCAATAACTCCCGGTCCCCCTATTTTATCACTTCACAGCACCGACAAACAATAGAGATCCTGTAATGTAAATAATATGAACGAAAAACTCGCTGCAAGTTTCACACGACAGAAGAAAGCAAAAGTCAACCTCCCACGGTACGTTGTGTCCGGTCCGCTATGCCCGAAAACCACGCGTTCTTGTGGACGAATGAATCGGAGTTGCCAGTCGACAAAGTATTTTGTAGAAGGAGACAATTAAGGACAAGTAGAAAATACGTCAGCATACATCCCAGAACACTTCAAAAGCTAAACTACCGTACATCACTTTGCAATGTCTGGCGGGAGGGAGGGGGGGCTCATTCTAATCCCATTGTAAGCATTGTGTTTTATTATGTTTTTCTTTTATCATTCATTCATATCGTCGGGTCAACAATCAACACCCATGCTATGGAACTCAAAGGAAATGTTGATCCCGAAAGGAGATAAACAGATACTTTCATACTCTGTGAATTTTGCGAAACTTGCAAATTGTTCACATATTTTCCCCTCGACACAGTGACAGTCCATTCTGGTCCTCACCTCCCTATACGAAAAAAAACTTGCTAGGGTAACTTTCACCTCACATAAATATTTTATATGTGATAGTTTACGCGTATATTATATATGATCTTCCACCACTACATATTCTTGCCCTCCTCTCTGATTCCTGTATCACTTTTATAATGTATTTTTATTGCAACCCAACAGTGATCTACCTACGCGTGGCTGCTAAATGCTAGTAAGCTAAGCATTCCAGAAAAAATATATATTGACTACTGTCAACACTGCATACGCTGTCAAAATCTTGGGTACCCTCGATGCTTAGAACCGGGAAAGAAGTGAGAGAGAGGGTAAGCGCGGGCAGACCCAAACACGTGGTCGGGGCTGATATGAGCCAATGGGGTTACCTTCCGAATTTCTAGGGTACCAAGCAGAAGAAACAGCGTCTTTCTGCGGAAATCGGCAACGCGGATCGGGTGGGTGCCGAAGTCACAATCGGGATCATTCGGGACTGCCTTCAGGAAGGCAGCAGCGTGTTCGTGCGGAAATCGGAATTTCTTGCAGTGGAACTGCTTTCGGAGCGATAATTGTTGAATTTTCATGTTCGGGGAAGACGAAAAAATGTTTATTTTTTCTTACTGTGTTGTGGGTACGCAGTGCGTACCTTGCGTATCCTGAATGCACGCCGCTGTCAAAATCAGATCGATAATGCATTACACTATGTATTTTCGAGCTGATGTTCCGTTTGATGTAGTGATAATGCATCAATGCCCTTACCAGGCATGCTCATTTCAAATGAATCAAACTTTTACGAGGGGAAGTCAGTAAATAGGTCACAAACTGATGTGGAATAGTTGAAAATATAAGTAGTTTCTAAATGTGTCGTTAGGTGGCAGCACAATCCAGCTTGATGATATTCAGTTTGCAATTGCTAGATAGCAGACGCACGCACGGGCAGCTCAGTTTATAAATGTCGACTGTACTTGAGGAGTGTACATCGAGATGGTACGGGTGTAGGAGGTGATTCGAGCTAAAATAGGGACTGAAATAGGGTGTTCTCACGGTTTGCTCTACAGCATAATGCAATATGATTTGAATTTTCGAAAAAGTGCGTACAGTGGCGGTAAACGTTTCCCGGACGATGAAGATGTTGAACGTGAGGTGCGAATGTGGCTGGGGCAGCAGGCTAAAGATTTTTATGCAACAGAGGGACTGATGAAGCGATGGGATAAGTGTATCAATGTTGGTGGTGATTATGTTGAAAAATAAAAACTGTTTTAAAATCAATATTAGTATTTTTAATAAACGTTTGTGACCTACTTCCTGACTTGCCTATGTGCAGTCATGAAAAAATATTTCCCCCAACATGGGCGTCGGCAAGGGGGGCGGGGGTCGAACCGGTCGGACACCCTCCCCTGGAAATTTCCATCTACTTTTTTTCAATTTTTGGCAATTTATAAACGAAGCACTTTATTTCACTTCATTTTGCGTCATTGTTTAAAAATGGTCTTGAGATATGGAATTTGGTACGAAACTTTCATAATTTGCAACACTGAAACTTTGCTAATTTGTAACTTTCACACGTTCTGAAGCTTCTTGTACTACTGCGTTTGCTCCTACTGCTGCTAATGTTAGATGTAACTATTATGTAAACTTGGTTGTAACAGGTACTGTATTATTCATACAATAAATTTATTGGCTGCTAAACTAAAGTAAACTAAAACTGCTGCTGCTACTACTACTACTAATAATAATAATAAAAATAACAATTTAAAATACCGATAATGCAAAAAAAATAAAAATGAACCGCACCTTGACAAACTTCTGCATATTCCACTTGTCTGTTATTTTTTGAGGGGAGTGTCCTCAACATTTTCCATTCGACCCCCCTAGGACATTTTTTGGCGACGCCCATGTCCCCCATACAGCCTTAATACCAATAGTCTTATTGGGGAAGCATTTCTTTCCACAACTGTACATTTAACTGTTTCAACCGAAGTACCGAAAGTGTACCGGTTCAAATGTGCACAAGTGCTGCCCTCTGGGGGAAAAGCTTTCTAACTACCTTCAATATATTAAAAAAAATAGACAAAACTATTATTTCCCCATAACATCAACAAATACACGACATTTAATTTGTCGAATGGCACACTAACATCACATAAAGATTGGTTTTGTGGACTCAAATTCCAATTTGTTTCTATGAGCGCACGAGAAATCCAACACAACATTCCCTCCCGAGTAAAAAATCTCGAAGTTTATTGTTCGATTATTTGCACAGCGGATATGACGTTCCGCACGCGATAATCGAATCATAACAGCTTCCCATTTGGTCACCCAATCAGCGCTTTGCAAGGAATCGGCCAATGGCGTTCGTTTTTCGGGTTATAAAACTCCCGTTTTATCTCGCAGTTGAGTCATCGAAATGAGATTAGTTGCGGAACGTATGGGGCGATGGAAATCGTACTTCAATGTGAAATCCTGTTGTAATCGTCGCCGATATCTTCGTTCCTGCTCAACGCACGCCGAGATAAAAGGTTTAGCGAGGTATTTGCGTAGATTTGTTGCTCAATCTTTCTTCTCTCGTGTTAGATTTTGAAAATATATGACAAGAATAGTTTTCTTTCGTATGTTATCACAAATTACACCACGAAATTAGTCTTTTCAGACATTTCTTTTCCACGGGACTCGTGTTCGACCTGAGGAAAAAGGGGGTTGTTTGTTCTCTTGTTATAAACTTGAAATTTCCTTTCCTACTGTAAAGATATACAATTTTTCCATTTACGTTCCAACCAAAATTGTATTTGGATTCAGTTCACACTAAAGTCCATGTGAAAGTAATTTGGAATCTAAATAAAATTCAAATCTCGTCTTTCCCAATCATCAAGGCTCTTCTGCAACCATTGTCGATTCTGATGGTCACTGTGCTTTCTCAATTTGGTTTTGAAATTGGTATTCGTACTACAGATTTTGATTTGATTTTGAATTTAAAATTTTGGGAGCGTCAGCACTTAGGCTATTTTGCTCCCGTCACATTATACGGGGGCCAGCCCCTTATCATTACAAAGAACAACTCTAGCGTTGCATAACTAAAAATGTTAAAATATTCTGACTTCTGTTAAAAGCTGAGGCCGTAAACGGGCACTCAGCACACACAAGGACAACAAACAGGACAACACACACAAAATTATACTGGCCATAGTGCCAGTCGCCAGAGCCTCGTTAGTCTTTAGTCCAGGGTGCACTACGTGGAAGTGAGGTTGACTCTTGGGCGCCTACGTGGAAGGTCACCCCTTACACCCCTTCGTACTACAGAGAGCCCTTCCATTGATTCGTGCGTTGTCCATTCGTGGTGTACTATTCTTCTTCTTTTTTGACCTTATCAACTGTTAGTCGATTTTGGTCATCTTTCTGAGTTTTTTGCAAAATATATTTAGTTCACTATGCACTTATTTTTCACAAAAATAATATATATATATATATACACACAGGGTGTCGCAAAACTCTTTCAAGGACACTTGGGTGCTGGTAGATATCATAAAAACAAGTAACTTTTCCCTATAAAGTTTACCTCGAAAGCGTTTTGTTTCTGCGCTATAAGCGCTTAAAATCTATCCTGTACGTATGCAACCCAACACAGCAAATGCTTGCTCTGACATAACTACCAGGGGCGCGTGGCAGGGTTGCCACTAGCGTTCCTCGTTAAGAGAGACGACTTGAAAACAACAACCTGGGAGTCTTGCCTGAGCAAAATCCAAAACATTAATGATACTTTCGATGTTGTATGAAACATTGACAGTATTTATAAAATGACCAAGACAAATAATGGGCAGACTGAAATTCAAGATTACTCATTCTAAAATATCTCCATAATTGATTGATTGATTGATTTGGTTTATTTTAATTCGCTTTTCGGCCACCTTTGGGTAATCGCGAAGATGAGGATGATATGATGAAATATCAAATGACACCAATGTCTAGACCAGGAATTAAACCCGAGACACCTGGGGCCGTAGCGAGCTATGCTAACCACATCACCACGGAGTGTTTCGTGTATCATGCAATATAAACAATTGCAAAGGACACGTGAGATAGGGGAAATCCAGTATATATATATATATATATGTTTGGTAGATCGTCAAATTACATATTCTTGCATACCCATACAGAAGCCATATAGTGGGAGGAATGGGATCCGTGAGCAGGGTCGTCGTGTACTTAGAATTGTTGTCGTGTTTCGAGTGAAAATATAATTGTCAATGGCAACCCTGAGTCTGTGCCGCATGGCTGCATACATACAGGATGCAAATTGTCGTTTTTGGAGAGTTCGTAGCGTCGAAATGAAGCCTCGATGAGCAAAACGTTAGCTTTGATGTCCTCCACGTGATGTGAAGTTTTCCTGCATTGTGTGTGAGAGAGAAAAAGGGGGGGAGGGGTGGTTAATGTTTGACTTAATCTTTTAAGCCCACATCCGAACCACTGAAATTTGCTCCCAGTGGAAATCGCTTTCGAGACCCTTGCTTCTTTCTCTTCGTCTGTCCACAATTACAAGTGAAAGAACACGCTCGGCTGATGGATTGGTTCTAGGAGAGTGAGAGAGAGAATAAGAGTCAGAAAGTTAGGGAAGATACGTAAAGAGTAGGGCTGAGTCGATACCGATACCAGTCATATCGGTTAGATCTTATTTACCGATATTGCACTATACTTTCGCCGTCGAATTATCCTGAAAGTTATTCAAAATTCGAAGTTTCCATATTTGTACCAATATTACATGAAAACTGCACTTCGTGATTACATTTTTTAATATTGTGATGTAATTTTTGTATATTTTAAAGCGAAACTGGTAAATTGATGCTTAACATTAGAGTCGAACACTCACCCACTAATATTTATTAATATTGTGGACAACGTTTCATTTTTACAAGCTTGAAGCATCGGTATCAGACCTCCCAGATGGCGTAGTGGTAGCGTCGTCGCCTTGTAATCTCATTGGAGTGGCTAGGATCCCACTTTAAACTGTAGGCCCAGTCCCGATTAGCCTATCGGTGCATAAAGTGGACCTGGAAACTGAAAGTGGTATTGGCTCAGCCTAGTAAAGGGACAGGATACTGGAACAAGAGAGAGGGAGAGACAGTGGCGTAGCAAGTGGGGGGCCAACTGGGCGACTGCCCGGGGCCTCGCGTCCCATGGAGCTTATACGAAAAATGTAATAAATAGATGTAAGAAAAAGGGCGAGAAATGCAATAAAATTGGGTGATTAAAACATTTTGTTTTTATCTGGCTTTAAATTCAAGTTAAACGTTATTATTTGAATACGTCAAAACTGGCGTAACATACAGCCAGGAGGAGCCAAAGCCTAAGGGGGGCCGAAGTAAATAAAAATTTTTGTCGTATTTTTCATTTGAAACATTTTATAAAAAATCACGATAGCTTGCTTAGATATTTACCCATTTATTCTTTTCTTGAATAAAAAGCTCTTTGTCTTTTTTTTCATCTTTCTCTTGACCTTACATTCCCGATTTTAATATGTTAACAATAAAGCACCTCTAAGAAAGTACAGTATGCGCCAAAATATACAGTACTGAAATGAAAAGGTGAACAAAAGTATAAGACATGTTACAATATAGTGACTGGTCTATATGCAACCCAAATAACAATCGTGCCTTTTGGGTTGCATAACTGTCAGGAAACCTAAGGTTAGGTTAGGTTAGGGCATGTGGAGTGGACGATTGTCATTTGGGTTGCATATAGACCAGTCATCTTTTTCAAACTCGGTCCACCTTCACGACCGCTTCCGTATGAGCGGAAATAATGCTCAACTATGAATACTTTTTCCTCCGTCGAGAGACCCATTTCCAACAAGTGCACAACGCAACTTCCTTTTCCCTACTGTGAACACGTGCAGCTGGAGCTATGGCCCGTCGACAAATGCAACCACGTGTTCGAGATGCGCGAGTTTCAGTACTGTATATTTTGGCGCATACCGTACTTCTAAAATTTTATGTTTGAGGAGACAAAAAGAAGCAAAAATACATTCCGCTTGACATGCATGCAGGTTTTGATGTGTTGTGCGGTTGGCAATACTGTGGATTTTCTCAGTGTCTGCGATGTAAGCAGCTCGGTGGTTGAGACAAGACTGGCACGGAAGATTCTGAGCTCAGTTCTCGCGCGGATTGATACATAAAACCTGCTACAAACTTAGCTTGACGCTTGGCTTAAGTGCCACGAAGCAACTGTGAGACATTCAAATGCCTGCGTTGTTTTCAACTCAAGGAGGGAATGGATAATATTAGTTCTTCCTTCCTTCTTACAGCTTCAGATTTCAGCTGTTAGGAAAACAAAGAAATATATTTTTAAAGTGAGTAAAAATTATTAAATATCATTTTCGTCATTCATTTATTATTTAAATATGATAATCTTCTGACGTATCCCTTAAGATCTTCAAATTTAAAGAACGGATGGGGTCCTCGCATTCTAATCTCACTCAGGGCCTCGCGATATGATGCTGCGCCACTGGGGAGAGAGATAAGAGATGAAAAGGGATAGAACCAAGAGAGATAAGGAAAAGAAGCAATATCAAAAGAGAGAAGAGACCAGTGATGTGCGTCTACGCGTAAACAACGATAGTCTACATTCTACACATAGACTATTTTATGCACGTATATTACGTAATCTATGTAAACAACATGGCAAAAGGGCGCCATGGAATCAAAAGAAAATTATACTGCGTATCAGTTGCTGATGTGTGAGGAGAACTTTTCACACTCTTCCTTCCAAATTCGGACAATTTCTCAGCTAGGAAGAAATCAAATATAGGAAATATTCTAGTGTTTTATGGGAAAAAGACCACTCTTGCCTCACGACTGCCATCTGTTGTTGTTTTTGCATACTATTTATCTTCAATAGTTGATAATAGAAGAGAAGAGAAATGTTGTTGTAAATGGGATTCTTGTCAGTTCGTTAGGAACCAATATAGTTGAAAATGTCATTTTCCTTTCATGAAACCCTTGAAAATGCACTTTAGATTGTCTACGTAGTTTATAAAACTACAACCCAATGTAATCTACGCGTCGATTACGTGTAAACAATGCATGTAGACGTAAATTTATAGTCTACGGCACATCACTGGAAGAGACGCGTGTTTTGCTTCCTCCACTTCTTTTCAATGTAAAATAATATAAATATTGTTTAACAATATTTTACTTTAAAATGTTGCCCGGGAACTGGTATTTTTCACCTGTCTCAAACTTGCATTAGGGATGGATGGATATTGGATAATTTTATATCCGGATTTTGGATATCCGTATCATCCGGGTATCCTTTATTCGGATGTTAAGATTATCCGGATATCTGAATTATCCGTTGCATCCGAAACGGATATCGGATAATTTGAAATCCTGATATTGTCCCCATACCTAGTTTGCATGTCTTTACAGATCAATAACCCTACACGCAGAAAACCAAATGAATCATATAGATTGATGCACCAGAATGCCTCGATTGATGCACTAAAGTGTATTTTATGGCTTTCAAAGAATCAGATTCACATTTGATGCATTTGGGTGCATTTTTGTAAGTCGTGAAAGAGACACCAAAGTGCATCATTTGATTCAAGTGAGGATTTCTTTCAGTCGAGATGCACTTGAATGCATCAGTTGATGTTCCTTGATGCACCATCCTGTATCTATTTGGATGATGTACTTAAACGTTTGGTCTGAGCTACAGAGACGTAACGTTTAAGTGCATCATTGAAAAAGATGTATTCTGGTGCATCAAAATGTATCAAAACGCATCAACTGATGCATTGAAGTGCTTCTCGACTGTAATAAGTCCTCACTTGAATCAAATGATGCACTTTGGTGTTTCTTTCACGACATACAAAAATGAACCAAAATACATCAAAATGTGAATCAGATTTTTTGAAGAAGCCATAAAACATACATTACTGCTACAATCGATGCATTCTGGTGCATCAATCGATATGATGCATTTAGTTCTCTGAGTGTATGCTCAGATGTTTTAGTTTTGAGAGAAAAATTTCACGAGAAGCTAAGACGGAAGGCGGAAGGGTATATTGTCCCCCTCCATCCCCCTTGAGGCATCTAAAAAGACGATAATTTCTTGACATCTTTGAATTTAATGTTGTAGCATGGGGTTGTAATGTGAATGTAGGGAGAGAAAGTTGAGAGAAAATAGTCTAATAGCGGCGATGAAGATGATTAGATGGAATTGATGAAGGGACGAGGACAGGTGTCGAACGCGGAACCTTTGAGAGCTTCGATACGCTCTACCACCGAATCTACGTACTATGTATGCTAGAAATCACTATTGTAGTGCCGCCAAAAGAATCGGCCTTCATTCACAGCGCTCAACGGTCATTTTGAAAAAAATCCTGTCTCCCTGCTGGCTGCTTCGGGGAGAAGGGATCCTAATGTTGTCGCTTCTTGCCCAAGCAGTAGGCCTAAATGGTTGATTGACCGCTTTGTAGTAAACGCGGCAACAGAGGGTCACTGCCATAAAGCCGTTCCCCGCGCCGGCTGTTACGGCGGCCTTACTATAGCCCACGCAGGTTTTTCTTTCCGGAGGAGGTTGGAATTCTAAAAGTGGGTGTCACACAGTGGCGGCGATTAGCGGGGGCAATTGTCCCCCTACTTTTTGTCACTTTTACCCCCGCACTGTGCTAAATCTTATCTACAAAGGGAAATACGTATATTGTCTTTGTCTCCCAGTTTTGGCACCTGCCCGCCCGCTTTTGGAACCAATCGCCGCTACTGGCACATAGCTGCGTTGTAAGTAGGGGCGGGATATCCTACTATAAAAATATTTCGTCACTAACACTTGTAACTTTCGTTTTAAAAGTTGTTCAATACAAATATAATAGCCGGGGACCATTTTAATGAGAGTTTGCATTTATGGCAGTTTTTTTCCCTCGAGTTCTTTACGGTTAACTAACTAACTCTCTAGCCTTCTTAAACCCGAAGGTTCATGGCTGCAGCAATAGAGGCCTTCCATCTGTCCCTATCTTGAGCAAGATGTATGTACTCTTTTCCATCCCTACCGATTTCCTTTAGGTCCATCTCAACGTTATCCTTCCCAGCTTCGTCTTGGCCTTCCTACAGGTCTCTTACCATCAGGTTTCCCAACAAGAATCCTGTAAACTATTCTCTCCTCTCCCATTGGTGCCACATGGGAGAGGAAAGTCTTTTTGATTTAATTATTCTAATAATATCTGGACAGGAATACAAATTATGGAGTTCTAAATTATGTAACCTTCTCCACTCACCTGTCTCCTCATCCCTTTTAGGTTTAAATATTTTCCTAAGGATTCGATTTTCAAATACTCTTAATTTATGTTCTTCTTGTAATTTAAGGGACCAAGTTTAACATCCATATAATACTACAGGCAAAGTTGTCGCACAATTTTTTGGGGGGCACTAAACCCATCAGCTCCTCTATGTGTAAGCCAGTGCCTGAAATATTTCTAGTTTGTGTGCGTAGGGCCAGAAAGCAACACTAGATGGCTCCAATAGATAGAGTATGAACTAACTGACTTGAAGACGGAAGGTTACTTAAGCGTGTGGGTTCTGGGAAAATTTACTGAAATAAAAAAAAACTCGCAGAAAACACTGCCACGAACTGGTCTTTATAAAGTGATAAGAGATGGCGCTACTGGGAGCTCAGATTTTCAGAAACAAAAATTGCAAGAGTCAAATGCAGATAGACAATTTTCAATTAGAGAAAATGCACAAGAATAGAATCTAAAAACAGTAAAGCTCCGTAGCAGAAATCCTTTTGAAATGGACGGTGAGAATCAATAAACTGGATATCACAAAACAAAAGTTTTGTACTTTTAAAATATAAGTCACTGTTAGGTTTGTAAAATTACATAAATAAATATGTCGACAAATAATATCTTCCAATTAAAAATTATAGATACTCTAGTTTGAACTCCACTTAAAAGTTAACCAGTAGACCTACATATAAAAGAGTTACATCAAAGTTTAGCTTATCCAATTCTACGTTAATCTATGCTAACCATTTTGTTTTCGAGTAGGCCTTTAATTTTTATTGTCGAGAAAACAAAGACAAGGTTTTTTTTTTACTTTTGCAAACTATCGCTCTCTTTGATATTCTGTAATTGAAAACTAAAATTGGTAAACGATGTAAGTGCTAAAATAATTCAAACACCGTTTTCCACGTTAAACTGTGAAATGTGTCATGCTTTATAATGTGGTAAATGTGAAAAGTGGCTGGTAGCCCTCTAAGTAGTTCAAAAGGGCGTGTAAAGGTGTCGCTAGTGTGCACATTCTTACCACAGATTAATAAGATCGCTTACTTCCTATCTCTCCTTTGTAATCTGTGCCTATACCAAACCGGACATGTGGAGCCACCCTACGGCTGTTTCGAAACGTAAAGCGTTGTCATAGCAACCTCTCCGCCAATCATATCTTACTCTTGGCAGTGTCAGTTGAATGCGTCTCAGCGCAATGATCCGCTCACCCCACCCTTCCATTCCTGCTTTTATTTTCTGCTAATAATTCGGGACATATCTCGTAAGGTCGAATTAATTATTTTATTTAAGTGCATAAAAATGTTCTACAAGGATAAATACCATTGTTCAGTTAATGCACGTTACGTTTGAATGATTTCTACATCTAAGGTACGAGATATACAGAATAAGTAGCCCAGAAGCACAACATACGAAAATAATTTCAAGTTCCTGAAATTACAGCACGTAAATCATTCCGTTGTGCATGAAAAATGGTCCGTGTATTATCTGTGGTAATAAGTATTTTTATTTCGTATTCTCCCTATTATGCGTTGCTTTTCTGACATTTTGGGCAAATCGCGATTTTATCTTGTGTAAACTCTACAGCGATTACTTTGTTCGTAGATCAATGCATTTTACCGCTCCCTCGTCGTTGTTTATTTAGCGTCGCATTTTTCCAATTTTAGGCTAATCGCAACGATGCTTGAAAAATTGATGACACAAAGAAAGCTCTAACAGGGATTCGAACCCAGGACCCCTGCATTAATCGAACAATGGTATTTATCCTTGTAGAACATTTTTATGAACTTAAATAAAATAAATAGTACGTCCTTACGAGATATGTCCCGAATTATTAGAAGAAAATAAAAGCAGGAATGGAAGGGTGGGGTGAGCGGATCATTGCGCTACCAAAAGTGTTCTAAAGGGCGCTCGAGCCATGTTGCAACATTTCCCAAATTGTCTCTTTCTCTTCATAACAATTGCTGCACAGTTTAACGTGGGTGGCAATCTGCAGGATACAGCATACTTAATACCAGCAACTGTTTCTGGTGCCGTCACTGTAATTTTCTCCCTTGTGTAGGCCTACCATATTCAATCGCAAGATGTAGACAGTGCTGATTTACCAACGTAGAAAATTCCATTCATCTGTCTATGGCCTCATAAAACGAAAGACAAATGCATCCACTTTCTCTGCAATTGATACCAGTGGAGTACCCTGAGGAGGAGGGGGGGGGGGGGAATTTGATGCTGAAAATGCCAGGGAAACAAAAGACAGGATTCGAAGGTTTTGTCTCAGGAAATAAGAATAAATCATGAAACGTATTATTAAAAACTACTGATGGAACATTAACGCTATTCATCTAACGAAACCATTACAAATCGGCTGGCGGCTTGTAGGTATGAAATATACTGGAATAAAAGATATATACATGTAGTCAGTCAGTACTTGTTTTCCAAACTTAACCACCATCCTAAGAAAATTGGGGACCTACAAGTGAGTAGCGTAACCCAGTCTGGGAAATATCCTATAACAGCTGAGGGTTCGATGTGCTGACCCTACGTCACCCCATTACTGGTTGAAGATCTCTACACCTCTAGGTAGGGTTGTGGGAGGCAGACTGACAGTCAGTTGATAGGCCAAGGACCTTCCAGGGCTGCAGAGCAGTGGATCTCAACCTTTTTCAGTCGGGGACCCACCTTGAAGGATATTACACTTCATGGGACCCATAAGATGGGAACAAGCGGAATTACTTTGTAGGGGTGTGCACCTAGTCTATAATCATATATTTGCTCTTTTACAACAACACGGCCTGAATTTAAATTGTTAAAACAGTATATCTAAGTAATTTAAGGTAATAGGTTTTTAAGACCCAGTTAACAAAGTTTCGAGCCCAACTTCCCGACCCACCAAATGTCCCCTCAGAACCCAGGAGTTGGTCGCAGGGAGTCGTAACGTACCCAATTTGCGTTACACGTTACGTTCCATTTTGTAGGAGGAAGAGTATGGTTCAGCTGCTGGTACCCATGTAACGTAACGAAATGCAATATGTTACAGACTGACGTTACAGAGAACGTAACAAAATGTATTATGGTAGATATTAACGTTATAAAGGAACGGAACGAAATGAGCACATTGGAACATAACGTAATATGCAATATGGTATATACTACCGTTACAAGGATACAAGGAACGTAGTAACGAAATGCATTGTGGTATATACTAGCGTTACAAAAAAACGTAACGAAATGCAACATGGTAGTAAATAACGGTACATAGGAACGTAATGAATGCAATCCTCCGTAACGGAACGAAGTGAAAGGCAATATGGTTAATTAACGTTACATAGGAATGTAACAAAATGTAAACCACTGTAGCGGAACGGAACAAAATGCAGTTGGGTACATACCATCTGCATAAGGAACGTAAATAAATTCAGTATGGTAGATGTTAACGTTACAAGGAAAGAACAATTCACAAATGTTTGCTAGTAACGTTATAGGTGCGTGACAAATATAATCTATTAAACATCAAGGAAGAAAAAGGAATAGCCCAAATCTCTTGCCATTCATTGGAACATTGCGAAAAATAACTCAGTATATTGTGTGGGATTAATGTTTCGTTAAAAATATGGTTGTTTGTAAATTAATGAATTTCCACCAGGGTTGTTAAAGGATCAGGAATTTTAAATCAATTCAATTCAGGTTCAGCAGGGAATATTAGCAAGCATAAATGGATCTGGACCGTAAAGAGCCTTTTTATGTTTAAGGTATTTAAATAAGTTCCAGGAACCTTTTTTCTGGATCAATTGAAATACGGCACAGGGTCCTTCGTTCCGGATCAATTTAAAGACGGTCTAAGTTCCATATTTGAAATGAAACAATACGCAACTTGGACCGAATTTACACTGTGATAGAACAGGTTCCGGTATTGTTGCGGAACCCAATAGAACCCATTAGTTGATGGGTTCGTGGACGTTTAAAAACCCTGATTTGAAAATTACACTTTTGGCTCGAAATTGAATAAACCTTCCATGTAGTGTAGAAATGAGTAGCCATAGGCGTGCGCACGAAGTCCAAAGGGGGGGTTAATGCCCCGCCCTAATCATGGACGTCTGCAGATATTTTCGACGGAGGGAGAAGCGAGGTATTTTTCCATGGGGCATATTACCCCGATAATAGTGTTGCCCCCTCAAGAAACACCACTTGAATTCGAAATTATCGCATTCCTGCATACCCATTATAATAATTAATGTAAATTACTATGACTGGAATCAAATTATACGTGTGAAATATATACTTTTAGCTGACATTCGTTTTCTAAAGGAGAGAGGTGGCCATCCGCACCCCCCTTTCAGATTTCCATGCCCCTATATTATTATACTTTAATCCAGAAAGTTAGGGGAGAGGAATTTTATCGCCGGTTATTAAACTATATTATGCTCTTGAAGAAAATGAAGTATTTTTAAGCCAATGAAAGTTCACAAAACAACTACGGCTAAAGAAGGTGCAGTGGCGCAACCACAGGGGGGGGGGAGATTGGGCCTCAACCTTGGACGGAAATCAATTCTAAGGGGTAAGGTTGCAAACATTGAACTATGGAAAGAAAGGTTGCAGAATCTAAGAGTTGCAGGACAAAACGATACTAAAGACGGATTTAGTTTTCACGTCTTTCGTGCATTATTTCTTCCAGACGGTCAAGAGCATCTGCAAGGAGGCACAGAAGGGCAATTGCCCCCTTTCGATTTATATCTTTATACAAATGTAAATAAAGTTATATAAAATTGTCTAGCTCGTTTCGCTCGCAATATCTGCTTTTCTTACAGTCTTGTCAATTTCAAACCCTTAGCTATAGTGGAACCATGAGCAAAACAACTTGCGCAGACCCACGACTCCTGTACACCATACTCCCGCTTGTAGGGGAGGGGGAGAGTGGACCATGCTTCCTTATGGCCCGAGGTGGAGGGAAGAAGGGAAAGCTGCGCGGGGACTTTTCGTCCCAAGGTTTTTTTCCTTGTGGTCGATGTATAGGGGACGGCGGCAGTCAGCCCTGGACGCCGAACGATGTAAATAGAAAAAAAAATGTAAAAGAGAATGTCATGGGCCTCCATGATTTTTTTGCGCCATATTAAATCAATATTGTTTTCAGTTTGCAAAAATTTGGATCTAAAAGTTTTCTTGATCGCTTCGCTAGCAATTTATTTTCTGTAATGCATTGTAAATTACCAGAGGGAGAAGTAACAAGAAGTAAGTACGTCAGACTATTACAAACAGTTGAGTCTTAAATGTATGAACAATTGTTTGGGGGAGAAGAAGCGCACACATTTCAGAGGCATATTTTTTGTTGTTTGTTGTGGGGCGAATGAATTCATTATGTAATGTATTAATATAGGCTATATAAATTGTGTACGTATAATAATAGTGCCATTATTACTACTATTATTAATAGTTTATCCAAGTACTCCCCCCGCAGACAAGAATTTGTGGTTACTCCTCTGAGGGGGTGCATCATTTTCTATGTAATTGAAAACTATCGCGCTTCGTTCTCTGGCAAATTTCTTAAAAATAAAAGTAAGGACATTTTGAACAGGACACTTAATAACATAATGGCGATGTCTTCCATTCCTAACTCCCAGGTGTGGGCAGACGTTGTAACATGCACTTTTAGTGACCATTGATTTCTACCATAAATTGCTACTACTAGATAGTGAACATAGAAGTGCATGTTTGGACACACGCCAGAGATTGTGCTTATGGCAATGGTCATCGTTAGTGCTCGAAAGTTGATGTGTGTGTGTGTTCAGTAGACTTTCAGCTATGCAATTGCGGGCGCGCACTTATGTGTGTGTAACAAATTTACTTTGTTTTTATATAGTCTTGTGCAACGTACGCATACTGTACTTTAGCGAGGACAAGAATTTACATGACCTCAACTCAGCCATGCAAAAATTAAACTTTGATAGTTATTGGAGCCCATTTTAATATTACAATTGTGGGTTCAGTATTTTTGAGGTATCGATAAGACATGTGGAACGACTGATTCTAACAAAATGAGTCAAGTTCAAAAGATATGTGGATGCTATTTGTCATCTCCATTTACATTCCATGCTGTTACACGGGATGATTTGGTAGTAGAGTGATTGACTATTCGGTTTCCATTCTTCAAAAACTCATTGTCCAGAACATTAGAAAGTAACATGCTGATTTGGATACACACACAGGCAGACACGTGCGTCCATCAAGGTAATTAATGTACATTAATTTGCATTTGCGTGCGTCTTTTGATAATTTATCAGATGCCATGCAATAATTACTTAGACAAGATAATGACAATGATGTTGCCATTTTTTGATATTTTATTAAGAGAATTTTATAACAAGAGAACTAAACTTAACCTTAGGAAGTAGCGTGTTTGAAAAACAAGAATTGATTTTAGGTTACATATTAGGAGGCTAACAGTAACGTCTGTTATTGAGTGGTGTTCCTGAGTAATGTGCTCTAAATGTTACATTTTGAGGTACATTCTAAAATGGCTGTCAAATTTATCATAAAAAATCTAAAAATTTACACTAATCTCTCACAAAGAAACAGATATCATGGGAATTAATACAATAAAAAAAAATTAGGATTTGTTCACCAACCAAGGAATAACAATATTTGCCATATATTCAACTCCCTACAACATCGAAGCTCAATTTTTTTTAAAAAAATGTAAATATACATATATTTAAAGTATGCATTCGTACTGTATAAGCATAAGAATAGAACGGAGGTTCTGAAAAGTATATATTGAAACAGTTTTTAAAATTTTGTTGAATATCTTTATTATTCTCTTAATCATTCCAAGGTAAATTCTAAAACAAGGAAAAAAAAGACCTTATTACTTAAAAAACTAGAGAAATTTTGTATCTTTCAAAACAAAGCAAATACACTGTCATTTCCTTCAGGTGTCAATTTAAAACTAAACAGAATTCCACAAATTTGACATGAATAAAAATATATTTCATACTCTTGTATAACATCAGTATATCTGTGCAATTTTGTGAACAGGTAAGACAGCTACTCAAAACTAAATTTATTAATTACTAGGAAACATTAAACAAGTACGAGCAAAATTGTTATTTTAATTAAATTACTTCTTATGGAACCTCTGAAAAGATTTTCTTTGGTTACAGCTACTTATGTATAATGAACTATAATATCACAAAAAAAATCAAGTAATTATATACATTATTAATCTAGACAGTAATATTCCCCACATTTTCAACATGTTGTACAAGATCTTTCTGTGGTGTATCATTGGATTCCACAAAGTTTGCTACAATGTTTGTAGTCAATTCTGTGCTGCTATTTCTGAGATTGCTTTTTAATGAAGATTTAGTTAGATTTTTTTTCATGAAAATATAATTATTTCTAATAACAAGTATGTCATCAATAATTTCGGTTGCCATATTACACCTGAGTGGGTTTAGTATGAATTTCAGAGATGAAAAGAGTCTCTCGACACTAACTTGTGTTGCAGGAGTAGAGAGAACAATACAAGCCAAAATGTACAATTCGGGACAACTTGATTTTCTAATTTCCCAGAAATTTAGAACATTTTCAGTCCTTTTCAGTCTTCGAGTTGAAACAAAGTAAGTGTCCAATAATGACGCAATATTAAACTTTGGTGCAGATATGGTATTCCGCCGCAATAAATCTTGTTTCTTTAAGTAGTTTGTGACATGGTCACTGTCATCATCTTCAGTGCTGGAATCTTCTTGTTTCTTTACCTCTCCACACACTGATAAGGATTTCATGTGTTCAAGTCTTAACCACAACTTCTGGAGATACACCTTCGCCACATGGATGTTTTCTTCACTTAAAACAGAAAAGTACCTGGGATCCATGTAAATAGAAGCAAGAAATCCTGGATACTCAAATAATGATGGAAGTCTCTCTTCGTTATTGACATATAATGCTTGTTTTTCTCGTTTGTCCATGCCCTCTACTATGTGGCGTGCAAGGTCTGTGTTGATTGTTGATGTTTTAAGGCGACACTCCAGCCATATCCCGTAGAAGTCGCCAAGTAGAATCTGTTCTTCTTGCAGCCTCTTTGTGGCTACTTTGGCTGGTTCCAGTGACGTCAAAATAGCCTCAATGTATATCCAGTCTTCTTGCTTTATTTTAACTTGCTCTTGATAGTAATCCCCTATGAACTTTTTAAGTGTAAAAAGTGACTGGAGCATATCATTTGTGCTGTTCCATCTTGTCGGGACATCAAGGGATGGTACCGGCAGTGATTCTGCATTCAATTGACGCCGTGCTGTAGGCGATCGTAAGACACGGCATGCTGCTTGACATGTCACAATAATATCCTTAACTTCAGGAATGGAATTGAGAGCATCATTTACGACTAAATGAAGAGTATGCGACGCGCAACGAACGGATTGGAGACGATAATCTTTACTCGTCAATTCCATTTCAATATCTTCATCTTCGTAAGTGTCTTGAGAAATATTAGACATCTGTGTTTCTTGATCTTCCCCAATAAGTTTCCCGGCTTTAATCATGTTTGCTCCAGTGTCTGTAGTTAAACTATATATATTCTCCACGGGCACATTATACTTATCCAGAATGTTCAACAATTCGTAACGCAAATTGCTACCTGTTTGAGACACAAATAACTCTTGAACTGACAAAGTACGCAATTGGAGAGCCCCATTTACAACAAACTGAACGTTGACACCAAAGAATGATCGTCCATTTTTCGAAGTAGAATCAACTTTTAGATGTATCAATTTTCCCTCCATTTCGCCGCGTATTGTTTCTCTGATCTGCTGGGCCTGACTGAATAGCATGTTCCGTACACCTTCCTTGTTCACGATAAACCTGCAGAGAATAAAATTTGCTTTCATCCTTAATTGATAAGTTGTTTCTTGATTTTTGAAATTTTCAAGACATTTGTTTCAAACCCAAAATAGAATTAAAATTCTTAAAAATATTTTTCAAATAGTATGAATTAATTATATTATCAAGCTTTCATCAACTAGGCAAATGCTACAAATATGAGAAAGCAGAACACTTTTTTGGTGAAAGTGAAAAAGATTGTTATTTAAAACCATAATAGCTTAACCTCTATCAGTGTGTCTAGAAACTAACGCAGCTTGCATGCAATAAACAGTGTTATTTGATGCAATCAACGCTCTTTAGTAAAGTTTGAACTAATGAGGAAGTTATAACACCACCCTCCCTGGTCACAGCACTGGGCTTTGGCAATAGGTCTTTTTGCTTCATTCAGATATACCTAAGGCTGTGAAAAGGATATATGTGACACCTATATTTTTTTTATTTTCTAAAATATATTAACAATAGTATATAGGGGATATCTAAATAAGTTGTACTGCATGCTCAGTTCCATCCAGCACTGGAAAGCTACAGAATGTTAGCATAACCTGTCTCTAGGCATATGGAGTACAGTGAGTTTGTTTTGTCTCTGCGCAGAGTTAGCACGTGATATGGGACAGATGCCGGCACTTTCGTCCCGTAACGTCTAGCATGCAGACAATTATACAGTATTTATATTACATATTCCGACCTAACCTGTGTTATAAGAGTTTAAAACGAACGCACTGTATATGTAACAACTTTGTAAAATTGAGGAAAATTTGACATAATATTTGAAAACTTTATATTAATTAGTTTTGTTTGAGTGTACAAAAGTGTGTTAAATATCATTTGATGAAAAAATGTGTCTCATACATATCAGTCTTCAGAAAATTACTTTTCCAGACAGTTATACTTAGTTTACTTATTCAAAGAGTAACTGTTGCAGTTGAAATTACTCATGATTATGTCAGTGAGTAACTAGTTTTACAGTTATTTGAAAAACTAACTTAACGTAATTGCATTCCTTCTAAACATTGTAAGGATATACAGAACTCTCTACCTTCATTACATGAGGCTGGATCAATAAAATCAATGTATTTGAAGTAACCTGAAATGAATTTCTAAGGAATTCTAACTAAAGAAGGTAGCTGTAACCGTAGCAGAGTTTCATTTTTGCAATAGATGTAACTTTATGACGTTACTTTTACTATTCTTTAAGACAAATTTTTAACTTTAAAATTTGTAGCGTTGGGGGAAAAAGTTAAATTTCGCAACACTGTTTCAACTATGGGCTCCCGCGTAGCCAAATTATTAGTGATTTAACATTTGGCGCTAGCGGTCCAGGGTTAAATTCCTGGTGGGAGCCCTCCAAAATTTCAGTCCTGCCCAGCTACGCGAGGACAGTAGTTGAGCTAGTTAAGGAGTGGGTTCTGTCTTGAAAGCCAGAAATAGCTGCGATGGACTATGCGCGGACCAAGCGTCATCCTTTGAAAAATCAGCTTAGAGTTGTTGGCATTTGAATAATTAGTCTTGTTTGTATACGTCAAATTGATTTAAGGGCCTTTCTCTTAGAGGGGTAGTTTAGCTTCCAACTATTTCTTTTCTGGACGCTTTTGTTTCCTTTTTTTTTTCGGAATCTCCTACTAAGGCAAGAAAGCTGGGCTTCGTTCCATTTTGAATTTAGGACATCCACGCTTTGTTGCAATTCGTCATTTCTAGTTGCTCATTAAAACTTCAGTGTTTGGTTTAATCTTGATTGTTGTCATAATATTACAATGCGATGACATACCACAGACATAAAATCCAAAATAAAATTTCTTAAATATTTATTTTCTTGTAATTAATGATCATTGGGTGTGTTCAATTTTTCGCAATAAAATATCCAACAGAAAGTAACTGCAAAAGTAAGTTATTCTTAAATTGAGTAGCTGCACCGAACCTACTTTTTGAACCAAGCAACTGACTCTAGTAACTTTCCGAACACTGATTAAGACTGTCCGTTACTAACAATGAAAATAATTTCATTCGTATACAATGTGAACATACTAAGGAATACATGTAAAGGACAATCTGACGACATTGATGAAAATACGCACCTGTCAGAAGCTGGCATCGCTTCCAAAAGAGGATTCACTATATCTTGAAATGCTTGGTCATTCATCAGTGAAAAAGGACGTCCGTGCTCCGAGATGAGTCGGATGCAAGACTGCCTGAGGATGTCTGCGGTCATCTTTACATTTAGGAGAATATTGGCTTTCGGATTACTAGAGATAGCATTTCTCATTTTCTTCTTCTGCAGAAATGACAGCTTATCTTGATGCCTCCGCTTGATATGTTTCTCTAGGTTACCACTATGATCTCCCTATAAAGAAAATAGTTTTATTCATACTGAAAGAATTAATATCAAAGTAAAATCTATGTGCGAGTTTGTGTATTCGTACAATATACCCATATACGTAAATATATGGAGACCACTAACTGTCATTATATAACAATATGCTTAATGTATGGAGATTAGTCACAAATTGGAATCCCAGCACTTTTTACGCCTGATTAAAATACTATAGAATACCCTACACATAGTGGATGGTAGTGAGCTCGCCCTGTTGAATAGGATGGGATTTCTGAGTGGAATGTTCAATGCAGCATATTGATCAAGATACAACAACTGAATTACGGCGAAGTAGGTTAGAAACCCTGCGTGCTCAAGAGCAGCTTCGATAAGGCACCTGAATTGTCTAGAGCTGAACAAGGAAATGGGCGATCTTTATTTCCCAAGGCCATTCCGCAAAACTAATGCCACAAGAAGTTTCCTGTGTGGATTTGTGAGCATGAAATTGTAGGTTGATGATAGTACTACAAGACGTCAAGTGGATTTTTTCCGTTTCGTTATTTTATATCGCTTTGCTACCTATAGAGTTTGAATAACTAATTAATCATTTGATGAGCAGACAAACACAAAGTAGCCGATCCCGTGGCAAATTAATTAGCGTAATACAATGCGAAGTCTAAAGTCTGATTAGAACCTGGACTAGAAGATATTGTCTTTATACCACTTCCATCATCTATCGCATCCTTTATCATCGCGATTAACAGTGGTAGACGCGAAATAAAAATAGAACCTTTGCAAGGACGTCCGAAAGAGGGGCAAGGGGTGGACGACCCCCCTGGAAAATGAAAGTCAACCAAAAATTATATATATATATATATATATATATATATATATATATCACATATAATGTCATTTCAGCTACAATAATATATGTTAATTATTGCATGAACATAACTTCAAATTAAAGTAATGTTTTTTTTTAAAAGACAACACTTATGGTGTAGGACATGCACCTTGTTTCCCCCCCTGGAAAAAACTACCTTGCTTGCCCTTCCCTGAAAAAAAATGCGGGCGTCCATGAACCATTGGTATCTACTTCGGAGTATAAAGCGTTGTTTCTTCAATGTATAGCGCGGAAGTAGACCGCAACAGCCTCTTATTTGACAGGAAATAGCAACACGAGAATAGGGATTCCTCGTATTTTAGATTTTCTCAAACTAATTTCAAGTATGTGGTGGAAATTCCTTCTATATAGTATGCAAATCGAGGTTTGCAGTTTGAATGGGCGTATTCCTTTTCTCGGTTTTTCCTGGAGACGATATTTTCAATTACTTTGAAGCATTTTGTACCATTTTTTATTTTTATAAGCAATTTCATTAATTATACATATGATAGAATGATCTAAACATGAAACTCATTGTCTCTTCCAATGATTAACAGTTTTCCTTGCCTTTCATTACGCTAGGCCTCTCAGTCGCTATCTTTGTTGTGAACCTAGATTAAGTGTGGGGCTTATCCTCTATGCTTTCATCATACAGCATGGCTGTGGGCTACATGCTTGACATCTTAACACAACTCCTTTCAAATATTTCTCGGGAAACGTATTTCACCTATCGTCCTACGGGAATCAGACGAACGTAACTACAAAAATGCGGTTTTCAGTTTTGTTAAAAAAAAAATCCTCTGAAGGGTATTTGAAGTAAATCGACATTTTTCCACTTCTAATTCTTATCTGTAAGACTGAGTCACGTTTAACAGTCAGACTTTATGCACAGTAAGGCTAATCGGAACTGAACCTACAGTTTATAAAATTGGATCCGAACCACTGTGTGCCTCCACCGGGTATCGAACCCGGGACCCCTGGAATACAAGGCGACGACGCTACCACTGCGACATCGGGGAAGCCGACCTTCACTTCAAGTATCGCTATCACTTTTTAGTAGTCAAGGAGTATTGCATTCATTTCAATTTGGAGTAAGAGTTCAGCATTCACGTAAATCAGCAAACTTTGAGTTTTAGATACAATGTTCAATAACAACTTATATCGTCACGGCCAACAAAATAATGGCCATGAAAATATTAGTATCAAGACACCATACTAAAATTGCTGCTTGAAGAACACCGTAAAGACTAAAGTCGTTGCCTGCTCCGTGACTGATCAGCTAAGCTGCTATTTGAAACCCTGGCTAAGGTATGGACGTACCATTGAGTTTGTCCCAATATCTATTCAACCTCAACATAGTAAATAACTGAAGAGGTAGGAAAGCTACGTAAAATTGCCGAAATAGGAAATAAAATACTCCTCTACCCCCCACACATGCATATGGAGCCGAGTTTTGAAATGCCGAAGCAACTATTGCCCACGGTCAGACTATATCAGTTGCTTTCAAACGTTAACATGATGAAATGAACGTTTCTATATGCACCTCCATGCAAATAATTTCATAGAATCCCAAATAAAGTTAAATTAATTAATGTATTGAAACTAGGCATTTGAATTTTCCCAAGGCAAACCTGCAGACATGAAAAGATCTGCCCATAGTCTTCAAGCACCTTTAAATACGCTGGCTCATAGCAGAATGTGATGTGTGAGCAAGAGTGCACTCGTGCACAATCCTACGTGTAATTTACAAACGTTAATTATTTTCCATTTCCTTTCGCCTGCATCCTAACATTTTTTTAATCCACGACAATCAGAGCAAAAAGTTTAGTTAGTTTTTTATGATAAGATTGAATTCCTGCAGAAATGAACAGAAACTACTGTGGGACCACAAGGATATAAACCTGAGCAGACTCGCGGCTCGCGTGCACCGTACTCTCGCGTGGAGGAGAGGGGCACAGTAAAGCATGCTTTCTTATGGCCAGAGCTGAATGGAAGAAGGAAAATCTGTGCGTACACTTTTCGGCGTTTTTTTTCCCCTTGTGGTCGCTCTATACGACGTATAACCCCATTGCACTCTAAACTAAGGCTCTCCGACATTTAGATGAGCTGTTTTCAGTTTCCTTTTTCGAGACCACGTTCTCTACGTTGACCCTCACTGGCAGAACAATTGAGAGGAAGAATGTAACTTATAAGATAGAAAACACTTATGATGTTTAAATAGTAATAACACGATCAAGGTGGCTTCGGTCTAGGACGGCTATGAGATTCGACAAGTTAAGATAAGTCCCATCCTGAAATCCTAAATAACGGAATTTACGGCGAGAACTGAAACATTTCAACCTGCCCGAAGATTGCACTTACCGCAACTTTCTTTCCGCAGCCCGGAATAAGACAGTGAGATTCTCGTCGTATGTCATCAAAGGAGAAAAACATGCGAACGGGATTTTTTCTCTTTCTTCCCTTGGATAGCGAAGAACCTTCTCCTTCCATTGTAACCAATCGTAAAAGACCGAGATTCCCATTCACGCTAGTTTTAAGGATCCCAATTTCTTCATCTACCTCCGCTGTAAAATGTAGTTCTAACCTCCTACCCCTCCCTTAAATCGAACACTGCGAATCTGATTGGCTCCATGTAGAAGCAGCTTGTGGCGTATTTGTACACTGCTGAAAAATGCAGAAGCAGAAATAGTTATTTCCGTGGGTTAAAGCAAGATATATATATATATATATATATATATATATATATATATATATATATCTTGCTTTAGTATATATATATACTAAAATGACAAAAAGGTAAGTAAAATAACCTAATTCAATTAATCATATACATATACACACCTGAACGATTATCGCCTGCACCATATTACTGAACAAATCCAAAATAAAACTTTATAATCACTCATTCCACTAAATGCCCTTGAGAACTGGAGATAGGTTGTCGTCGTCTTCTTTGTTTGGCACACACCGCCTATTAGCGATTTCTTGCCAGAGGTCCTATTTGGTAGTATTACACTTCTCTTAAGAAAAACACTTGAGGTGTTTTATCAAACTTTCTAGGGTGCACGCAGTGATTCTAATCCATTTCACCAAAAATATACTTTTGTCCCTATGGATTCATGTCTCACCATATGTACGCTTAGATTTATTTATTGATTTATTTATTTCAGATGTTACCCCTAATGAAGTTAAGGAGTTTTCATTTAATGCCCTTGCATTTTCTTTCTTGTGTCCCTCTGCTTTGATACCGAAATGCTCTTTTGTTGTAAAACACACCTACAAATACTTAAAAAAATAATAATTCTAAAACGTATTAGCTAAAAAATACATTTTTCTTGGACTTCTTTATTAGGCACAAATGTGTACACTAAATACATATTCAACAAATACAAAGTGAGATCACTTACCTTTAAGAAGCCGGGTTCGCATCCAGGATAAAACGTTCAATAAATGTTAGTATTAATATCTCCATTTCCTCTCTTCTTTTTCACTTAGAATTCCATCAAATAAACAGGCGTAATTCTGCAATTCCCCATCATTTGACATTTACAATCAGTGAATATGATAACAAAAGTGCTCACATGTCTACAAATGTCTTTATACTTCACTACCTTCGAGACGTTACGTTGTTCACGTCGCAAACAACAGAAAAACGCTTCGCTAAATAGGTAGACTCTCGAATATTTGGCCAGATAAGACGTTTTCATTTTAAGGCATGTCAGACACATTTTAAATGAAGGAACGTTAGAATTTTTTTTAAAAAAATATCTTCGGTATCGTAGATGTGTGATACAAAGTGGAACAATTTTGAAAAAATACAATTTAGTCAGATATTAAATTATGAACGTTGGACTTTACATAGCAGCAACATTAATATTCGGATACACTTAATAAAATAAGGAACAAAGGAAGTAGCTAAAAATGAGTACATAAAAAATATTACGTGGTAGAGTGGCACAGCACGCTACGACGCCAGGGGTTCCGGTTTCGAATCCCGACCTGTGCAGGAGTGTTCTTTGTGATTGTCCCTTCATCAGTTTCACCATTTCGTCGCTCATACTCATCGTTGCTTTCTTAACCGCCAGATTACCATTTCGGATGTACAGACGGGATAAAATGAAATGTACTTCCGTTTTCCTACCAACTCAGAAGCGAGTTGGAAACTCTTCATTGCTCCTGTATAGATAAGAAAGTGGGGGAGGGCAATAGCAGACAAGGCCAGCACGCAAACTTGTTTCCGGCAAAGCGTCTTGTTGGAGTCTTGGCAGTTTGTGGAAGGATTTTGTGTTCCTCCCCCACCCCAACCCCGCCTTTCTCTCTCTCCTTGAGTTTGTGTTTGTGTGTGTGTGTGTGTGTGTGCGCGCGCCGACACCTGTTTCATTTTAAGTTTGACGTATTTTTATTGCATCGACTAATTGCTGTCATGACTGGAAATGAAACAGGTTAGCAATGGAGACATAATGAGGGATCAAAAATACAAAAATTCCGGGCATGAGTACTTAGTAGTAGTAAAGGTAAGGTAAAGTTCGTCGTGCGTATAGAACCGTGCCATGAAGGCACATTTAAGGGTTTGTGGCAGTAGGGTGTCGCATATTCTCGAGTTCGGACATTTTGGAGGTCATATGACCAGCACCACGCTCCAGCCGTCTTTACTCCCCAAGGATGTAGAAGAAACGAGAAAATAAAAATGTTTTACATTCTGCGTATGTGACAAGTAATTTTTTGGATATTGTCTTTGAAGTATCTGTTAACATCCTAACCCGCAATTTTGTTTAAGGATAAAACTGGTTGAAGGCCGCGAGTGTTCCTGAGAAGTAATGAACATATCACAGAACGCGCAATAGTTTAGCTCGCGTTTTTCTGAAAAAAAGAAAGAATGATATACAAATCAATTCTACGAATGCTTACGTCATTGTGACCATGGAGTGCATTTTGCACACTAACGAGGATCTGGCGTCATGACATAAGCAGAGGGCTGCACAACGGCCAGAATCGCTTACTAGGCCCGCCTGGTTGGTCGGGCGGGCGAGTAAAACTATATACCTGGGTTTTGACCCGTCAAGCATCGAAAGCCCACGGGTAACTGGAAGGCCTTGCAAGACGAAGCTCGCTTATCTTCAGCGAACGCTGATTCCGGTTTTGCACCGTCTCAAGATACATGAGTCACGCAGTCACCGTTGCCAACTTTTAGATTCTAAACTGTTCTAGGAGCACTTAAAATGTTCATCACTTTTATCAATTTGAAATTGCAGACATTTATTCCTTGCTAGAAAACATTTGTATCGCTCACACCCAGTGGCGGCGATTGGGTTCCAAAACTAGAGGGCCAAAGTGCAAATGTACGGGGGGGGGGCAAGGATAATTAATTTCCCTTGGTACATGAGGTTAGCGTGGTGCAAAAGTAGCAAAAAGTGGGGGGGGGGCAACTGCACTCTCTCGGCCCCGCCCCTAATTGCTGCTACTGCTGACACCTGTACAGGAGTACGAACCAAGTTTCGCAACAAGTGCCATCGTAAATACTTTGGAACTTTGTGTGACTGGTGGTTGTTCTACATTATACTTTTTTCGGGGTGCTCCCCTATGGCGCAGTGGTAGTGTCGTCGCCTTGTAATCAAAGGGTACCAGGTTCGATACCCGGTGGAAGCACATGATGGTTCAGATCCCACTTTAAACTATAGGTCCAGTCCCGATTAGCCTTATTGTGCATAAATTGACCAAATAAATGAATCAATCAATCAAACAGATTTTCTCTCTGGTGTAATTTTGCCAATTCAATATCCGAATTAGTTGCTCAAGATCCCCCCCCCCCCCTGAACACTAAGGCACGATGGTCCATAAAATGGAACATGAAATCAGAATTTGCATTATAAAAGGTTTTTGAATATTGTCATCTCTTTCAACAAATCGTCGTTCGCTAGTGTTGTTGCTAGTTATCTTGTTCTCAGACCGCATTGATAGTAATACGATACAAAATATAATTGTTAGCTTGTATTTTCACACGGGTGCAAATAACAGGCAATGCTATTTACACATTTCAACAAACAAACAACGTAAAAATGAAACCGACAGAAGATTTACGATTTCAAGACCAGAAAGGTGACATAAAATGAACAAGACACACAAACCTATTTCAAGACCATCGAAACAAATTTAGAAAATATGTGGTAGTTGGTTTGACATAATAATGACACTAATTTGAAAAGTTACAAAATCTTAGGTGCTGTGGCTTAGCAACATATCGCGAGGTCCTGGGCGAGATTTGAATGCAAGGCCCCATCGTTCTTTAAGTTTGAAATATCAATGTAAATCGATACACAGTCATCAAGGAAACGTCAGCAAATTATCATATTTATATAATAGCCTACAATAATAATTAATTTCTGACGAAAATTATATTTAATAGTACGCGACAGAGAAATTTACACTTGGCAGAGCTACAGTAACACGCTGCTGGAATTTTCATTAACCAAAGTAGTAGTAATAGTACGTTTTTTAAGATGTTCTTTAGGCAGTAAGATAACTAAAATATCCTTAAGTGTGCTAAACTTTTTTTTAAAAAAATCAGAAATACAAAGTAAGAATCTTGAAATATAACCTATATATTATTTAATGAGTCGTTCTTTGTTTCCTCATTTCGAAGTTTGTAGGATGTAAATGTCACAAACCATGGCTTAAGTAGAAAATATGGAAGGACGCACATAAAATGTCAGTGCTTGATAGAGCGGGGGGAAGGGAGTGCGCTAAATCACAATCCTGTCTAGGGGCCCAATGTATCTACCTACAAGCTCTTCTACACAATCGGTTTCAACATCAGCAAATCTTAAAACGATAGTCATTTGCACAATAAATGTGAAATGTTTGGTGTAATCAACTGATACAGCTAATTTGACTTTTTTTTAAATTAGCAATTTTGACTTTTTTTAATTAGCAATTTTGACTTTGTTGCACATAAATTGTACCAGTTAACTTTGAATTTTAGGACTTAGATGATAATAATAACTGTGAATCTCATTTTGTTGTTACGTCTTAATGTTCTTGTAATATTAAATATTTGACGCAGTGGCGTAATAAAATCGTAAAGTACGTGTCCGCAAGAAATAAACTTGGGTCCCTCAAGTACAGTCAGCTTCTTCCAGGAAATTTACGTAATTACTTAGAATGGCTGGTTGTGGCTGCACTTACATTAATAACTATACAAATCGATGCTCTAACTCTGAATTTTCACATATTACAACATATCTTTCTTTGACATTTATGTATTCAAAAGAAGAAAATACAAATACTTACTTATCCCTTCCCCCAAACAGAAGGCGGTACAGGATACAGAGAACACTGGAAGCTAGTGTCCGTTACAGAGGGCAATAGCTGCATCTGAAGTTGTAGGAACGAAGGAAGAACTGCTAATATTATCCATACCTTTCTTGAGTTTAAAACACCAGAAGCATTTAAATGCCCCATACTTTGCTCCGTGGCAGTTTGAGGTGCTTTACCGTTAACATATTAAAATCGGGTAGGCTATGCAAGGTCACGACACAGAAGAAAAATGGATAAAATTGTCCAAGCAATTTTTGCGTTGATGTTTCACATGAGAAATTAGAATTATTTTGACTTTTTCGGGGCCCCTTAGGCTTAGAGCTCCCGCCCGCCTCTGATTTGACGTATTCATTCAAATTATAACGTTAAACTAGAATATAAAGCCAGTTAAAAATGTCTTAATTTTATTGCCCACAAAAATTAGCCTTTTCTATCTTTCTCACTTCCATTTATTACGTTTTTCGTATCAACCTCATAGGACGCGAGGCCCCTATATGCGCGAGGCCCAGGTTGGTCGCCCACTTCGCTCACCCCTTGCTATGCCAATGATTCTACAACCTCAAGGCACCTGCGCCTAGCAGAAATTCAAATATTTCCATGCGTAGTGAAATATAATGGCCGTTGGCAACACTGACAGTAGTGCTCGCCGTCTACCTGCAAGAACTACATCGAGTCTCACGGGTCTTCTTAAGACCCGGGTAATAGAAAAACCTGGCAGGCATCGAAGCCTGTGCAACATTGTGACGTGAAGCTCGCTTGCGCGATGTCGAACACCTGGGCTTGATGTGCGTGTTGCATATTATTGTAGGCGCGCCTCCTCGCAGACGGGTTTTCTCCGGGTCTTGTGCAGGCCTCTGGACATAAGGTCAGTATAATGGTCTGTGGGGTTTGGACTGTGTCCTATCCATTTACGTTTGTAGTTGTCCTTTCACAAATTTCATCTTAACACACCTTTCATACTTATCTTTGTGATTACCCAAAAGTGGAAGAAAAGCGAAATAAAATAAATAAACACATCGATTATTGTGTCCCTGCGTTTTTCAATCTTTCTTCATGACCGAAAATTTATGTTTCACTGATGTAATGCATCACTTTAATCATGTGAATTATTTTCCGTCATCGTTGTGTGCTTAATCATTCCTTAAAGCATAGACTCTAATGCTGTTGTCCTTAGTGTAATTGATCTTATTGTGTGGAAGTTTTGATGTGGACAAAATAATGGTGAAGAATAAATCTCAATTGATTGTTCGAAATTTAAAATATAATAACTCCGAGGTGACGCATATTAACTGTTCTTAGTTCGATGTCAAAGAACGATTTCTCCTATACATTAAGAAGGATTCCGGCCTCCGTGGTAGAGTGGTTAGCACAGCTTGCTTAAACACCGGCTTTGGCATTGTGTTCATTCGGTGTTCATTGTGAGTGTCCCTTCATTAATTTCATCATTTCATCGACCATCCTCATCGTCGCGTTTAGCCAAAAGTGGCACAAGAAGCGAATTAAAATAAAGCAAATCAATCAATCAATCGATCATAGGGTCTCCGGTTTCATAGAGCAGTATGCAAAGCACTTCGTCATGGATGCCCTCAAAATTCAAATAATAATTTGCAACAGAAAACCTGCTATTAGAGTATTTTAATAGTTTAGGCATATTAACAATTCACGTCAACCAACAATAAACAATTTATTGATTGATTTTCTTTTATTATACTTCGCTTTTTGTGCCACTTTTGGCTAATTTGCAAAGATCAAACATTCATGGCCAGGCCAGGATTCGAACCCGGAACCCCTGGTTCTGAGATTTCGGCCTGTGTATGGGGTTGGTGGCCATCCACCGTCGTGAGGAAATTGAGGAGCTACAAATTAGTAGCGTGACGCGGCCATGGAAACCTGCAAAGACTGAAGACCACAGATTAGCTGAAGACTTGTCTTGTTAACCACGCGTCACCCCATAATTCCAACCTCGGCAGGTGGAAGTGAAGCCGGCAGTCGGTAGGTAGGACGTGGCCCTCACGGACCGTTGCGTCACGGGTTATTATTATTATTATTATTATTATCATCATCTTCAATCAAATAAAGCTTTATCGTTATATATTACCGTATTTCATCGCATAATCGTCGCACCCTGTTTTTCAATCCAAAGAGAGAGAGGAGGGGGGGAAGGCAGAACACAAAATCCTTCCACAAACTGCCAAGACTCCAACATAAAGCTTGCTGGAAACAAGTTTCCGTGGTGGCCTTGTCTGCTACTGCCCTCCCCCACTTTCTTATCTATACAGGAGCAATGAAGAGTTTCCAACTCGCTTCTGAGTTGGTAGGAAAACGGAAGTACATTTCATTTTATCCCGTCTGTAAAGCAGTCCCAATGTCTGCTCCAAGTTGCACAGCTGCTTTCAGAGCCCTTGGTTTGAGAAGGGGGTGGGGGTGAGGAAAGGGTCTTGATTTTTCATACCGAAGCTCCTTCATTTCTTTCTCCCATTTATCTTGGTTGAATTTTCTGAGATACGGAATTTACCTCATTTTGCTTTTCATTACGTTTTATTGCGTTACCCACGGTACGCTTACATGTACTTAACATTTTCAATTTCCTTGCACGTACCGACACCCTTTGGTTAGATACGGCAAATATAAATAGCTGTCGTTCGTCAAATGTTGTTTTTTTGTTTTGTTACCCATTTTTCTCGTACTTCAGTCAGGGATCAATGCAGTTACTCATAACAGATGTAGTCAGGAAGTAGCATGAATTGTTCTTTCCCCGCATTGTAGTTGACCGGTAAAAAACTATGTAACAGTAACAGAAGGCTTTCAAGATTTGTCTGAATATTAAAGTGATCTTTTTTTTCACACCCAAATATAAATAACTAATTTCAGATTTGAAAACGTAACAGGGGTGTAAGGGGTGACCTTCCACGCAGTACATACACCCAATCGTCAAAATCAGTTCCACGTAGTACACCCTGGGCTGCCTTTTGCTGACTAACAAGTCTCTGGCGACTGGCCAGTATAATTCTGTATGTTCTCCTGCTTTTTGTCATGTGTGCTGAGTGCCCCTTTACAGCCTCAGCTTTTAACCTAAGTCAGAATATTTTCATATTTCAGTTATGCGACCTTACAGTTATGTTATTTGTTGTGGTAAGGGGCTGGACCCAGTATAACGTGGCGGGTGCAAAATAGCCTAAGTGCTGAAACACCCAAAATTAAACAAAAAAAGAAAAACGTAACAGGGAATATAGCTTTAATAAATGCGTATAAATATTTCACAATGGATTATATTTATGTACATGTTGTTAATTGTGAAATATTGTGAAGAAATGAAACAAAATGCTACGTTTCGGTTACTAATGTGAGCCACTGTATATGTAATGTTTTTATTTCATTAACAATGTACAATGGTCAAATACAACTTTGCAGACCTCCGTGGCGGAGCGGTTAGCACATCGCAATACGACGCCACAGGTCCCGAGTTCGTATCCCAGCCTATGCATCATTTTCATTTTTCTTTGTGATGTCCTTTCGTCAATTTTGTAATTTCATCACCCATCCTCGTCTTCGCGATTAGCCAAAAGTGGCAGAAAACCAAAGTTAAATATAACAAATCAAAATCAAACATTACTTGGCATGACAAGAATGGATAGGTTATTTTGAAGCTGCTGTTATTAAAAGCAAATTTTATGTAGCTTTCCTAGACAGAAGTTTCAAACACAGAAACTGATTGATTGGATAACGCCTGTGGATTCCTACTCGAGCAGAAAATGTATATGTTTCCATTTATTACTTACAACAATAGCAGACTGATTTCCCGCTAAATCAAAGAAAACTTGCATTCACAGTTACAAATTGACGTGTTGAATGATTTCTCTCACTCCAATTCTGCTTAATCGAACAGCACACCACAACGTGGGTCATTAAATATTTGCAACTTACTCTCGAGTTCCTCAACTAAAAATAAATTGACTGCGAAACAAGACCTCGTCTGCGATAACTATATACCACGTTATATGAAGAGTATACGCAAGTTGAAATTCCATCATAATAATTTGAATTCTTCTAGTAGCTACAAACATATTTTTTCATACATATTTTCTTAGCAAAATATGAAGTTCCTCACTTCAACAAGGATAACATATACACAGTATTCCACAAGAGTTTTTAGTTCGAGCTAGTCGTAATATGAATATACACGTCACTTCATTACTTAGTTTAAAAAAAGTGCCAGGCAATGTGAATTCGACGGCATGCCTGAAATTATTTGCAGTATCTCATGTATCAAGGGGGCTTTTTAAGTAAAATGAAGGACACATACCACATGCTTGGGTCAATTGAGAGTAGTAGAAACGTAATTATACTGCATGTTGCAACTGAAACAGTATCCTCGAAGCCGAAGTCGTTGAGTGATCCACTCATAAACTCTCTACCAAACATTTCAAGTTCGAGTAGACACCTGGGCATGAGCGTTTTCTTTGGTAACCATCCCTTCATAGATTTAATATGATCATCATTAATGTTCATAGTCGCGATTATCTACAAGTGGCAGAAAAGCGATACAAGAACAATACAAAAGTAGAAGAAACAAAAGAGGATAAAAGGATGAACTTAGTTAATGATAGGAAGTTTTATAAAATTACTGTTTCTTGAAGAATCTTGTCCTTTGTTCCGATTGTATTTCTCAGTCACACGTTGCTCAATGTCCATGTCGACTGTCGTTCTTACATTCTTGAAAATTACTTTAATGTCTGCCTATGCTCTTCTTTCAAACGTGGTAGGCGCTCTGTCTGTTTCTACACCACAAAGTTTAATTCATCTCCTGTCCAAAAAGGCACGAATTACTGAAAGTAATTTTCAAAATTGTAAGCAGATGAGGGCCCTTGTAAAATACGTGTACTGTCCTTTTATTCGCTTAGTTTTGAGAATCACTCTCCATACAATTGTTGCCTACTTCAGAGTCCAAAGGCCCTGTCTAGCTACAGACCAGTTGCGCAAACGCGGTTTCATTTGTTTCGTACACAAATTCCATCCTTTATACGTATTTTCTACTTGCTAAAAGCAGCGGCGGCTCAAGGGGGAGAGCCGCCGTGCCATGGCACTACCCTCAGAAGAAATGCATACCTAGCCCCTAGCCCAAGTATTGTTAAATTAATACATTGATAGTTTACAGACAATGAGATTCGAATATTTCAATCGGTCAAGCTGACGTGACGACCGCCCCAACCACAGACTAGATATGAACCGCCCCAACCTCCTCACTGCATCGCCAGCTGTTTCGTATCCTCGGCGAGGCAGCGGTCGGCGCCACCCAAGAGCTGGCCTAACCAAGTTGAAACGCGTGCAGAGGGTTGGTGAAGTCTCAGCGAGTAACCTTTGCACCATAAGCCGGGAAGAAGGTGGCAGGGGGTGGTGTTAGCCAATGGGGTTAGCCCATAAGACACCAGCCGTGCCCGTTTAGCACAGCGAGGGAACTTTCTCAGTGTTGACACCGTTGCCATCTTCAGAGATAAGTCGCTAAATACGACGGATTTGTACGACCCGTTGGGGAAGTAATTCGTGAAAAAGGTACTATCTACTTTTCTGCCAACATTTGGAGAAACGAACCTAGTATTTTTCCGAAGTTAAATGAACATTTTGATAATAGATAGATGCGCCTAGAGGGCCATCCAGACTTTTTAAAAATATAAAAGTAAAAATTCCTTTGGCATTTCGACAATTTCTTTTTACATCAAATGTAGAATATTTTCAACGTCCAGTTGGAATACGTGTGCATGGGGGAGGAGAAGGTGAGAAGATTTGCTTTCCCTTCCTCTTGTAATTGTGTTTTTAGTGAAGTGTCCTGTAGTGTTTAAAGATAGGTTAGTGAGTGAAGATGAATCGTATTAGTGTGTTATTACTTAAACACACTGTTTTCCACGTTACCAAACAAGGATATACATCTTGGCCAGTGGGGCAACCTCAAGGAGGGGGGCCAAGGCATTGCGGAGGTTTTTTTTCTTCGATTTCTTGATCACGTTGACAGTACCCGCCGGCCGCCACTGGCTAAAAGTGCCTTTCATATCGCCTCAGGGCGTTGTCTACTCGGATGCTTCGTGATCGAAGGTCACGTGTACAAAGTTTCAGATTTTCCGATTTGCGTGGTGCTGCTGCTATCAGTTCGGTTCGCCTTCTCAAGGTCGCGCAGCAAGCAATTATTTTTCGTCTTCCGATAGGAAAAAGCTTGCCTCTCGCTTATGTGGACGAACGCGTGGCACGGATGACTTTTTGGCTCGACCATGGTTGGTCCTTTATGTTTCGTCCTTCAGCATTTTAATCTAAGAACGAATCATTCTCATCGAAAAACATAATGTATTTTTTTTTAATTGATGTAACACATGTAAACCGAGAGCGAGAGATAGATAGATAGATAGATAGAAACGTTTTCCTTCAACAAACGTTTGTTTTCCTATTGTATAAAGTGAACGCACATGTTAAAATTCATCTTGCATAGATATTCAAATTAGAACAAATTCACGTAAAGTGATTAAGTATGCAGAAAAGAAATATATTTGTGATAAATACATAGTTAGTCAGTAAATTCCGATAACCAGAATTCTGTCACGCCGAATGAAACGTTTTGTTTTACAATTTAATGTTTTCACTGACATCCAAAACGAAAATACGTATTATAACTTAATGACTTTCAAGGTGTCAAAATATTGTAATGTTACTATGCTGCCGATCACAATTATGAGAACGCTACGGGTCCCGGGTCCGAATCCCGGCCTGGGCGTGGATGTTTGTGAGTGTGCATTCATCAATTTCATATTGTTATCACCAATCACCATCTTCGAGAATTAGCCAAAAGTGGCAAAAAAAAAGCGAAGTCAAATACAGCAAATCAAAATCAAACAATTATGAGACTTCTTCGAAAACGCCTTCGATAACGGTATTTGCTATTCGTAACGGATATGTGTATCACTTTTTCGAAACAGACTTTTGTGGAGGAAAAGAACTGTAACGTTACAAAAGTAACGAGCACAATTATACGAGAGACCTATGTTATTCTCTCCGGAACACGGCATCGGACACGGTATTGCACATCGGAACGTCTGTATGATACCAGCTATAAATAACGTTGTTGCTTTGAAAAAAGGAGTGTAACGTTTTTTTCAGTAGTGACCTCAATTAAGTTACTGGTTAATTGTAACGTTACTATCACTTTCCACACACACTAAAGTTACTAGTCAATACGTGACGAACCTCTTTCTTACCCTGTAACGTTACTGGTTGCCGGCAATGGATGTAACGTTAAAGTGTCACGTGAAGACCTACTCCTTTAGAGATCAGTTATGGTTCGGTACCGTTATGCACACCTGTAACGTAATGTTCATATACCTGAGGTAACGTTTCTGTTCACGAAAAAAGTTATTCTGTTTCTGGTTGTAACGTAACGGAAACCGTAATTGAAAATACCGTTCCATTTCGTTACGTTACGACTCCCTGGTTGGTCGCACCCTATAGGTTGAGAAACTATTCTGTAGAACCATGGGTTATGTTATGCTGTAGATGAAAGTAAATATTTTACACCACAGTTAATTTCTATCACAACTTACATTCAGTGTTCTGTAGATGAAATAATATTTTGGAAAATACATCATAGAAACTAGTTCAGTGCCATCTGCCATGAGAGAATAGAATAAAATAATAGTTATGAGTGACACAGCACATTGGGGAAGTTATCAAACAGAATAATTTCTGGAATAAAATTGTAATTGTTTTAATTCTATCAGTCTATTTCTCTGTAAAAACTACTATGATGGTGATAGTGAATAGTTATGGGAAAATAGACTAAGAAAAGGTCACACCTTACACAAGTTAACCTAGAATGTCTATATAGCAACCACCCCATCTCGAAGTTGTACCTATATGGAGACGCATAGTGGTTCGGATCCCACTTTAAACTGTAGTTCCAGTCCCGATTGGCCTTACTGTGAATAAAGTTGACTTAAAACACCAAATCAATCAATCAATCGAAGTTGTATGAAATTTCACTTTTCTGGTTTGCATGAGAGTAATTTCAACCCATTTCTAAAAACGTGTGAATGTTTGTAAGATATATTATTAACTAATCACTGCATGCTTATTCATTTTAGTATTTGCCAAAAATCCCTAATTTTTAATCTAGAATGGGAGTAGGAGTATGTCATACAAGCGAGTTTTGTTCGAAGTTACTTACTGGAACCACTCTACATATTGACTACAATTTCATCATATGGCATTACATATTTCATAGTTACACAAAAATCTGGACTCGAAATATGAATGTCTTAGAATAAAAAACAAAGCAGTCATTGAGTATGTAGGATCAAGCTAGATAAGCACACTCCCAACCCCCCACTCCTAAACACACACACAATGGAATTAAAAATACACCACTGAAAGATCTTATCCTGCACAGATATGTATTTTATATATTCATATACTTAATACAGTACTGAAGATGATACAATCCATGCATTCAGAATAAATATTGCACATGAATTTTTTAAAGCTAATTAAAAAACAAAAGAAATGTGCAAATTTCCAGCTGATGACAAAGAAACCAACAGTAATTTTTTGCAATTTAGAGAGATTTCACACCAACGTGACATGTGACATATGCCACTTGGAAATGAACCAATGAACAGCAACATTTCACTCATAGTGGATGCCATATTGACAAAATCCCTGCTACTTCTAAATAATGTCACACATGTTTCTAGTCAGTCTAAAAGAAAGTGAACATAAAGAGTTAATAAATAATCATTCTTTCAAGCTTCACACTATCAGGTCGATCATTGGTGCATGTTTCTCATATCATCCCTTCCATCAAGAAGTAAATTTAACTTGGCCTCGTATTGAACATAGGTGTCTCACTCATGATGATTTGATGCAAGGGCTAGACCATCCAATGTGTCATGTCTAAATGTTAAGTGATTGGCTTATTCCTACCTAATGTGTAGATTATACTTTCCTCAAACTTTTGATCTTACCAATTATTGACCAGGTTGAGAGATCATGAAAGCACTCTAAGAAATGTCATTACCTTTTTGAGAAGAGCTGGGCTCTTATACTGTCTCTGAAGAAGTTCCTAGTTTTGTGTATATCCTTTGCAAGTCTTTATAACATTTCACTTTCAACCTTTCTCAAGGGGCTCTTCACACCCATTTTTTAACTCAGGTATGGGTTCGATACCCGGTGGAGACCCATAGTGTTTCGGATCCCACTTTAAACGGTAGTTTCAACCAAATTAGCCTTTCTGTGCATAAAGTAGACCTAAAAGAACGGTTCAAACTCAAGTAAGGATATTAGATAAAAGGATTCTTCCTCACATACATTGAATGGCCCAATATGGTCATTATGCCTACAAGTCCCAAAATCTATTTCAAGCATCTAACTTCCAATTACATATATAAATTATATTGTTAGCATTAAACATATGGAATATAGAGTAAAAGACTATAAGAAATCCTTAAAACCCTACATCAAATAATTTCCACTGTATTGAATATTATCATAATATTGTTAATGAAATTCCATTAGACAAACCATTGTGTCATACTGATAGGTTTTTTGGTCGGACACTCACTATGGTGACATGTTATACTTCACCAAGAATGAATTTACATGTTGAAATACTCCAGAAGAAGAGAACAGTTTCAGAGTAAGTACATTACTCTTAATGATTTAATACTCATACTGTGGAAATGTAAAACATTATATTCTATTGCTAATAACAAATGTAAGGGAAAATAAACAAACACGTTGTTATTCAGGTATATATATATATATATATTTATTGAATCACTAGTAATTAATATATTTTGCATAAGGTATGATAATCTCTTTGAGGTCCTACAGACTTTCACTGGAATAAAAGTTACTGAAATTATTAAAGCATCATTAACACACTCAACAAACATTTCCATAGTAGGTTCACATGTGTACAGTCTCAAACAGAAAAATATGTGCATTTTATTTCCTTTAATCAAACTTTTCAAATATTTTACAGGACTGTTTAGCTGAAAATCATATCTTTTTCATCCATCCTGCTTGGAATATTTAGTGAAACATTAAATACATTTGTTTCTAACATCCTCAAGCAATGTATCGTGTTGTTAGGTGTTATGTACTTTAAGCAAAATTTATCCCTAAAACATATATTTTTTTAATGCAGAAAAGGGAAAATACAATTTCTTATGCATGAGCCACATAACTGATGACAATGTTATTCCATAAGAAATGCAATATACTTACTTGGTTCTACATCTGGGTATGCATCATGCACTAACTTATTTCTATTAGAATTCATAAACATTTTCTCTGAAAAATTGTCTCCACAAACTCTGTAACTTTTGTATGTTTTGTGCCTCAAGTCCTTTCGCCATATTTTCTCCAACTATATCTCAGCTCTACGAGAAAAATAAAAGACGAAAAATTATTTTAGAAACATATAACTATGCAAGACAAAGCATTCTGCATTTTATGTCACTCAAAAAAGATAAATTCCAAGATGCAAGAGTTGTTAGTGAGCTAAGGTCAAAGCGTGACAAACACAAAGAAAAGTTACTGAAAATGAATATGCAGTATCTGTATCTGTTGAATAAAGTAGTGTCAAATGTATAAGGGTCCATTCTATGATAGCTCCTTCAACAATTGCGCAAAATCTTATGAGCTTGTCACCATTCAATTGATTTATTTTTACTCAATTTTCACATTATTTCTCATCGTAACTACTTCTTCTGGCACCATAAAGTGTGTGGTAATGCAAATAAAAAATATTATAGAGATTGCACTAACCTTCCTAACATATGAAGCAAAGTTTTACCACATTATCTTTTAGAAAGAGTCCCTGAAGCTTACTGCCTAACCTACAACTGGCTAACAATGCAATTTTTGTCATTAAATGGATCATGGAATCTATTCCCGGGAGTGCTTTCAAGAAAAATGTTATGACACAACATATTTCTGAAGAACATACCAGGACAGGAAATATGTCAACAAATCAAAATCACCCATACCATCTAGTAGATCAAAACCCATGACCAACAACAAGAGCTATTACAGCAATAATATTAACTACAGGTATAATTAGATGATTCCATCAACAAAATATATTATTATTAATAATAGGAGTAACATCCATAATTCTATAGGGTTGGATTAAAGCACATAGATTAAAATGCGATTTGAAACACAAAATCTTCCTCCCGTGGCACCAGTGAGAAAGGATTTTTCTTTACAGTAACACATGTGTAAATGTTCGTAAAATATTTTGCATATATTGCACATGTAGGTTAGTTACACTCATTTCGTTTCGAAAACTAGTGATTACTTATGATTTGGTTCAATGTATGTATTCGTAGTTAGGTTAGGCAGGCCAGGTTTTGTTCTCTTAGCATTATAAATAAATTACCTAAATTCATTTTCCTAAGATTCCGATTTACTTCTACATTAATTCCCACTAGTCTACGATACTTACAGTCCCTTGTCAATGGAAAATACATTGTTCTTGGGAAGCGTGCAAGCTTGCGTAAGGTAATTTTTAAGTTGTTTTTTCAACATAAATATTTTTAAAAAAATCCAAAGAGTGCTAATTACTTTAAGAAAGGTTCAAATTTCGTGTGACAATGATTGCTAAAATTCTACGATAATTAGTGTTCCTGCTAAGAGAATTTTTTAAAAAATCATAGAACGATAGGAACCGTTACCTTAGGTTTCATCGCTTTAATATTTACACGCTTTTTTCCATCTCCTGTACATGTTGACAAAGTTTTAAATGCTAGAAGAAATAAACTTCATGCAGAAGCGAATAGGAGCGCGATAACTTGCAACTTTCTGCATTATAACATGCACAAATGAGCTTTTCTGAACCTCAAACAAACTTCAAGTCATTCCTACTATTCTCGTTGGATTCCTATCCTCCTGTGTAACTTATAAATAACATTAAGTTTCAAAATCGAACCTTTAATCTTTCAGACTTTTTTTTAACACATGTCCTTTTACTTAAATGAAGCAAAATACAGAATACGAAGGCATGCTAGGAATTATTCTCCGTGGAAACTAACTTTATGGAAATTATTTTTACATAAAGAGCGAACAGAATTCATAAATAACTAACCTTTCAGGATATGACAGAACACGAACACAGCTCTGGATTCCTCTTCTGACAGTTTTTACAATAAAAATCTGCACAATAAGCCATTGTTTATATTTTTTGTTCTTCTACATCCTTATTAAAATAGTTAGTGTACGTCCATGACAGATCATATGGAACGATGTTACGTCATGTAGAACTAGTGACTTTAAAAATACGATTTTTCTTATACATGTTTAAGAAGGGAAAGGCATTTAATAAAATACAAAATCACGTACAAGTGATCATCATTAATTAATAGATACATAAACTAAATTTTTAATGAGAAAATTAGGATTTAGCATCGATGGTGGTGCCGACTGGTAGCTGGTTAATTCATACACGAACAAATGAATTCCGAAATTAACCTTATTCGGGTTTTTGCACCAGTGCGGGAGGTCTGTTCTTACGGGCTCATTTGGTGAACGATGGAAGTGCCAAGCAAGGTGGGAGCTATATTTCCTCGTGAACAGCATCAAAGCAGTCTGTGCTTACGTTTGTAGAGAGATACCACTGTGAGTAAGTTAAATAAACAATATTAACAAGATAAAAAACATTACAAACAGGATCAGGTAATGCAACATGTTTTTCCGTGCACAAGAATGAACATTTCATAAAAATAAACATAATTTATTATTTCAGGTACCAAAAGAGGTTTCACGTTGAGGGTGAGTGAAAATCGTAAACGTTGTAAGTGCCAGATATGTGGAAAAACAGTTTTTTGCGATTTCCCAACACTTTCGCTTTTGGCACTTACAACGTTTACCACTTGTAGTCCTCAATTCAAAAACGGTTTGTCCGATCATTGTGAAATTTTAGTACATTAGAGGCAGAAAAGGTTTTTAACGCAATTCTTAATTTTCATGTTTTCAAAATTTGTCAAAAAACTGTTTTCAAAATTTTGCGTAACAACTTTTTGTTAGTATTGGGTAGCCCTATAAATACAATATTGGTCTTGTTTTGAAGCCCTTTGCATCTGATTTTAAAATGCATTGTCTTTGTCAATTCATATTGCGAAACCGATTTTATACAGATGTTCATTCAGCGGAGTAAAGCTGTACGTGGAACGTGGCAACACTGCACACAGCGATGCCCGTTAAACCGTGAAAACTACGGCCTTTCGTTGCGAGTCAATGCTTGCGGTGATTAACGTACAAGGGTCGTTCAAAGTTGACCAAGACTTTTATTTCTAGACATACATAGAAGCACCAAGCTATGTCAGTTTTTCAAAGCATTCCCCCTGAACATCCAGACAACCGTTGCTATCGTTGTGGAAGTTTCTTGGTGCCTTTGGCGTAGAAAGAAGTAGGTTGGTGTCGTAACCACTGCAGGACAGCGTTCTTGAGTTCCTCATCTGTCCGGAAGTGCGTCCCGCCCAAATGCTCTTTAAAAGCCCCAAGCAAGTGGAAATCACGGGGGCTAAATTTGGACTGTAAGAACTGTGGGGTAAAACCTCCCAGTGCAAGTTGGCCAGTGTTGTTTGAGTCAAATGGGCCCTGTGTGGCCTCGCATTGTCATGGAGAAGAGTGACATGTTTCGACAACATTCCAGGTTTCTTCTTCCGAGCGGCCCCACGTACAGCGCCGTGAAGCAGTGTTGAGTAATACTGGGTATTAATTGTGGCACCCTTCGCCAAAAGATCCACATGGATAGCACCTTTCATGTCCCAGAAGACAGTTCCCAAAATCTTGATGCAGCGCTTTCTTTTTTTTGGGTGGAGGGGAAGCCTTAAGTCACCATTCGTACACTCTTGCCCGTAACAGTGTTTGTTCACCATACTGTGCTTGCAGTCTACGCCAAATTTCAGCAGGTTTCACCTTCTCCTTCACGTTCACAAGAAATTTCATTGAACGCCCCTTGTAGAATTGAATAAGCTAAATTTTGATGTAAGCCATTTTAATGTAGATCTACTGGTTAATTTATAATTGCAGTCTAAACTCTAGTATTAATAATTTTTAATCCGATGGTAGTAGTTCAAAAAGTTTATGCATACCAAGATGGGCGTATTTGCATATTTGTAGATACGGATAATTGGAATAGAATTCATCAATAGATGTCGTTGGTAGCAACGGTTGGTCAGAAATGACCCAGAATCCAGAAAGCACGTCTCACTCTCGTATCTAAACAAAGAAACTTCAGATCACAGTCCCAAGGAGTATATTCAGAAGTCGCACAAGAAAGGTTTTCAGCCAGATAGACCATCTTGCCTTATTCACATACTATCCTTTTAAGTTTAAGATCCATTTTTTAACGGTAGATAGTGGCGGACCGTATCTTGGCCTCCTCGCTCTCCTGACTTTACATCAGAACAGGAACTAAGAATCCTGCTAGCAACATAGTAGCTCACGTGTAAACTGAACATAATGAAAAGATCTCCATGCTTTACAATTTTTCGTAGCTTTTACGTATTTAAATTCTGAAAACGGTCACATACTATTGGAACACCCTGTATGTCTATACGTTATTGATTTGTTTCGAAAACCTAATGCCACTAGAAATACTCTTTAATGCACTTCTGAAATAATAAAAATAGTTTAGTGCACGTCTTATGAATTATTAGTTCGTGTTTGTCAGTGGCATGTACAGATTTTTCTAAGAGCGATATGGCACTAAGAAGGTTCGCCAACCAAATTGTTAGGTGTGCTAGATTGATTGGTGTTCATAATTTTACGTCGTTAGGTTAGGACTGTTTGTTTTGGTGCTGATAGCAATGTTCAACGTTTTTGATAAGTTTGGAGTGCTAAGTTTCATGATGTGGTATTTTGCACGTGTTCTTTAAGTTTTTGAGTGTGCATATTAGGGATGGCCAGATCCGGATCCTGGTGGATCCGAAATCCGGATCCGGTTGGTTCCGGATCCTAAAATTGTTCGGATCCGGAATTTTCAGATCCGGATCCGGTACTTTCGAATCCGGATCCAGAACTTTCGGATCCGGATCCAAAACTTTTGGATCCGGTACTTTCAGATCCGGATCCAGAACTTTCGGATCCGGATCCAAAAGTTTTGGATCCGGTACTTTCAGATCCGGATCAGGTACTTTCGGATCCGGCGGATCCGGATCCGGATCCGTTTTGACATTCCACATGCGCTTCTTTGGAAAGTAAGAATGTGCTTATAACATATTGTTACCTGCTAATATACATATATATATATAATATACATACACACACATATATATATAGTGTGTGTGTGCGCGTGCGCGATTTGTAATTAATTAATACACTTACTAGGGAGGTATAAGTCTCCCCCTCCGATTTCCATGAAACTTGGCAGGTGTATAGAGGCCCCAACCCCCTCAAATGTCAAGATGAGGAGAAATTGAAGTGGGGATCTGACCCCGAAACCACGTAACTATGGCATAGGAAGAAACAGGGTGCATAGGGCATCTCTATACACCTGTCAAATTTCATGGGAATCGAAGGGGGACACAGGGGTCAGATGATTTCCACGTCAATTTGTCCTCATCTTGACATTTGAGGCGGGTTTTGCCCCCTAAAACAGTCTTTTAGCCGAAACAAAAAAACACGTATTTCTTTCTTTGGGCCCCTCTATACACCTGCCAAGTTTCATGAAAATCGGAGGGGGACACAGGGGTCAGATCCTTACTTCAATTTGTCCTCATCTTGACATTTGATGAGGTTTTTGCCCCCTGAAACAGTTCTTAGCTGAAACAAAAAAAACACGTAATTCTTCCTTCGGGCCCCTCTATACACCTGCCACGTTTCATGGAAATCGGAGGGGAACACAGGGGTCAGATCCCCACTTCAATTTGTCCTCATCTTGGCATTTGAGAGGAGGTTGCCCCCTAGAACAAATTTTTTGCCGAAATAAAAAAACACGTATTTCTTCATTTGGGCCCGTTTATACACACACCATCCAAGTTTCATGGTAATCGGAGGGGGACACAGGGGTCAGATCCCCACTTCAATTTGTCCTCATCTTGACAATTCAGTGGGTTTCGCCCTGTAAAACCGTTTTTTAGCTGAAACAAAAAAAACACGTATTTCTTCCTTTGGGCCCCACTATACACCTGCCAAGTTTCATGGAAATCGGAGGGGGACACATAAATAAAATACCCACTTAAATTTGTCCTCATATTGACATTTGAGGGGGAATTGCCCCCTAAAACAGTTTTTTAGCCGAAACAAAAAAACACGTATTTCTTCATTTGGGGCCGTTTATACACACACCTTCCAAGTATCATGGAAATCGGAGGGGGACACAGGGTCAGATCCTCAATTCAATTTGTCCTCATCTTGACATTTGAGGGGGGTTTGCCCCCTAAAACGGTTTTTTAGCTGAAACAAAAAAAAACACGTATTTCTTCCATTGGGCCCCACTATACACCTGCCAAGTTTTATGGAAATGGGAGGGACACAGGGGTCAGATCCTCACTTCAATTTGTCCTCATCTTGACATTTGAGGGGGTTTTGCCCCCTAAGAACGTTTTTAAGCTGAAACAAAAAAAAAAAAACAGTATTTCTTCATTTGGGCCCGTTTATACACACACCTTCCAAGTATCATGGAAATCGGAGGGGGACACAGGGTCAGATCCTCAATTCAATTTGTCCTCATCTTGACATTTGAGGGGGGTTTGCCCCCTAAAACGGTTTTTTAGCCGAAACAAAAAAACACGTATTTCTTCCATTGGGCCCCACTATACACCTGCCAAGTTTCATGGAAATCGGAGGGACACAGGGGTCAGATCCTCACTTCAATTTGTCCTCATCTTGACATTTGATGGGGTTTTGCCCCCTAAAACCGTTTTTTTAGCTGAAACAAAAAAACACGTAATTCTTCCTTTGGGCCCCACTATACTGCCAAGTTTCATGGAAATCGGAGGGGGACACTTAGATAACCTCCCTTGTTAGTCTTTTTGTATAACATTTCTATCTTGTTATATGTGTTAAAGGTTTCATCCTGGAATGGAATGGCTCACATTTATGTGCGTTTTCATTTCCAATACATTCGAATGAATACATATTCGTTTCAATGGCATTTACAAAATCACCTCGGACATTTGTGCACGAGTGTGTTAGCCGATGCGTAGCAAAGTATTTTAGGAACAACACTTGAAAAAAATTCTTGTAGGACTAACGAAAAATTTCTTTGTAATCGAAGATCATAATACCTTTTAAAGTGTGGTAATATTATAATGGGATTGAGATCCGAAAATTTCGGATCCGGAACTCTGGGATCCGGATCCAGATCCGAAACTTTCAGACCGGGATCCGGATCCGCGGATCCGGAACTCTCGGATTCGGATCCGGATCCGGATCCGGAAATTTTTGGATCCGGATCCGGAAATTTTTGGATCCGGATCCGTTTGGCCATCCCTAGTGCATATAGCCTCTTTTTACTAATAAAAAGCGGTGGTAGGTTTTTTATTTACGTGGGCTATACTTTGGGATCAAACATCTCCGTTATTTGTGTTTTCCGCGCACTGGAACCAATTTCATATTGCGTAAAACAACGACATCTGTTGATTAAAAGAATCAGTAAATTTCTCGTATCGGACAAACGGCTGAAATTTGCTAGTTCATTTAATTTGAATATTCGTGCTTACGTATTCTGCATTGAGGAACATTACTGAAGGTGGCATTTCGTTTATTTCACGGAAATAAGCTCTATTTGCGACATATCGAGTAAGTTTTCTTAGTTTCTTTTTGCCTTCGGTAACACGCAAAATGGCGGTCACAGTTTCACTACCGTACTCGGCATGCAGTGTTTCCACCCCACTGCACCCAAAAATACCTCCGTAGCCCCACAAACCTTTGACGCATAGCCCCATGAACCATTCATACATAGCCCCACGAACCATTTCCGGTAAGGTTAGGTTAGGTAGGGTCACGTTTACGTTACAATAGTTAAAAATTGGTTTAGAAAATAATATGCGTAGTCTCACAGACCATTCTCGGATAACCCCACGAACCATTTACACATAGCCCCACGAACCATTGACACATAACCCCACAAACCATTTGCGGAAAAGTACCTTCTTCAGTTACAAAAACACATGTTTGGAAACACTGACCGGGATTACGTCATCACACACAGGCTACATCCATCTGGAAGTAAATGGATGCAAGAGCTTTCGTGCATCGGTCACACATTTATATAGAAAAATAGATGATTTACTGGCAAAATTCAATGATCGATGGATGAAAACACTTCCCCGAACTTCCACAAGTATAAAGAAACTGCATTCGGTAAGTAATTTCTCCTGTAAATTTGAAGGAATCCGTTTGTCCGATACGAGAAATTTACCAAACAATCAACATAATTCTCGAGGTGGTACGGTGGGTCCTTCCAATTGTCACAATCACGACAATTATGTGACGTCACGAGAAAGAATGGTTATTTAAATTCCACGTACAAAGGCTCGTGTTCATTAACTCACCTTCAAGCCCTCGTAAAATAGACTGTTTTAAATAACCACAAACAAGTTAACAACAAATTAAGCGAGACAGAAAGGATAAACCTCTCTTTTTCTGGTGGAGTAATCTCTCCTAGGCTTCCCGCTCCCGCCGCAATGGCGCTGCAGTCGCTCTAAACCGCTTATTGCGTGCCTGCCCTCTTGCGGTCGGAGTTAGTTTAATGGGCCGAATAAAACGAACGCTGTTTTCTCTCAGGGACCGGACCGTATTTTCACTCCAACTCGGCAGTCTGTCAACCGCATGGAAGGGGTTAAAAGAAAGAACACTGCTGCTGTGAATGTTTTGCGTAAAGAATGCACGGAGATAATTGTCTTGCATGAACAGGGCTGCTTTTATGTATATGTCGCCGACAAATATATGCGTGTGGGTTTGCGAGAGAAAGTGGTGCCAACATTACGAGAATGTTACAGGGATAGTGGATAACAACGAAAGTTTAGGTTAGGATATTTAAAAATACATTATTGATTGATTGATTTGGTGTTTTATGTCCACTTTATACACAGTAAGGCTAATCGGGACTGGACCTACAGCTTAAAGTGGGATCCGAACCACTATGTACCTCCACCGGGTATCGAACCCGGGACCCCTTGATTACAAGGCTAAAATTACATTATTAAATACATATAAGGGAATTAATTTTTTTATATATATGTATATCAGATATTTATAAAATAGAAAACTAATTCCTGGTGGTTCGGATCCCACTTTAGACTGCAGGTCCAGTCCCGATTAGCCTTACTGTGCATAAAGTGGATTTGAGACACCAACTCAATCAATCAATCAAAGAAAACTAATTCCTTTATTAACTGATTAAAGGTGTCTATAAATTACAAAACACTTAAAATAATTTTATTACGTATTAAGTTTTGATATAGTTTTTGCTTTCCAATTATAACACCATTAAGCCTTGTTTCCATGATATGAAAAACTCAATATGCTGACCAAGGCAGAAATTTATTTTATTATAAAACATAAACTAAACGTAACGTTTCAACCTTCTAGCAAGGTCTTCTTCAGACTTTGTACCAAGTACAAATGTAACAAGGTACAAAACAGGACGATATACAGGGTTAGTCAAAATTATGTTAACACGCAATGGACAAAACACGTAGAGGTCAGAAATACAGTTATGATTGAAATGTATTGGAACATGTATTGTTAAATTTGTAGGTGGTGCACAGCTGATCATTTGAAATGTCTTCAATCTCTTCTCTTCTTCTTTTTTTAGGTGACATAATGGCCGACCGATTGACACTGGAGCAAAGAAGATATGTAGCTAGCGCGATGGAAGTGTACGGTTCGCCGACCCTTGTCCGTGAAAAGTTTCGACAGCGATTTGCACGTGACCCACCAAGCCGTTTAACAGTGTACCGCATCTTACAAGAAGTTTGTGGCTACGGGATCACAACTATCGAGGCAATGCAAGATGTCCAAGATCAGGAAGATGTGAAGAGAACATCGCTGTTGTACAGGGAGCCGTGTTGCACAGTCCTTCTAAATCAAGTGTACGATGCACTTTGGAAACAGGAATTCCTCAAAAAACCGTGTGGCACATCTTGAAACATGACCTTGGGATGAGACCACATCCAAGTCAGCCAAGCGTTAACAGTGGTGCAGAAACGTAAGCGGGTGGAATGCTGTCTGATTTTAGCTGAAATGACGAATATCCGTCGGGATATTGGGAATGTCATGGCATTCAGCGATGAAGCCACTTTTCACACAAGTGGATTTGTGAACCGGCACGACACGATTTTCTGGGCCACCGAAAACCCACGAGTCATCCGGGAGCATGAACGAGACTCCCCCAAAGTGAATGTGTGGTGCGCTGTGACCGCCGCTGGAGTTATTGGACCCTACTTCTTTGATACACCAACAGTAACTTATGATGTTTACTTACAGATGTTGCAGGAGTACGCCATTGATGAACTACCACTAGAAATCTGCCGTGCAGGGTATTTCCAACAAGATGGCGCTCCACCGCACTGGACCCGTGTTGTTAGAAACTATCTCGATGAGACGTTTCCAGAACAATGGATTGGTCGTGATGGACCATTGCGCTGGCCTCCATACTCTCCAGACTTAACACCTTGTGACTTCTGGTTATGGGGCATGATTAAGGAGTGCGTTTACAGTAGGAAGGTTCGCGACATCAATGACCTCAAAGACCGTATACGGGATGTGATATTATCCATACCCCGTGAAATGTGTGTACGGGCTGTACGTGCTGCTGTTAATCGGTGGTTTTTATGTGTTGAATGTAATGGCGCACAGGTTGAGTGCGCAAGTCTGTAGCACTTGCAGCATATCATTGCCTACATTCCAGGTTTATAGATGTCTGTCAAGTTCATTGTTCATACATTGTTTCTGCCATTTGAGTGTTCACATAATTTTGACTAACCCTGTATATACACAAACATTACTCCCCTCCAGACTATTAGAAAGTTGTTCTGGAACAATCTAGCAGGTGGCTTTCCCTTGTCAACTGTACTTTCACCTAAAGAGAATGTAGCTGTATAATAAAATAAATTTCTGCCTTGGTCAGCATATTTAGTTTTTGCTTTCCATAATGAATTAGAATGATCGATATTATCCTTAGTAAAGTATATTTTAAGTTGAAAATAATTGGTTATCTTTTGTTGTTAGAACAAAAACTGGAAAATATTTGGTGGGGGAAATCTCCCCTGTTCCCCCCAGTATTTCGTAATGCTGCGACTAAAATTGGAAAAATATCCTTCAAAGTGCAAAGTCTTCCAACATTTTCAAATAATTCCAAATGGCAGGCCACGAGAGGGAAATGAAGGTCGTCCTCCCCCCTTCCCGCTTCAAATAACCTTTATTCTGTTTTGTTTTTTTTCACCAAGACTTCGCAGCGCCAGGCGAATGAAATGCTCCCTAATTCGCGCGGTTTCAAAAGACGTTCTCGTTCCTTGGCTTCGGTCGTCGCGTTGCTAATTAGCCGCGAACGCAATCGAAGGCTTCTTGTTGTGGTGAGGGACGTTGAGAGGCTGTAATAAGGGGAAATGAGTATAAAAGGTGAAAATGAGAGCAAGGCGTGGGTAATTGAATCAGTGGGTCTATGCAGAGAGAGAGTCACATAACGAAAGACAGAGAAAGAACCAGGAACGTATATTCTAGGCTAGCTAGCTAGGCTATCCGCGAAGCCTGAAGTCTAGCGTATAAAATGCAGGAGAAAAATCGATCAGAAATTGTAAATAATATTATTCATATCAGTGAGATGATGATGCCGATTCTGGAGTAGGCAACCTGATTTATGAGTTTGTAACCTGATTTCCTATGAGTTGGAAAACCTGATTTCCTATGGGTTGGCAACATGATTTCCTATGGGTTGGCAACCTGATTTCCTATGGGTTGGCAACCTGATTTCTTATGGGTTGGCAACCTGATTTCTTATGGGTTGGCAACCTGATTTCTTATGGGTTGGCAACCTGATTTCCTATGGGTTGGCAAAGTGATTTCCTATGGGTTGGCAACCTGATTTCTTATGGGTTGGCAACCTGATTTCTTATGGGTTGGCAACCTGATTTCTTATGGGTTGGCAACCTGATTTCTTATGGGTTGGCAACCTGATTTCCTATGGGTTGGCAACATGATTTCCTATGGGTTGGCAACCTGATTTCTTATGGGTTGGCAACCTGATTTCCTATGGGTTGGCAACATGATTTCCTATGGGTTGGCAACATGATTTCCTATGGGTTGGCAACCTGATTTCCTATGGGTTGGCAACCTGATTTCTTATGGGTTGGCAACCTGATTTCTTATGGGTTGGCAACCTGATTTCCTATGAGTTGGCAACCTGATTTCCTATGAGTTGGCAACATGATTTCTTATGAGTTGGCAACCTGATTACTTAGAAGTTGGTAAATTTATTTCTATTCATAGCCTAGGATCACATGACATAGTGAGATAGCCCAGATCTTGGACTAAGTATACGCCACTGGAGACAACAAAGAATCAGATACGGGAATTGAGAGCGAGACAGAGAGAGAGAGAGAGAGAGAGAGAGAGAGAGAGAGAGAGAGAGAGAGAGAGAGAGAGAGAGAGAGAGAGAGACAAGTGGTATGAGAAATAGAAGAATGACGTGAAACACATGGGTAGGTAGGCACCAGAGGCCTGCACAAGACCCGGAGAAAACCCGTCTGCGAGGAGGCGCGCCTAAAATAATATGCAACACGCACATCAAGCCCAGGTGTTCGACATCGCGCAAGCGAGCTTCACGTCACAATGTTGCACAGGCTTCGATGCCTGCCAGGTTTTTCTATTACCCGGGTCTTAAGAAGACCCGTGAGACTCGATGTAGTTCTTGCAGGTAGACGGCGAGCACTACTGTCAGTGTTGCCAACGGCCATTATATTTCACTACGCATGGAAATATTTGAATTTCTGCTAGGCGCAGGTGCCTTGAGGTTGTAGAATCATTGGCGTAGCAAGGGGTGAGCGAAGTGGGCGACCAACCTGGGCCTCGCGCATATAGGGGCCTCGCGTCCTATGAGGTTGATACGAAAAACGTAATAAATGGAAGTGAGAAAGATAGAAAAGGCTAATTTTTGTGGGCAATAAAATTAAGACATTTTTAACTGGCTTTATATTCTAGTTTAACGTTATTATTTGAAGGAATACGTCAAATCAGAGGCGGGCGGGAGCTCTAAGCCTAAGGGGCCCCGAAAAAGTCAAAATAATTCTCATTTCTCATGTGAAACATCAACGCAAAAATTGCTTGGACAATTTTATCCATTTTTCTTCTGTGTCGTGACCTTGCATAGCCTACCCGATTTTATTATGTTAATGGTAAAACACCTCAAACTGCCACGGAGCAAAGTATGGGGCATTTAAATGCTTCTGGTATTTTAAACTGAAGAAGGGTATGGATAATATTAGCAGTTCTTCCTTCGTTCCTACAACTTCAGACGCAGCTATTGCCCTCTGTAACGGACACGAAGATGATTTATCTTCCGAATTTCCTGATCAAGTTCTATGTTTCAGGAATGTGCTTAAATCTGAAATCAAGTGCTTTAGGAAAGTTTCTTCTCCTTGATAGCTCTACACTAACTTCCAGTGTTCTCTGTATCCTGTACCGCCTTCTGTTTGGGGGAAGGGATAAGTAAGTATTTGTATTTTCTTCTTTTGAATACATAAATGTCAAAGAAAGATATGTTGTAATATGTGAAAATTCAGAGTTAGAGCATCGATTTGTATAGTTATTAATGTAAGTGCAGCCACAACCAGCCATTCTAAGTAATTACGTAAATTTCCTGGAAGAAGCTGACTGTACTTGAGGGACCCAAGTTTATTTCTTGCGGACGCGTACTTTATGATTTTATTATGCCACTGCGTCAAATATTTAATATTACAAGAACATTAAGACGTAACAACAAAATGAGATTCACAGTTATTATTATCATCTAAGTCCTAAAATTCAAAGTTAACTGGTACAATTTATGTGCAACAAAGTCAAAATTGCTAATTAAAAAAGTCAAAATTGCTAATTTAAAAGAAAGGTCAAATTAGCTGTATCAGTTGATTACACCAAACATTTCACATTTATTGTGCAAATGACTATCGTTTTAAGATTTGCTGATGTTGACACCGATTGTGTAGAAGAGCTTGTAGGTAGATACATTGGGCCCCTAGACAGGATTGTGATTTAGCGCACTCCCTTCCCCCCGCTCTATCAAGCACTGACATTTTATGTACGTCCTTCCATATTTTCTACTTAAGCCATGGTTTGTGACATTTACATCCTACAAACTTCGAAATGAGGAAACAAAGAACGACTCATTAAATAATATATAGGTTATATTTCAAGATTCTTACTTTGTATTTCTGATTTTTTTTTAAAAAAAGTTTAGCACACTTAAGGATATTTCAGTTATCTTAAAGAACATCTTAAAAAACGTACTATTACTACTACTTTGGTTAATGAAAATTCCAGCAGCGTGTTAATGTAGCTCTGCCAAGTGTAAATTTCTCTGTCGCGTACTATTAAATATAATTTTCGTCAGAAATTAATTATTATTGTAGGCTATTATATAAATATGATAATTTGCTGACGTTTCCTTGATGACTGTGTATCGATTTACATTGATATTTCAAACTTAAAGAACGATGGGGCCTTGCATTCAAATCTCGCCCAGGACCTCGCGATATGTTGCTAAGCCACTGCACCTAAGATTTTGTAACTTCTCAAATTAGTGTCATTATTATGTCAAACCAACTACCACATATTTTCTAAATTTGTTTCGATGGTCTTGAAATAGGTTTGTGTGTCTTGTTCATTTTATGTCACCTTTCTGGTCTTGAAATCGTAAATCTTCTGTCGGTTTCATTTTTACGTTGTTTGTTTGTTGAAATGTGTAAATAGCATTGCCTGTTATTTGCACCCGTGTGAAAATACAAGCTAACAATTATATTTTGTATCGTATTACTATCAATGCGGTCTGAGAACAAGATAACTAGCAACAACACTAGCGAACGACGATTTGTTGAAAGAGATGACAATATTCAAAAACCTTTTATAATGCAAATTCTGATTTCATGTTCCATTTTATGGACCATCGTGCCTTAGTGTTCAGGGGGGGGGGGGATCTTGAGCAACTAATTCGGATATTGAATTGGCAAAATTACACCAGAGAGAAAATCTGTTTGATTGATTGATTCATTTATTTGGTCAATTTATGCACAATAAGGCTAATCGGGACTGGACCTATAGTTTAAAGTGGGATCTGAACCATCATGTGCTTCCACCGGGTATCGAACCTGGTACCCTTTGATTACAAGGCGACGACACTACCACTGCGCCATAGGGGAGCACCCCGAAAAAAGTATAATGTAGAACAACCACCAGTCACACAAGGTTCCAAAGTATTTACGATGGCACTTTTTGCGAAACTTGGTTCGTACTCCTGTACAGGTGTCAGCAGTGGCAGCAATTAGGGGCGGGGCCGAGAGAGTGCAGTTGCCCCCCCCCCTTTTTGCTACTTTTGCACCACGCTAACCTCATGTACCAAGGGAAATTAAATTATCCTTGCCCCCCCCTCCCCCCGTACATTTGCACTTTGGCCCTCTAGTTTTGGAACCCAATCGCCGCCACTGGGTGTGAGCGATACAAATGTTTTCTAGCAAGGAATAAATGTCTGCAATTTCAAATTGATAAAAGTGATGAACATTTTAAGTGCTCCTAGAACAGTTTAGAATCTAAAAGTTGGCAACGGTGACTGCGTGACTCATGTATCTGGAGACGGTGCAAAACCGGAATCAGCATTCGCTGAAGATAAGCGAGCTTCGTCTTGCAAGGCCTTCCAGTTACCCGTGGGCTTTCGATGCTTGACGGGTCAAAACCCAGGTATATAGTTTTACTCGCCCGCCCGACCAACCAGGTGGGCCTAGTAAGCGATTCTGGCCGTTGTGCAGCCCTCTGGTAGGCACATATCTAGAAATATGTTTTAGGGGGGGGGGGTACGAACCAAGTGTCCTAAATTAATAATATAACAAAATTGAAATAATTATAATTACATTAAATCAAATATATTAATTAAAATATTCAAATTAATAAATATATTTTTACATAAATCGTTAAAAAGACGGTATACGAATAACAATATAACAGCACCTATTCATTATCTGGTCCTCCTCCGTGACCGTGCGGTCGAAGGCACCTTACTTTGGACGGCGGCTGCGGTCTTCAGTGTATAGGGCCGATGGCAACGCACCATCGCGAGGAAACTGGGGAGCTTCGGTCGCGGAGACCTACTATAACGGCTGGGGATACGTCGGGCTGACCACCCGGCTATTCCAATACTGGTTGAAGATCTCCACGCTTAGAGGTGACGAAGGAAAGCGTCGGAGGGAGACCGGTAGTCGGTAGGTAAGCCAATGCCCTTCATGGGCTCTTGCGCACAGGATATTTGTTAGTAGTGCCCGGGTTTATATAGTAAAATAAGCAAGTCAATAAGCACAAAAAATGAAACAAATAAGCACCAAAATAAGCATAAACAAATACAGGAAAATCTGAAAAAAATTTGTTTATTAGATCTCTTAACTTATTCAAAGCTGTTACAGTATGTAAGGAAGGTCATCCTGAGATTTTCTTGTGTGAAGCTCCTGCGTCTGTCAGTGAAGAATGATTTGTACAGTAGCATGACATCACAGGCGCATGTGAAAAACACCACAGTTCTTCTTCGGTGAATTCCTCTTCAGTGTCTGTTTCTTCACCAGAAATCTTTTTATAAATTTGGCAAAGTGTTTTGTAGCCGGGATTTTTCAGTAATTCCTGACTGAGCTTGTCGGACACAATTTTACCAACACCGTGAGTTTCTGAAGACAACGTTACCGAAATTTCATCAATAAGAGAAAACGAATGTTGCAATGGATTATTTCGAGCTTTCAACTGTGTTATGATATCAGGTAATTTGGATAAATGATTATGGATGTACTGTATCTTTTCTTGGATGCTGTTTCTCCCCTGCTGCTATTTAGAAGCATTGATCTCGTCATCCCAATGCCGTCGTGTGATTGAAATGGGATTCAAATATGACAGATTTGGGTAAAATATGCTATTTTAAACCAAAATCATAAAATAAGCAAGCGTAACCGTTTCCTGCAGAAATAAGCCTTTATAAGCACTTTCAACCTTAGTTAAATAGCTCATCAAGGTATGTAATACGAAGTATAGCCTTTCTCCTTACCATTAGAAGTCTGCAAAAAAATATGCATTTCGCTTACAAATCCGGGCTCTAATAATTATGATTACGTGTGGTTAACGTCGGCAAAATTTGTAAATTAACAACTGCCCTGGCAAGGAAATTAATGTCATATGGATAAAGAATTGAATATTTATTGAATATAAAAAAAAGGATTTTAGATCCAGTTGACGAAACGTAAAAGTTCCTGGGATATTTTATGAATGTTACGTTGTATAGTTGACGTGCTAGCTACGTTAACGATCAGCTGGCTTTGAAGTCCACGAAGCGCGCCCACCAGTTGCAACAATCACATTCAACCAACAATGTTGCCACACATTTACTCTACGCCACTCACGGCCTCCTCATTGAAGTTGCAAGCTACGGCAACAGCGTATCCGCAGTCATGTGACTGAGACTCCACGTGGAGTAGACGAGCAGAATGACAGCTGCGCCCATTGGCTGAAGGTTGAGTGTGATTGGACGAAAACAACCCGCCCGCTGTTTATCCCCACCCACTTTCGTGGCAGCAGCTCTCTTCAGATCTTGGACGTTAACCAAGTAAACACGTAATCTATAAGTACTGTCATTCAAAGTCGTATGATCACAATAATCCTTGGCTTCCAATATCGGGTGGGCTGAAAAGTTCGTAGGCTGACTCATAGATGGCGTTACTAGAATTAAATCCATGTGATTTTTACTTAGTACGAACCTTCAAAAGATACGTGTATATATTTCACAGCTGCCGGTTAATTAGTTCGTGAGATATAGCATTGTGAGTGAAGCAGCTTTTGTTATTGTGAAAAATAGATAAAAAAGAATTTCGTGTGTTAATAAAGCATTGCTTTTTGGCGAAAAAAAATACTGTTGAAGACAAGGCTTGGCTTGATAAACATTATTCGGATTCTGCACCAGGAAAATCAACCTTTGAGAAGTGGTTTGCTAAATTTAAACGAGGCGAAATGAGCATCGAAGACGATGCACGCAGTGGACGCCCCAAAGAGGCTGTTACCGACGAAAACATCAAAAAAGTCCACAAAATAATTTTAAATGATCGTAAAGTGAAGTTGATCGAGATAGCTGAGACTTTAAAAATATCAAAGGAACGTGTTGGACATATTGTGCATGAATATTTGAACATGCGAAAGCTGTGTGCAAAATGGGTGCCGCGCGTGCTCACAATCGATCAAAAGCAACAACGTTTTGATGATTCGGAGCAATGTTTAGCGATATTCAACCGTAATAAACACGAATTTTTCCGTCGATATATTACAATGGATGAAACATGGCTCCATAACTACACTCCAGAGTCCACAGTCGACAGTCAGCCGAGTGGACTGCACGTGATGAACCGAATCCAAAGCGTGGAAAGACGCAACAGTCGGCTGGCAAGGTTATGGCATCAGTATTCTGGGATGCGCATGGTATTATATTCATCGATTACCTCAAAAAGGGCCAGACCATCAACAGCGATTATTACATAGCGTTGTTGGAGCGTTTAAAGGATGAAATCACGAAAAAACGGCCCCATTTGAAGAAGAAAAAAGTGCTGTTTCATCAAGACAATGCACCGTGTCACAAATCAATGAAAACGATGGCAAAATTATATGAATTAGACTACGATTGCTTCCCCATCCACCATATTCTCCAGATCTGGCCCCCAGTGACTTTTTCCTGTTTGCAGACCTTAAAAGAATGCTCGCTGGAAAGAAATTTACCACTGATGAAGAGGTAATCGCCGAAACTGAGGCCTATTTTGAGGCTAAAGAGAAATCGTACTATAAAAATGGCATCGAAAAATTGTATGACCGCTATAATCGTTGTATCGCCCTCAAAGGCAACTATATTGAATAATAAAATCGAATTTTGTCAAAAAAATATTTTTTACTATGTTAGCCTACGAACTTTTCAGCCCAACTGTTACGTTTGGCGGAAATTAATAAACCTCAAGTAAACAAAAAGTATATTTTCATTATTTAATTTTAGTTATTTTATTATTTAATTATTTGACTTTGTAAATCTTTTGGAGGGGTCCTGACCGCCTGGACACCCCCTCCAAATACGTCCTTGTAGGTAGAGGAACAGTAGCACCATAGCTATACACTGTTCCGGAAATATCTTGAGCAAGCAACGAGAACAAGTCTGTGAGCAAGAAGGGACGCGAGATGGCGCCACTAGTGACGTTTGTGAGAGGCAACGGAATTTCGTGTAGGGGGAAAGCGACTTCAGATACCGGGTCTCATTCATAGCACCCAACTTGAAGATACTTTGTGTTCTGACGTCATTGCGGTGAGCCTTCGCTTTTAGATCAGGCTTGTTACGTTAATGTAGTTCTCTCAGTAAAAAATATAACTTTTTGGTTAATCATAGAAATATTTCATCGCACTTGTGCTAAGAGAACTACCTCCTACCTTGACTACTTCTACCAAACGAAACAAGTTCAGCATATTTAAGGATATTTCAGTTTTGCATTAGTACGTGAAGAACATATTTTAAAATGTAGTGTTACTGCTGCTGTGGCTTTGATTTCATTTCCTTTATTTTACGTCAAGATTCTGCTACTTTTGGTTATTGCGAAAATAAAATTCATGAAGGAACACTCACAAAGAGCGCCCAGGCCGAAATTCGAACCCGGGACCCCTGGCATTTAAGCACGCTGTGCTAACGACTCCGCCACATAGGTCTGCACTATTACTTTGAGAAACAGAAAATTTCAGCAGTGTGTTGCCAGAAGTTACCTCTGCCATATGTAGGTAATTTTATACGTCGCAAATTCTGTTTTGTTAAATGAGCGCTCTAGGCTTCAGCCCCTCTAGCTTATCCCTCGCTCGCTTACTTTATGCACAGTAAGGCTAATCGGGACTGGACCTACGTTAGCACTATGCATTCGGGGAGGCTCCTGCATACTCGCTCATTCGTAACCACATTAGCACAATTCTTGAATTGTAGCAAGATGGTTTTGCAGCCACGTGACACCAGAAGTATCTGACAGTATAAAGCTAACTGGAGTAACGTACAAATTACATGAATAAATACGTAGGTTGTTCAATAAGTTTAGCCACCTTTGCTATAACTTTTTTATTGAGTGAGGGAAGTTATGATTTTACATTCAAGTGAGTGTTTGGAATGTCCTCTTTAGAGGGTAACATTACTTTTCGATGTAGTCCCCACCAGCGTCTATACCCATCCGTTAATAGTGTTGCAACAATTTCAACTGACGAAATCAACCGCATACGTACAAAGCGCAAAGTGTCGACTGAGCAAGAATTGTGGCAACCTTGGAGGGCCAGGGGTGTTGAGGAGGCAAGGGGAAGCTCTGACCTTGACTGATCTATTTTCGTGGACAGAGCAATAGTTTGTGAGAGAATGAGGTTGCCTAACGTTTGTCAGCTGACGAGGTACGCCTAGAACACACTTTTCTTAAACCCAAGTTCGTCGTTGAAGATTTGACTTACTGTTTCAAGCATATGCCCAGAATGTCCCTCTGCTTATCCGGTGATTGCCACGAAACAGTCCATCAACACGTGTCGCCATCTCTCGAGTGGATGCAGAGACAAGGCGGTGATTGTCTTTCAAAGTTGCCTTGCCTGGATGTACAGTCGAGCAACCATCTCCTGACTGTGCTAATGTCAACGCATGCTTCCACGCACGGCACGCATCCGACGGTGGATTCCGATAGGTTGAACATCTTCCGGAGTCAGAAATTCAATCACATCAATCTGCGTGAACCATACTTCCACATCTTTCAAGCTACTGCTCCGACGTCACTGGCAATAATTGAAACAAAAAAACATCGTCTGAGAGAAGACATTCCAAACTTTCATGTGAAATCATAAACTTCCCTCACTCAATAAAGAAACCATAGCCGAGGAGACAAAACTTATTGAACAACCCTCGAACAAAGAAACGAAAGTAGATTAGATTTATTCTTTCATGTGCGAGTCATAGGCTGTACGCACTACATAACATTTGGATTTTTCTTCTACAATACATATATGTATATATATTTTCCATTGAGTTTATCTTTTATGCTGTCTCTTAGTTTGTCCCTTATGTACACATTCTTTCCCCTCCCCTAACAGCTCATTCACTCCTCTCCTTCTTCTTCCTGTCTTTCTTCCTTCTTCCTCGCCTCACTTCTCCTTTCCTTCACTTTCACCAAAAACACTCCCACTTTATCTAACTTTTCCACACTTGCTGCACTCCGTTCCACCACTAATTTGAGTGCTTCTTCTTTTCCCACACCCTACAGCCATTTGTCCTGCAGGGCGAGCGTTCCCGGACATGCAAGCAGGTGATCCACCCAGTAATTCCCCCTACATATTATATATTCACATGTACAGTGGGATCCATGAGTATTATCGTGCAAATTGTCCATGACTATTTTCTTTAATTTTTCTCTTACATTCTGTGTGTTTTTAAGCGATGGATTTTTATGTATGCTGCTGTAGAAGTTGTCAACAGCTTGTTTAGAGTTTTCTCTAAATTCTTGAAGCTCCTATTGGGTCAAATAAAGTGCACGAACATGGTGATGGACAATTTGCACGGTAACACTCATGGATCCCACTGTACCTCCCTCTCTTTTCACTGCACTGTGTCTCCACCCCCCAATCTCAGCCATACTAATCCCACTCTTGCTTCCTTGCTTACTTTATTTATATAATTTGCTTGTCCCCATTCCCGGATGTCCCTTGCCTGGAGGTCTAGTGATATTTCAGTTGCATTCTCCATCATTATTTCTTGCCGATCCATATCTTCTAGTCGCTGTTTAACGAGTTCAAGTGGTCCTTGGTTTACGTGCTCTTCTTCCCATACACATCCCAACTTCTTTTGCCCACGCGCCCATTTCCCCTTATTTGTTGTATGAGAGCCTTCCCTTTGATAGCGTCTCCCCCTGCTATGATAAGAGTTGCCCAATATTTAACCCTTCTCCACATTAGTCTGCTGTTCTCCTTCGCTAGCTCGAGTTCCCGTAGTACTCCGCTGTTTGCGGTGCCTGTTGCGACATGCAGGGCTTTTTTGAAGTAGCCGAAACGAAAGTAGACGCATTGTAGCGGATTCTAATGAGTAAGGTTATCCAATTTATATCCGGCGTGTTAGCTCGACAAGAGCCAGGAAGATAAAACAGAATAAGAAAAACATGGCGATTAAGACAAAAACAAAAGCACATGCCCACAGTGAGAAATAAAAACTAACTGGTATAGAGAAAAGTTGACATTAGCACAAATCAGGTTTCACTCCCTCCGCTACGAATTTACTGCCTCGGAGCAAAGAACTTCAAAGACAAAATATAGATGGCAGCACTAGGAGTAAGAATTTAAATTAATTGGTGTAATAAAAAAAATAATCAAATGAGAAGGAATTTTAGAAAATAATGTGGAGAACAATGAAGAAAAATACATCACAAATATTTGATAAAAGAAGAGAAGGAAAAAGGATGATAAAATCTGGGGAAAGTGACTGTTCGTGGAAGATAGTTTGGAAAAATCCAATAAGTTTGAGGCTCATTCTTCGAAATTTTAAGCAAATATTATTTTGAATACTGACGTAGGCTACATGGAGGAGATGGTCTAGATATGGGCTAAAGTTTAAATATGGGTTTTGGAGTTATCAGCGCTGCCGGGTGCTGCAGCCTGGCGGAGGCTATGGGAACTGGTTATCTGTCAAGGACAAAGGTTGCGGCGCCAATTCGCAAGAGAAAGTGGTGGTTAGTTTCGGCCTTGGACGCTGTTATAGAATTGCGACCTCCGAAAACTTTTTGCAGGTATGTTTTAACTCAGCGTTTTCTGAATCCTCATCTACTTTGTATAGGTTATGATATTAGCGGTACATAATACAAATGTGGGCTTTTATAATGCCATGATTTGTTTGTGAAATACGTACCACAGAGAGCGAAAATAAATTGAAGAAGAAAAATAGCGTGATGGTCTAAATATGGGCTATGACATGAGGTCTAATGTTGAGATCACATTTTCAACAAATATTTGGATGTTTTTCTTAATTTCGATTTTTCACAGTTTCAAAACAACAGATTATTCATAAATATGAGTTGTATAATGTTTTCGCGATAAATGACTGGTTTTTTTAAATGTTAATTGCTTCTTGTGATATTGTCACTAGTAGCCCATATTTAGACCACAATTTTGAAATACATCATTTTACCATTTTTTGGAAATTGCTCTTTTTTTAAAAAAAAAAATGGAGACCTTCTATACTTTAGCATGCTATTACATTTAAGTATATATTTCATAGATATGCATTTTAAAGGCAGGTGCTTGATATATATTTTTTTTCCCTCCGAAAATGACAAAATAAAAAAGGGGAACCCATATTTAGACCTTTTCCTCTATTTGCCTACCCGAAAGGCATTATGTTTGTTGCCTAAGAGATATTTCAGATCAAGACGACATTTGTTTCTCTGCTCAGTTGGCATGATGATAACGATATATTAACATTAATTAATTTATTAGTCACCCGAAGAGACGTAACGTGAGACATTGTTGCGTGCTTGTAAAATTTGTGCAAGATATTGAAACTCGGGAGAGGCATGTTGTGCATAAGAAAACTGAGAAATCAAATGCACTGACCTCAAACTGTATACGATAAACTTTCCAGCCTGGATAAAGCGAAAGCCTAAACACTAGAGATATGGTTCTCAACCTTCGTGAAACCATGTCACGGTATTCTTTTTAAAAATAAATGCCCGGATCCAAAGGATTTTCCTCGTAAATACGCTTCCTGTATTTACAATTTTATACATGAATTAACATGTACCCATGTAAATAAATATTGATAATCAAATTCATAAAGAGTAAAAAGATTGTGATTACGTGTAAGATTGTTGACAAATATAAAATTATGGATGACGAAGCGGTAACATCGTCTCGTGTAATTAAGTGATCCCGGGTTCGATACCCGGTGGAGGCCTGTAGTGGTTTAAACTTTAGTACTGATTACTCTATTTGTGCATAAAATGGACTTAAAGAAACAAAACTCACAATTCAAATATGAAATTAGGATTGTATTATTTGTCAACCACTTTCAGCAGATCCTTTCGCAGCTCAGTACAGTTGATGCGAGGGCCCGGCGGTTGAGAAATACTGCACTAGAGTGCTCTGCCACGTTGACTAATCTATTTTGTACTAACGTGCTGTTTCAAACACAATGAGTCATAGTCCTAAGTGACTAAAACACGGCCTCTTTACATAATAATAAAGGCAAATTTCAGCCGCGATATCTCCACCAAAAATACTTGATAAAGAACGTTGTGTTTCAATCTTAAAACATTGTACATATCGATACTTTATTATACAGTAAAATCTGTATATCCCGGAACCTCTATAAGAAGGAAACCTGTAAATACGGAAAAAAAAAGTCCCCAGACCGGACCGATTTTATACCTGAAAATGACCTGCTTAAGGCGGAAACCTCCTTAACGCGGAAACGGAACACCATTTAAGGACCAACGAGATGTTTTCATTCTCAGTAAGACGGAAATTTCTTTGTCTATTTCTCCTCTGTTCCTTCGTCATCTTTCTATTTTTCTTGTTATCTCTCTTTATTTCTTTCTTTTTTCTTCACTTTTATCTCAATCTTTCTTTACCTCTCATATTCCACCTTTCAATCTTTCTCTTTCCCTCTATGCACATCGCGCTACGACGCCAGGGGTCCCGGGTTCGAAAAGATACATAAGTACGTTCTTACAATACTGTAAAAAGTGTACCAACATGTTGTGTAGTTACATAATTGCAATCCCTGATATGCTTATTGCGACTGCATCGCATTTTTATTCATATACGTACATGCATTAGTACTCTACATTATAAGTAATGCGAAATTCCTGCAGCGTTGTATACTGTATTTAAAGTTATAAGATGGAAAACTGTTAAATTTTGCTCGGAACCAACATGTTCGGGATAGACAGGTTTTACTGTATCAAAAAATGAGAGGTTCAAACATGTTGTAAGGCCTCCGGTTCTAGAGATTAAATGCAGCTCGTTGGGGATGAAGCATCCACTGCGCATACACGAACAACAAACTGAGGCGACACGGTGAATGGTATTGAGAAAAACGGCCCAGTCCGAGCGACACGCAAGCGACATAAGACATGTGCAGCTTGTCGTGTCGCTTCGGTTCGAAAGGTTCAATTCGTTATTGAGGGTTCGCTTCCAAGCCGACGGGAATCTATGGAGGAAGCGAACGAAAACAAGTTCTCTGCGAGAAGGTTCGACCAGGGAACGCGTTGTAGGGACAGTGATTGTATGAAGGGAAAATGTGGCTCCAGCTACGGCCGTTTGCAGCTGCGCGCACGGCTTTTCTCTGCCTCTTCTCTACCGTTATTCACGGCCTTCCTCCATAGATGCAGGGTGTAGACAGTTCGTGAGTGCGTTCCAATCAACTTATCTCTCTCTTCAGGATGCTTCTATAGATTCCTGTGACGCCCAAAGCCAGAGGTAGGCAAACAAGAAACCTCGTGGATAAGACCCTGAGTGCGTCATCGGGAAGAGAAGGAAGGACAAGACATAACACCGCCCCGTAGCTTAGGAACCTCAGAAGAGAGACTTTAGGATTCCTAAGCTGAGTCCAGCAGATCTGAAAGGTGCCCAAGGATGCCATGTTTTGATTTTGATTGAATGATTTGGTTCAGTTTTGGTTTCTGCCACTTTTGGCTGATCGCGAATGAAAATGTTTGGGTGCGTCAGCACCGAGGCTATTTGCCCAGCCACATTACATGGGGTAAAGCCCCTTACCATAACTACAATCGCATGATTCTGAGGAGTAAAATAAGAACTTGTCTATGAGGACTAAAATCGGAACGTGACGCTGAGGACTAAAATCGGAACGTGACGCTGAGAACTAAAATCGGAACGTGACGTTGAGGTCTACAACCGGAAAGTGACGCTGAGGACTAAAATCGGAACGTGACGCTGAGGATTAAAAGCGGAACGTGACGTTGAGGACTAAAAGCGGAAAGTGACGCTGAGGACTAAAATCTTAGCGTCCTAGCGCTGTGTGCTAAACACTTTATTTTTGTTTCGTTAGTGTTCCGATTTTTTAAAGATAAGATTAAGCGTATACGCCTATTAGAGGAAATAGCGTTGACGTGACGTTGAGGACGAATGTAATATTCTGAGGGTAAAGAAGTGTGAACCAGATCAAACCAAAACTGTGGTCAGTAATTGAGTGTGTATTTAAAGTAATAAATCTTCGTTAATGATATCTCAATCCTTTTCGTATGATATCTTTTTTAGCCAAGTCTTGGTAACTACACACCCAAAGAGGAATTTTTGTAGTTTCGGTGCTATGGACGTTAAAAAAAGCACATTTTGCCGCCTGTATTCTCGCAACCCAACATAACTTTTGATCGCATCTGTGACGTTTCTTCCTGTCGTGAAATGATCGTGTGCCAGTGCTGAAAGGAACACACATTTTTTGCGTAAAGAAGATAAAACCTGTTCTGAAGATGAAAATGCAAGTTACAAAATGTTTATTGAGGCTACATAGCCCGTTTTAGCAATTTCGTCCCTTATTTCCATTGTACGATGGCGATTTTGTCCCATATTTTCATCTTCATAACCTGGCAACCCTTCCTGCACTAGCCAGCCGAGTTCATCGTCCCACAATGTGATTGTACATTTCCTGTATTCTTTATGAATGGTGCCTTGTAATCAAGGAATCCCGTATACACGGTGGAGACACATTGCTCAGTGGTTCGAATTCCACTTTTAAACTGTACGTTCAATCCCGATTAGCTACCTGTGTATAAAGTGGATTTAAACAATAATTCAGACAAGCAATTCAAGGTCTGGTGCACGAGCGTCGCGGGGGAGGGGAGTCCAACTGTTCCGTCGAAACCCCCCCTCGAAGTTTCAAGTTTCAAAAAAAAGCTTGATATTTTATTGTTATTAACGGGAATAGAGTTCAATTAGTTGTTATTCGACAGTTCAAACTTGCAAATGTTAGTTTTATGTTACAGGTTCACACAACACGAGGTGTGTAAAGATTAATACAAAAATATGATAAATATTTATTATTATTATTATTATTATTATTATTATTATTATTATTTATATTCAAGTTTATCAATGGCCCCCTACAAGAATATCTGCAGCCTCCCATATACAGGGTGAGTATAAAGTTTCGATCCATTTCTGTGAAAAACAGATATTATAATCAAACTAATAATGAGAATGGAAAACCTAACACGTAGTAACACATAATCTATCAAGACTTTATATAGATAATGTAAACTCAACCTCAGAGTAACACATAATTCTTCCAAATGACCACCCTGCACGTCCACACAAAACTCCCAGCGGTCCGTCGATGGGAGTTTTGTGTGGATGTGCAAGGTGGTCATTTGGAATAAGACTCAGTGAAACCCGTGATGGATTATGTGTTACTCTGAGGTTGTGTTTACATTATCTATATAAAGTCTTGATAGATTATGTGTTACTACGTGTTAGGTTTTCCATTCTCATTATTAGTTTGATTATAATATCTGTTTTTCACAGAAATGGATCGAAACTTTATAATCACCCTGTACATAGGCTAGTACTACAGCGCCTAGAATAACGTAGTGTGGAAAACGGCATGCTTCTGCGCTCTCTGGATGGTTCCACTCGAAAATGATCCGCTAGAGGCGCTGGTGTTGACCCCGGTGCTTGGTGTTCGACTGCTTATAATGGAAGTAAATGGAGTTTTCGCTGCAACGTCTGATTCTTTTACATGAAGCATTTCTATGAATGTGATAATTGCTATGATATTTGGTACAGTGGTCGCGAAGATATTAACGAACATTCTAGACAGTCGACCACGTCCTGTTATCGTCATACTTTCGTTAATAATACGGGAGAAAAAATACGCGTGGAATGCTCTTGGCAACTACATTTTTGTGTATGAATTAGGTTCGTTATTATTATCATCATCATTTCTTTTAAAGATATACACACTGAAGCATTTGTATTTTTTATATTTACTGTCTCTTTTCTTCCGCTTTAAACTAATCGCGGCGATGATGATAATGATGAAACGACAAGGGGAACCCCACAAAACTTTCTTAGTGCCATTGACATGATTGTAAGGCAACTTTCAAACCAATGGGACAAGCGACACGGGATGTTCACACTGTCACACTAGTGACACACACTTCCAGACTGTAAAATAGCATTCATTGCACATGAGAGTCCAAACAGCAAACGACACGTTCATATGGCGTATTCGCGTGCTACTTGTTACTTCGGTCGGAAAGCTCCTTAAAGGAAGGGTGCTGAGACCGAAGCGACGCGCTACAGGGGGAGTTCCCAACTAAGTGACAAGCGACATGGTGCCTTCAGTCTATTAGCAAGCGTTGCTTGCCAACAACAGATAGGCGACACGATAAACCGCACATTACAACTACAGACCTAGGCGACACGATGTCGCTTTGTCGCTTCCGCGTCGCTCAAACTGGGCCATTTCCTCAATAGCTTGCAACATGTTGCCGTGGTTTGTTGTTCGCACATACGCGATGCAATGAGTGTCTTGCTTTAGTCAGATTGCGCACCAAGGCGACAAGCGGCACGCGACACTTATCGCTTGAGGATTTCACCAACCGAACGCTGGCCTGTGCTTCCCGTCATGCCGCTACGATGTGAAATGTTGCTCTTGATTGGCTCGTTTCCAAGCAACATGTGTCGCTTCGGTGTGAAAGTTGCCTTGGACCGAAGGACCCGTGTCGCTTTGGTGTGAAATCCTCGTATCGTTTGTCGCGTGTCGCTTTGGTCTAAAATCTGTTTGAGGAAACTGTGCAGTCAGAGCTTTTGTCCCTACGGTTCGAAAGGCTGCATTGATTTCCGACTTCTCGCTTTCAAGCGACATTTGTGGTTTGTCGCCTCGGTATGAAATATCTCTCAGGATACTATTTATATTCTAATAACATAGAAAAATAAACTCTAATACACAGTCCAAGACCTGACGTCCGGAATCACATTGAGATGTTTCTTCTTCTTGTGTTACGCATGCTATTTATTTATTAATTTTATTTTACTTTTCTTTCCAACTTAATGCCATTTCGTGACTGCAAATCACTCCACAAATATAACTGTTTCCATCAATTCACTTACCGCCTTTCTAGAGAAACAAATCTACACAATATATTCCAAAAACTAAGCCGCATTACTTTCATAACAAAATTAGCACCTGGGTCGATCGCACTGCCATCTACTTGTCATCGTCTCGGGGAACCAGTTTCTTGGGTCGTTTTCCACACTACGTTATTCAAGGCGCTGTACTAGTACAGTGGTTCCCAAAGTGAACGCCGCGAAATGTTCCAATATTTTCATTGAAATGACACTTCCTTGTGAGTCCACACATGGTTTTAGACATGATTGTTCCAAATATGTGCTTATTTAGTACTTTTATCACATAAAATGTTTCTGAATTTGAAATATATGTTTATTTTTTTAACTTAAGGCAAGCAACCTAATCATACTAACAAAGCGTTGCAAGTGTTAGATAGCCCTACATTCTGACTTCGTCGCGAAAAATCTTGAAACACTGAGCGTTGTGAAACGAAAAAGTTTGGGAATTCGTAGTCTAGTGTCTACGAAAATTCTACCTCCGTATCCGTTTCTCTTGTTAGAGTTGTAAATTTAAACACGTAAGCAAACGGCTGGAACGTGTTATGCATGACGTTGCATTTTACATCGAGCGTTTCACCTTCAGCAGCCCATTTCTCGCAAGTATCCACCAGGAAACGTCGGTTGTCCCTTCTCATTTTTCGGCTTTTGATGTGGAAGCAATACGTCCCGGCCCGAACCACCCGACTCCACTATCCCACCGCGTCATTCGCCTCGTGCGTCATTCTTCTGACGCGCGCTCCACCTGTCGACGTAAATTCGCATCTCCCCAGAGTCTTGGACACCGCCGGAAAAGCATTCGCGGGGGTCGGAGTTTGAACGTCACGTTATACTTCCCTTCCGGCCGACCGCAAGAAAGACGGTATCTCCCTTTTTTTTAGGAGTTAATGGATTTGAACGTGGGCTTTTGTCCGCTGTGGAGACAGCTTTTCTTGTCCGACGGGGAAACGTTATTCCGTAATAGTTTCTTGAGTGCTGCCATCTATGTGTGTTTTTACGCATAAATGACGATAGGCTGCATCCTTGAGTAGACGGGATAGACACTTCAATTTGCCCTGACGAAGCCCGAAGACTCAATCGCTAAAATACGACGTAGGAAGGTTAAAAGGGGCCACCACCCCACCCGAAATAATGAAAAATTGCACATCTAATCTTCCCCCTTTAGTTTGTTTTGCAACTGTTTTTAATATTTTACTTTCTTGTATCTTGTGTCGCCCCTGTCAACACATACTTTTTCAAGCATAGAACTATTCAATCTGTATTGTATTAATCTATGTTGGAATCTTTTCTTTAAAAATGTGTTATTGTTACAATAGGTAATGAATTGTTTAACTTAATTCAGGAAAAAATACTGAAACTATGGAAATATAAAACAACTATGTAGTAACCATGGTAAATTGTAAACAAAATTATGATATAAAAGAGCTAGACTTTTGTAAGCCTACGGGACATTCTCCTGGTTGCCGAAAGGCTGATGGTTTAGGGGACGTTGGGTAATATCTTGCTTCAATCTTCGGATTGGCTGGTGTACTTGTACTCCATTTGGCAGATATTCCACAAACCCAACTCTGAATAAGGCGTTCTCCTGCATCATCAAAAAGACCAGGGTTATAAACTTCGGTGCAACTAATAGGTTTAGGCCTACAAGTTATACCGGGTGAATTGTCTGTTTGGAAAAGTGTTTGTATAACATCGGAAGTTTAAATAAATCTTCGAATAAAAGATCTTAATGATCTTTCATTTCAAACCTGCATAGGTGATAATTAAAAATAAATCCTGCACCACAGACCTCGCAAGGGCTTGGTCCTACTAACCCTTAGAAGCCTTTGAGAAGTCCGATAAAAGGGTTATAACCAGACTAACATAAAGCCCTAAAGGCAGAAGGTGCGTGTCAATATAAATCTAGTTTTTGATCTCGTCTTATCAGTGTTATCTCTAAATTCGTCCTCATCTTTTTTCTTCTCGAACATTTTCTTTCTTATATTTCATTCTTGTTTTCTTTCATTTACTTTCTTATCCAGTCTCTCTCTCTCCTCTTATTCCCCTCCTCTTTCTGTGTGTATCCCTTCTTCTTCTTTCCTAATCCCTCTCTATTTTTCCTTCACAGGATTTATATTCTTTCTATGTTTCCTCACAACCCCCCTCTCTCTAATCCATCTCCATATCTCGTTTTCTCTCTCTCTTCCTGTGTAAGTGTCACTTCTTTTTTTTATCCCCCTCTCTCTGCGTCTCTTCATTATTTCTGTTTTGTTTCACTCTCATTTTCTGTCTGCTTCTTCTTTATTGTTTCTCTCCATACTTGTATTCTCATCCCCTCTCTCCCTCTTTCTATCTACGTATCTTGCTTGCATATTTCTCCTTTTTCTCGCATCACTATTTATTTCTCCTCTCTTCTCTATTTTTTCTTTCTATCTCCCTCCTTTATTTCTTTATCTCTCTTTTATATTTTTCTCTCACCTCTCTTTCTTTTATCTTGCTCTCTCTCTCTCTCTCTCTATCTCTGGCTTCTTTTTTCTTTGTCTCTTTCTTTCTATTTTGTTAATTTCTGTCTCACTTCTCTTACTACAACCCAATGTAATCTACGCGTATATTACGTGTAGACAACGCATGTAGACGTAAACGTATAGTCCACGGCACATCACTGGACACAACACAGCACATACCGTGATTGTTCTTCGTGGCGAGAGATTCATTTTGCCGTGCAGTCCCCCCCCCCCCCCCGAACAGCTTTCTCCCTCACGGTATGTTTCCAAAGCTGCGGGAATTCGAAGCGCGCGAGATCGGAGATTTTTGGCGTTTCCGGTCCGGCGAACACATCGCGAGAAGAAATCGCGCCCACAGCCAATTGAGCAACAATCGGCCGGCAACAATCGACAGGAAATCGTTAATCCGATCGCAGCGTCCAGCAAACGTTCGCAATAATATTCCCCGCAACAATTGATTTGTTTCTCGAAACTGCATTGGCCAATCCGTCCAAGTGTTCCTGGAAATGTCATTGTTGCACCGAACTAGAACTTGTGACTAATTTTCCGTCACGGTTCAGTGGTTCGAATCCAACCAGCGGCGTGTCCGAGGGGGATGGGGGCATAATCACCCTCCGAATTAATATTTGTGCTTGGATGTTTGGCATCAATAGCCGTAAAGCATATGCTCGGCAAAAAATCTCTGTTAGTGGGAGGATATAAGTGGGCATTATTACTATATAACAATCACTAGGTTACTTAACTCACGGCCATGGAATTAGGCGGGTGGTAGAAGTTCACTGTGTGTTCGGAGGTTTAAGATAATGAAAGATCTCGTTGTGGAGTTGGTCTTTGTAGTCCATGTGATACAAACTGACAGTATTTGCTCGAAAGGTCAGGGATGACACAAAAGTGCCCCCGGAGAGAGAGGTCGGCCTCACGCTCGAACTAGGCAACGCAGCCTGGTTGACGTTGCCACACAGTGCGCGGGAACCAGAACTTTGCTTTTCACACATGTGGCACCAGCAAAATTCTGCCCAGCCGCCTATTTCATTGTCATTCGTACAATATTGAGCTGACGAACAATTTTTAAGATATGTTTCTTTACCGAACAAGCAAATAATGTACTCAGCCTTCTAGGGATGAAAATGTACACCCCCTTTTCACAGATACTTTTGTCTAATAAGGGTGGCTACCCTGATCCCCTGTTAATTCACATGCTCGTCGTGCACGGTGTGAAATTCTGGGGGGAGGGGGGAGGGAGGATTCCCTCGCCAACAATGTTGTCCTAGAAATTCTTCCCACCGAAAATTTCCCGGGGTGAAGGGGTATTGTTACGAGAACGAACGTGTGTGTGTGTGTGTGTGTGTGTACGTATATATAAATTAGTTCTCTCTTGGGAAGGGCACATGCCCCCGTGCCCCTCCCGCTAAATTCGATAATACCCAGTACCATAGGCGTCGTATCGCGCTGTGGTAACTTCTCCGCCAGAAGTCAGCCTACTGTAATTAGAGGGCCGTTTAGTGCGAAACTGTTAGGTTTGAATTTATATTACTTCATGTACATAAGGTGATAATATCTGGTGGTATTGTGAAGGTGTTGCCTCCGATCGTTAGTCAACAAACGAACTGAAGGCCTAACAACAATGAAATCAAATACGTATCTACGGCTACATTCACATGGTAACGGTCGTGGAACATTCATGAACCACACATGCAATTTCACGCATTTGAAAGGCGACAAATATTTAAACGACAGGGTTGCCAGACGTCCCATATATACGGGATTCTCCCCATTTTTAAAGAAATGTTCTCGGAACGCCCATATGTCCTTTATTTAGCTAAAAAAAAAATGAAGACTAAAATTGGTAAACGCTGTAAGTGCCACAATAATTGAAACACCGTTTTCCACGTTAAACTGTGAATTGTGCCATGCTTTATAATGTGGTAAACGTGAAATGTGGCTGGTAGCCCTCTAAGTAGTTCAAAGGGCGTGTGAACGTTCTTACGGGCTGATGTGCGGAACGATGCGATTCCCCAGCTTTTTCGATTTTTGGCACTTACAACGTTTACCACTTTTAGTCCTCAAATTCAAAATCATTTTATACATCATATTTTTCTATGATCACTGTTCAGTGGACCAAAGAACGAAATCGGCTGGACTTAACGACAGTGGAAAGGATATTGCAAGTTCTAGTGAATGAGAATAAGACATGTTCTGAATTTTATAGTAATGCATTGGGAAAAATATGTGCTCTTAATGGACACAAAGAGTTCACTCAAATATTAATATATTTTGCCAAAATGTTAAAAATTACGGATTAACAATGCTTGAAACAGCAATTGATTTGGTAATATTTAAAAATGTTATAAAATATAAATTTAACTATATCCATGTCTATATTATCTGTATGTCTCGTTTTTATTATTTTAGAAATCTGGGAAGTACTACATACATCCGTTTGCCTATGATGAGGTACTTATGTTTCATGTAACAGTAAGAATGGACATTTAAGTATTTAATTTTACAAACTTTTACCTCTTGATTCAAGTTTACACATGTGCGTTAATTAAAAAAACAAAGAAACAGAAAAATAGTTGAAGGCAATAGGCACATTAAAAATTGCTAACAGTACCTAATAACTAACAAGTTACTTAAAAGTTTGAATACATAATTTTCTGCCTTGAGAGTCGAGACGTTACTTCATTAGTAACTGAAATAGCAACAAAATCAATTTCGACTGTTTATGTATATTATCTGTGTTAACGATAGGAAGAATGAGTATTTCTTTGCAAAATTATTGCTGGAGGTATCAGACCTAATAAATATGTGGTTATTTGTTTAGGAGTATCGTGCGTTGAGTGATTGATCCACGGCCAAGTCAAAGTAGTTTCTGGGTTCGAATATTGAACTAATTTTGTATACTTTTCATTTCCTGTATCACTTCAAAAGTAATGTTTTTAACATAAACCTAAGGGAAGAACATGTATTATAATTTATTAAACTTTGATCAAAAACCTTACGCAGTTCATGTTACAAACTTTTAGCAACATTTAATTTACCAAATTAAGTAGGCAATAATTGACAGCTATGAGAGATGAGGAAAATGGTGAACAATATATTAGCACTAGCTGATTGCCGCCCGGGTATTTATTTATTCCGATCTTCTATTAGACAGGAAAATAAAGAATTCTAAATATAGTGTAAAATGAACTTGGAGTTGAACGGCATTGGGAGTGTCACTATTCATCTTAGTGACCCCGAAAACTATGGATTCCACACTAATATAGGTTGTTTTCGATTATTTTTACAAGTCACCCCCCTTCCCACCCCCACTCCTAGGGGTGCCAGGGGTGTCTTACCCCCAAAGTATTTCTTTCCAGATTGTAAGTGGTATGTGTTGAAATTGCTCGAGGATAGCAATATCGCACCTTGTGTGTAGGCAACCAACTTCGCCGTGCTGTGTTGCAGGAAGCATAACTTGCAGGATATGACACGAAACTGCCACGCAAGAGAATGCTATTTTATGTCCCCCTCCCACCCCCACCACTAGGGGTGCCCGGGGGTGTCTTACCCCCACAGTATTTCTTTCGAGATTACAAGTGATACGTGTACCAAGTTTGGTTGAAATCGCTCCACGCGTTCGCAAACACACATGCACACATACATACATTTTTATATATTAGCACATAAACAATGCTTTTCCTCTAACGGAAAACATAATAATTAAATTATTCGCTTTTGTAACGATTTCTTTCTTAGCCGACAAAAAATATTATTTACATATTTAAAGGAGTCAGGAGCGAGGTGCCGATCACATCAACTCCACAATGGACGAGATCGAGAGTATGCCTATGTGCCTTCACGGCACAGTTCAATCCATAAGGTACACGTTCATATTTATCTTCAAATTAAATTACTTTGATTCTTCAAACACGAATTAGAATGCGGCATCTCGATTCCCGAGCGCCTTGAGTAGTGATCTCGATACCAAGGGCACCGATAGATGGCAGGACTTGTTCATATTAATGTTTCTTTTGGTATTTTTCTGGCCCCTTATACCTATAAACTATCGATGCCTGTTTAATCTAAGTGAATTATTCTTGAAATGGCGTACTGTGTAATATTTTGCTCAATTTGCAAGACATCTATATACGAGGGCAATTCGAAAAAAAACCTCCGTTTGCGCATGCGCGAGAAATGTCCGGGAAGAGCGACGTCAGTCCTGTGGCAGTATGTGCAGTAGTCCAGTAGACAGTGAGCAGTGGAAGGAGAAGGTTGTGTTGCAGTTCACTCGTCCGTTACAACAATTGAAAATGAACGTTCCAATAGCAAAGCCCGCCAAATGTGAAGTGCGTGCCGTAATTCGATTTCTGTTTTCGAAAAATCTTTCGGCGGCTGCGATTCATCGCGAACTGTGTGATGTTTACGGACCAAACGTGATGAGTGACAGTGTCGTACGTGAATGGTGTCGCATGTTTAAAGATGGACGAACCGACGTGCACGATGCGGCAAGAAATGGGCGCCCATCTGTAGTCAGCAACGAACTCATGGAGGAAATTGACAAAACTGTCCGTGAAACCCATCGGTTCACGATATCGGAACTTTCTCTGCGCTTTCCCCAACTTTCTCGGACTGTTTTGTACGAGGTGGTGACAGAAAAGTTGGGGTACCACAAGTTCTGTGCTCGTTGGGTTCCAAAACTCCTTTCGGAGGAGCACAAAAAAAAACAGAATGGGCTCTGCTTTGGACTTTCTGTCGCGTTATGCCGAAGAAGAAGAACAATTCCTTAACAGAATTGTGACTGGCGATGAGACCTGGGTGTCGTACGTGAACTCTGACACCAAACAGCAATCAATGGAGTGGGGACATACGCACTCACCAAAGAAACCCAAAAAGGCTCGGCGAACATTGTCTGCCAGAAAGGTTATGGCAACAGTCTTCTGGGATGTGAAAGGTGTACTGTTAGTGAAGTTCATGGAGCGTGGATCGACCATCACTTCAGAAGTCTACTGTGAAACATTACGACAACTCAGACGAGCCATCCAGAACAAGCGTCGGGGCATGCTGACTTCCGGTGTGGTGTTCGTTCACGATAACGCTCGCCCCGCACACTTCTGGACGTACTCAAGAACTTTTGGAGCAGTTCCACTGGGATGTTTTTGGTCATCCTCCCTATAGCCCAGATTTGGCACCGAGCGACTACCACCTCTTCAGGCACATGAAACAGTGGCTTGCATCGCACCGCTTCGACAATGACAATGTGCTTCACGATGCTGTTAGCAGGTGTCTTCATTCCCAGGCGGCAGGTTTTTTTTGCAGAAGGAATTTCAAACCTTGTAAAACGTTATGACAAGTGCCTCAATTTGAATGGTGATTATGTTGAAAAGTAATGTCATGTTGTAAGTTTCAAATGTATATAATACAAGTTCTGTATCTACGAATGTATGTCATTGATAACGAAACGGAGGTTTTTTTTCCGAATTGCCCTCGTATATATAAAAATGGATGTATGTGTGTGTTTGTTTGTTCAGCAATAACTCTCGAACGCCTGAAGCAATTTCAACCAAACTTGGTACACGTATCACTTGAAACCTGGAAATAAATAGTGTGGGGGTAAGACACCCCTAGGGGTGGTGTGAGAAGGGGTGACATGTAAAAATAATCGAGAACCACCGATATTAAATTCCGCACAAACAGACATCCGTGACTCTGTGCAATCCGCACAACGATAGTGTTTCTCGGGTTGTCTAACATTCAGGCTGTGTTGCGAATGGACACTCTCAATGCGGTTCAACTCCAAGTTCATCACCTATCGGCATGCGGGGTGAAAAATAAATTACCACAAATGACCTAGATTAGTGTAGAATCTACAGTTTTCTGAGTCGCTAAGCTAATTGGTGACATTCACGATCACATTTAAAATTATTAGTTACATTTTACACTATAGTTAGATTTCATTATTTTCCTGTCTAATACAAGATTGGGATAAATAAATACCCGGGCAACGCCGGGAAATCAGCTAGTTATACTATATATACACACCTCTCTCTCAAAATTTCTTAATAGGCAGACCATTGTGAGACAATGCAGGACATTTTCAATAACATCTCACTTAATCATCACTTTTTCTCACTACGTTTAGCTAAAAGTGGCAGAACGTTGACGTATAATAAGAATGTAAAGATGCAAGAGCATGATGTGCAGAGGAAAGATTGTTTAATAAGTCCTTAATTTTGTACCCTATTTTTTAAAGGTAAATTACAGGGTGGCGCGTATTGTATCTACCAATTTGAGTTGGCAACCCTGTCGGAACGAAGGTGCGCATGCGCAGAAGTTTCCCGTGCTTAGGCAGCTGCAAGTCTCGCAATTAGTCTGACATGGAACGTTGGCCGGTTCAGACACTAATCGTGGCAGTAGAGGCGTTCATCCTAACGGGTTCAATTCAGGAGACACTGCGACGAAGGCCCAATGAGGGTCGCCATCAACCAGCACCAGAGCGTCACAACATGATACGATGGGTCGGTCACACAATAGAGAGCCAATGGCAGCGTGCAGAAACAGAACTCTTCAGGTCGAAGGAGACGGATTCTCTGGCGCCCTGCTGCGTCTCCCGAATTGAACCCGTTCGCCTCTACTGCCACGATTTATGTCTGAACCGGCCAGCGTTCCATGTCAGACTAATTGCGAGACTTGCAGCTGCCTAAGCATGGGAACCTTCTGCGCATGCGCACTTTCATTCCGACAGGGTTGACAACTCAAAATGGTAGATACAATACGCGCCACCGTATATATGCTTCAAGCAATAGCATATGTATTTAACAGTTTAAAGGTTGGAATGCCGGTGGGAGATCATACAACCAGTTACTGGGCGACGTGTAGTCAGCACACAGGCCGAAATCTCAGGAGAGAAGTTGTTACGCTTTCCCCAGTAAACTCGAACCTGCTCTCGTTCAGTAGCCGGAGCCCAAAGGATGACGCCTTTAAATAATATTTGTTTGGCATCAAATGCATCTATTATATTCTTTATTATTTTATTTTATATATTTTTTATATATATGAAAATGGATGTATGTGTGTATATATATATGTGTGTTTGTTCCAGCATAGCTCTCGAACGCCTGGAGCGATTTCAACCAAAATTGGTACACATATCACTTGCAATCTATAAATAAATACTGTGGGGGTGATACACCCGTGACACCCCTAGGGGTGGGGGGGAACGGGGTGACATGTAAAGCGACCGATATTAGTGTGGAATCCATAGTTTTCGGAGTCGCTATGCTAATTTGTGACATTTACGATCACATTTAAAATTAGTTACATTTTACACTATAGTTAGAATTCATTATTTTCCTGTCTAATACAAGATTGGGATAAATAAATACCCTGGCAACGCTGGGCAATCAGCTAGTTGATCTATAAAAGTTAAAAACAATTTATGAAAAAATGAAGCCTATAGCTTACATTACAATAACGAACTCAGAGTTACATTAAAATATTTAACAATTAACGAAATTATTGGTCTTAGTATATTTGTTGTTATTAATATTATAGTATTACGCTAGAATAATGGCAGGGATCCAGTCGACAGGGTGTGTGGCTGCCATGCGGGAGAACCTTGTTCAATTCCCTGGGTGAATTCAGGTGACAATTTTCCCAGCAGTGGCTTCCCTGCATACTTAGACCAGCTCTGGCGTTCACCAGGCCTCTAACAAAATGTGAGTATCTGGGGTCCTACACTCACAGGTCTCCCAATGCTCCCACGCCATCTTGCAATATGTAGAAGAACCTTTAACTTAATAATAATAATAAATCGTCTTTTTTTTAGAGCGGGTGTGTTTCTGCCTCAAGGGCAGCTGAAACAAACCAGTGGTACATGTGTTATACCATAATATGTTTTAAAACATAATAATTTACTTTTATACACAATAAATATGTATAGGGTCAAGTCCTGTAATACGGCTAGTCTTGTAAAATGGCCAGAAATTATATTTCGTACTGCTGTGCCTCGACGACTGAAGAGACATCTGTTCGGGTACTACCGAACCGTTGGTGAGAGTTTGGCGGCCGTCCTGCGGCAGTGAATCTTGAGATCCGTGCTTTGTTCAGCCTGCACGCGTGTTTTAATGAAACAACTGTGTCTGAAGGTGCGTAAAGAACAGCCATATTGTTTTCTTGGTGATTTATATTCTTACGTTGCATTAGTGTTAGATGTGTATTGCAAACGGGAGCGTCGTGTGTCGGTAACATGTGCTCATTGTAGTATACAAAGGCACTGTGTGAAGGCAACAGGTGCTGCCATCTATGAGCCACAAACGGAACTGTGTATTGTTACATAGTCTTGTATAATGGCCAGAGCAGCAGTCCTGACGTCACCAGACCACATAAGGAAGATGTCAGAGAAGAAAGTGGATAAATTAAAGAAAAAGAGTAACAGAAAGCAGAAAGGGGTCGAAAAAGTTACCCAACAAAAATCAAAAGATGGAGATAACAATTCACAATGCACTTACTGTAACAGCTTTTACAGCGATGATCATGGAGGTGAAATATGGGTTTCTTGTACTCGCTGTGGGAACTGGTTTCACGAGGAATGTGCACATGTTGAAAATGTGGACATTTTTGTGTGTAAAGACTGTAGTACTCATTGAGAAAATCACACTTAATACCTTGGCCATATTGAAGGACTGTTTTGTAAAATGGCCAATTTACTGTTTTTGTGAAAATATTAATATTAGTGTGTGTAGAAAAAGTTGAACATAAACAATTTTTCCTAATTTATTACTTACTGTATTGCCTTTCATATTAAACCTAAATTCAAGGTATTTTCGATTATAGTTTACCATGTATTGTGGAAAGAAAATTTACATGGCCTTATTACAGGACTTGACCCTACATGTTGAAGATTAGGCACACACAGGAGATGTACTATGTAGAAATTTTGCAGCGAAAAATGCAGGCTCGACGAGGACTCGAACCCGCATCTCTGGCATCCGTGCCATTGCTCTAACCACTGAGCTACCGAGCCGGCCTGGCCTCGCCTGATTTTTCGCTATCGCTGCTTTACCTGCGTGGAATCGTTTCTGCCAGTGCTACCGCAACGGGATCTGTTGCTTTTGAAGCACAGTAGACTGACGTTGCCTGGTTCCTCAAGCATTTTTCGCTGCAAAATTTCTATGTAAACATGTATAGGAGGCTGCCTTCCCGATGGCGCAGTGGTAGCGTTGTCGCCTTGTAATCAAGGGATCCCGGGTTCGATACCTGGTGGAGGCACATAGTGGTTCGGATCCCACTTTAAACTGTAGGTCCAGTCCCAATTAGCCTTACTGTGCATGAAGTGGACTTAAAACACCAACCTCAATCAATCAATCAAGTATAAGTGACCGCGGTGACTCCCTCGGTAACGCGTCTGACTACCATGCTAAAGGTCCCGGGTTCGATTCCCGGCCGGTTCAAATCCAGGAACTTTTCTAACGTTGGAAGCGGTCCCGGCGCCCACCCAGCGTCGAATGACAGGGGTCAGCGGCGTGATGCTGATCACATCACCCCCACTCACGACCGGATCAAGAAATGTGGGGCGTTACCCCCACACCCCCTATACGCATTCATGATTGATTGATTGATTGATTTAGTTTATTTTACTTCGCGTTTTGTGCCTCTTGGCTAATTTGCGAAGATGGGGATGAGTGATGAAATGATGAAATTGATGAATGGACATTCACAAACAACCAAGCCCGACCGGGATTCGAACCCGGGACCCTTAGCGTCGCAGCGCGATGTGCTAACCACTCGGCCACAGGGTCGGGCTATACGCATTCATGCCGTGGTGCTAAGCACAGGGGAGCACTTTACCTTTTTTTACCTTTACATGTATATCACATAATAACTTATAGACATATTTAAAAATGTATTTGTGTGTGTTTTCGTATACTGAGACCCCCCCACCAACAGGGTCTTCAATGATTTCGCACACTGTTCTTGTACTTCACGTACTTTAGGAGATCATGTAACGTATAGACGCCGTAAAAGCTCCACTTCCGTGCGTCCACGGTTAATCTTCTAACAACCTCGTACGGCCGTTTTCCACAATTCTCCACTTGTGAGCAAGCAATTATCAGCGATAATCTGAATCTGAAGGCAGTAACTTTCGATAACTATTGGATCCGGAGAGGCTGGGCTGTTTCGCGATCTGGACATTAATTTCGCTCCAACCCTGGCCCAGACTGCGTTAATTAGAGGAACGGGTGGACAAAGCTTTGAGGGAACGGACATCAGCGGACCGGAAGGCGTCGCAGAGGGGTCCTTGTTCCTGTAATCCGAGCGTGAAGCCGGTATTATGTTACGGGAGCTGGGTTCGACCCCGATTAGCATCTGCAAACATTTCAGGGGCATTCCCTTCCCTCTGGTTTGCGTATCTCCGGGAGGGACACCTACTTTCTCAGTCCCTTTGTTTCTCTGTCACTCCTAACCTCTGTTCTATTCGCTTTGATTGCACAGTTTTCAATTCTCTCTCTCTCTCTCTCTCTCTCTCTCTCTCTCTCACCCATCTGTGTGTCTGTGCTTTTATCCTTCTTTCTCCTTCCTTCGTGTAACTTCATCCCCTTCTCTCTCTTTCTCACTCGTTTATTTCTCCCATTTACCATCTCCCGTTCGTTTGTGTAACCGCACCTAGTACAGGGTGTTTCAAAATGAATCATCCGATTTCAAAAAGCTATATAGATTTTATTTATCAAACCAGGAACTTGGAATTGCTTTTAAAATACACAGCTATACATACTTCTTTACATAAAAAAATAAATGTTCATAAGTGTTCAAAGTGACCCCCTTTGGACGCTCGGCATATGTCCTTACGGTAGGAGAATTCATCTGGAGTCACTGCTGCCACTGCTGTTGTGATCCGATTTCGCAGTTCATTCACAGTACTCGGAAAGGGGGGGGAGCGCTACTGCTACCTGCCGGCAATCATGTGAAACTCATCCGTTGTATTATGTGTTTTAGCGAACGGTTAGCCTACTGAGTTAAATGACTTCGAAATCGGATGATTCTTTTTTAAACACGCTGTATATCTCCCCCCTCTGTTTCATATCTCTTTCTGATCCGCACATATACATTTATACGTGGCCGCGGTGGCTCAGTCGGTAACGCGTCTGACTACCATGCTAAAGGTCCCGGGTTCGATCCCCGGCCGGTTCAAATCCGGGAACTTTTCTAACGGTGGAAGCGGCCCCGGCGCCTACCCAGCGTCGAATAACATGGGTACCTGGGGGAAACCCTGGGGGGTAAAGGCGGTCAGGGGCGTGATGCTGATCACATCACCCCACTCACGACCGGATCAAGAAAGTGTGGGGCGTTACCCCCACACCCCCTATACGCCTTCATGGCGTGGTGCTATGCACAGGGGAACACTTTACCTTTTTTTTTTACCTTTTTACATATACATTTATACGCACACGGCCTCCCCGATAGCGTAGTGGTAACATCGTCGCCTTGTAACCAAGCGGATACTTACCGGAGGCACAGTGATTCGGATCCCAATTCAAACTGTAGGTCCAGTCCCGATTAGCCTTTCTGTGCATAAAGTAGACTTAAAAACAACAATTCATTCAATTCAATTTATACATACACCTGACTATCTACAATTTTGTAAAAACAAAATTCCCCAATTTTGTAAAAACAAAATTCCCCAAATTTTTTTTTCCAGAGTTTTTTTTTCTCTCTCAACACGATGGAGCGCCACAACACTATGAGACGGTTTCTCTCCAAAGTTAGTTATCAGATGACACGTGTCGCATATTCTATTTATTAACTTCCCCATGAACATAAACATTACTTTTGTCAGCGTGAAGTAGCTACTTTTCATTCCGATGGAAGCGTCACACTGTAATTGTTCCGAAACAACCATTCACAATGCTCAACTCCTCGTGGATATATCCGATTAAAATCGTGTGTAATGGCATGCAAAACTTCTCTCCCTAGACGTCACTTTCAACTAGATGCGTTGCTGACGTGCTAAAGACATTTTCATGCTTTTTTCTGACACCTCGAAAAGCAGGAAATTGGTACAAGGAATCATTAATAACTTTTTACTTGTTACGTTCAAGATGCGTCTAAAAAAAACTTTACCATTGCATTTCTCGTGGAATTCTAGCCTGATTTCATATATCATATCACCCTCTTCCTATTTAAGAAAAATGAGATGAATTCAATATGGCGGCCATCAATAAGGTTCCCCCTAGGACTAACCTGTTTCTATCATCACCAATTAATTGTACCCAGCCTAACTCCTTTATATTTTTATAAGGGGTGTTAAGGGACTTTTGAATCATCCTGTATTACAACACACTCGTCTTCCCGCAACTGCATCTTCACTCAAGATAGCTTATATAGTATTTGTTTCTGTGGTTCTCCCCCACTATCTTGTTTCTTTCTATCATTGCCCCCATCGTATCTCTCTTTCTCACTATATCTCTCCTCTCTCTATACATATATTCCCTCCACTTTTCTAGTGCCTGTACCCATATCTCTCCTATGTATCTTTTCGACTTTCCTTCTCTCTCACTCCATCTTCGTCTTTCTGGCTGTTTCAACTCTCTCTCTCTCTCTCTCTCTCTCTCTCTCTCTCTCTCTCTCTCTCTCTCTCTCTCCATTATTAGTTACTTTTTCACAATCTCTCTCCCATCCTTCGTGTAACTGTATCAACCAAGGTTGTTAATGGTCCAGGAATTTTAAATAGAATCAATTCCGGTCCAGGAGAGAATCAGCAAGCGTAAATGGGTTCTGGACCGTAAAGAATCGTTTTTTTCTGTAAAGTATTTCAATTCGGTCCAGGAAACTTTTCCCGGCTCAATTTAAATTCGGTCCAGGAACATTCTTCAATTAAACAATACGCAATTTGGACCGAATTTAAATTGTGCGGGAAAATAGGTTCCGGTCATAGAGCCCATTAGAATCTATCTGTTCCTGGGACCTTTAAGAACCCTTGTAACAATTTCTCTCTCTTTCTCTGACTATTATTTTCTTTTTTCGGTTTAAAATGGCTTCAGCTGTACTGGGATTTCAATAAATAAATAAATATTCCTTTTTTTTCTCTCTCTCTCTCATTCGCCTCGCTTTCTCACTCTTCATCCATCCTTGCATCCCTGGTGTTTCACCATCCCTTCCCCCAATCTCTCTCGCCGGAGGGCCCAACGAGAATATTCATGGCTTGCAAATGCTGGCCTTTGTCTCCCCCACCATGTCGGAACTCAATCAGCCCTTGTCTGGGCGGGCAGCGCATGTTCCTCTGGCCCCAACGCTCTCATGCATGGCATCGTGTAATGTCCGCGTTCAAGTGACACATCGATACGAAGCTGCGACCCGACACCCTTACACGGTTCTCGTCTGGTAATCAACACGGCTGACAATGCTGGAACTCGGATATCTCAGGAACATCAACCGCTAGGAAGACCGAACTTCGTGCATCCTAAGAGAAACGTATTCGAAATGTTTTGACCTTTAGACGTCATCTGATATTGTCCTGGTGTGACGCAACAGGACAAAATATTCTCAGAAGGGTTTTGCCTCGATGAAAATGCCTGCTAACCTTTCACCACCTTATTTTTCTCAAACCTTCCTATCTTCCTGTTTTTAAAATACATTTCCTCCTTCTCTCTCTCTCTTTATTTTCTTATGCCACTTTCTTTCTTTCCATTTCACTCTATCTTCCATTTCTTTTCCATGTTGTTTATTTTCTATATCTCTCTTTATTTTGCATTCCTACTCTGTTTCTAGCTTCTCTTCTTCTATCTTCTTACTCTCTCTCTCTCTCTTTTACTTTCTTACTGTTTCTTTTACCTTCTAATTCTCTTACTCTTTCTTTACCTTCTTACTGTTTATTTTACCTTATTACTCTCTTAATCTTTCTTTACCTTCTTACTGTTTCTTTTACCTTCTTATTCTTTCTTTTACCTTCTTACTCTCTTTCCATTACCTTCTAACTATCTTACTCTCTTTCCATTACCTTCTTACTCTCTTTCCGTTACCTTCTTACTCGGCTACCAGTAGCGAAGATCCTGTCGGATGAGTATTAGTACACATCATCAATCAATATCTAAGGAACTACCTCAGCTACAGAGATGAACAAATAGTTTAATTTTTTCATGGCCATGTCTACTTTCCGCTGGAATGTGTATGTATACATTTATACCATTCCATGTCAAATCCCGGATTATCTGCGACCACGCTCTCCGATTTTGACTAAATTTGCTATTTGTTCCAAAAGATCCCGTTAATATGTGCGTGAATTTTATGAGAGGTAAACTCACGTCTTTCTCAAATATGGTATTTTCATAATTTGCCCTTGCTATTCTAAATGAGATACAGAGCTGAGAAAACATTCATTTTGTAGCTATGGAGCTTTCAGACCGAAGCGACAAGCAACACGGTGGTTTAGGGAGACTTGGGAACGAGCCAATCAGCAGCAACGTTTCACACCGTAGCGGCAAGCCTCACAAACCTGCTTTGGACTGGCGAAATCCTCATGTGACACGTGACACCTGTCGCTTCGGTGTGAATTCTCCCTAGCAGACGGCTCAGTTCCGTCTGTGAAAAGGAAGTACAAAAAAACGTGAGTACTCACGTGCAGGCCTCGTCCACTTCCTTCTTGTTGCTGGGAATCCCCGAGAGACCCCCGGAGGAGTGCATGTTGGGAATCTGCTCCATACAGGAGTCGATCCTCTGCTCCTTGCTTCTGCAGTCGTCTTTCCCTCCGATGACGGAACCCGCTGAAAATAAGACAAAACCATTTCATCCTGATCTGCAAGTTCCAGGACTATGTGCTACCTCCCATGAATAGAACATCAATTTTAGCACCGGATCGTACATAACCATAATTGATTCAGGATTCATATTTCGCTTTTAAACCATAAAAGCCACGTTTTGTGATGGAATTATAAATGTGAGTCAATTGAAAACCTTAATTACACATGTGAGTCAAGTGAAACCTTAAATATCGCATGTGAGTCAAATGAAAATCTTAATTACAAAAATGAGTCAAGTGAAAATCTTAATTACAAAAATGAGTCAAGTGAAAATCTTAATTACAAAAATGAGTCAAATGAAAATCTTACATACAAAAATGAGTCAAATGAAAACCTTATATACAAAAATGAATCAAATAGAAACTAAATTTTAAATATGAGCCAAAATGAAAAACATTAATTATAAAGATGAATCAAATGAAAATCTTAATTATACAGAGGGGTCAAATGAAAGCTTTAATTACTACGGTGATTAAAATGTAAACCTTAATTACACAGGTGAGTCAAATGAAATTCTTAATTGTGAACATGAGTCAAACGAAAACCTTTTTTGGCTGTGCTGATTAGAATGAAAACCTTAAAATAGTCAGGCAAGAATTGTAGGACAGACTTAACATGCATTTAGGTGTTTGCACAAGACTTTCCAAGAAAGTATTTTAAAAGAAGTCGCAATATGCTACAAAATCTAAGGAATTCAACTTTATAACGAAAACATGTTCATAAATACGAAATTAATAGGAATTCATTGAAATAAACAGGTACGTAGAAAAGTCGCAGGTCAAGATTATGATATATCAGTTATGTGAGTCTACGCGTAAACAACGATAGCATGCATTCTACACGTAGCCTATTTTATACACGTAGATTACGTAATCTATGTAAACAACATGGCGAAAGTTGATAGCAAAGGGCGCCGTGGAATTAGAAAAAAATTATACTGCGTATCAGTTGCTGATGTGTAAGGAGAACTTTTCATACTATTTCTTCCAAATTTGAACATTTTCTCACCTAGGAAGAAACCTAATATGGGAAATATTCTAGTGTTTTATGGGGAAATGACCACTCTTGCCTCACGACTGCCATCTGTTGTTGTTTCTTGCATACTATTTATCTTGTTCCATAGTTGATAATAGAAGAGAAGAGAATTTTTTTGTAAATAGTGTTCTTTTCATTTCCTTAGGAACCAATATAGTTGAAAATGTCACTTTCCTTTCATAAAAGCCTTGAAAATTAATTTTAGTGCACTTTAGATTGTCTACGTAGTCTATGTAAACTACAACCCAATGTAATCTACGCGTAGATTACGTGTAGACAACGCATGTAGACGTAAACTTATAGTCTACGGTACATCACTGTACAACATGAAGTTAAATAAGTGACTCTGCTGAGAGCGACGGATGCGACACACCGTGGCGTTTTGAAGAAAGTAACAATCCCGTATATTTCTGGCTTGTGGTTGATTCGGATATTAATGCCCGATGATGGAAATCGCTCGATCAGTTCTCGATCTGGGGTCGTAGAGTGCCACACACGTAAATTTGCCGTTGCGTAGAAACGAATTTTCGTTTCGTCTCCCTCTCTCTTAGCATCATGTGTTCTACCCTGCTCGAAAACCTTCGCTATTGTTGCCACATTGTCATTCCATTCCTGGACACACTCGCGCAAACATCATTGAAAACAATTGAATAGCGCTCCAGCTCGCGGTTCGCACCGTTCGGTAGGGACGCTAATGTGGCAATATAGCACGGCGTAGTGCTTGCTTCTTTTATGCAGTGCATGTTCATTGGCTAGCTAGTAACTAGTGTTGCCAACTGTAATAATGAAGCACTATTTCTGTCACGGAAGGGGAAAAGGCAGGTAAAGTGGCGGTGAGTTTTGTTGGATTGGAAGCACCATATTTTTATTTTATTCTATTTGACCGGTTTGACGTTGTGTGCGTGTATTGCGTGCGTGTATGTAAAAGTGTGTGTTTGCTAATGAACGTTAAATTCCATAATGCCTCCAGTTCTGTCGAAGTTGAAATCAAAAACCTTGCATAGCCAAGCTCGGGAAATTCTAAGCAACGTGCACGAGTTCATGTAGGAGGAAGCCAGTCATGGTGTTAGCATCCCAATAAAGCATTTTGGCAAGAGAGCAGCGAACAGCAGCAACAAATTGTTCATATTTCATAATTTTGGTATTATTCAAAATAAATAAATTATGTGGCTCCAACATCATTTCAACTCTGGCTCCGGCACGTGTTCTTGTAGAAATTGCATAGAAGAGGCTGTCATTTTTGCTGCTTAATGCGATACATATTGTTTTCTGTGTTAAAATTGCCATGCTTTGATGGGTGACCAAGTTCATAGCAGGGCCGGCGGAAGGGGAGGGCGAACCGTCCCATCGCCCAGAGCGGCAAAATTTGAAGAGAAGAAAAAAATAAGCCTATTGAAAACTGTGATCGAGCGAGATATTCTTTTGCGCTGAATAGTATTGAAATAGCATAAGAAGTCTCATTATTTATTTTATATTTTGATGTTTTAGTTAGGAATATATTGATTTTCAATTTTCCGTTGCTGCGTAATGACCGGGGGGGGGGGGGATCGAAATAGAGCGGCATCTGCCGCCACCTCCCAGGGAGGCAAAATGACTAGCGCCGGCCCTGGTTCATAACAAAAGAAAAAGCCGCACAGCTTATCTTCTAGTGTACTTATTGTTGTGGAAGCCGGCATCCTTTGTAAATGTACAACAAAGGCAACCGACTGTCGCCGATCTCAGAGAGGAAATAATAATGCTGCTTCAGGAGGAGTGTTATGGTGCAATTGTAGCGGTTTAACACGTTGGCATGTTATTATCTGCCGTTGCAGTTCCATACCAGTGTATACGGGTTTTGGGAGTGAAAAGTTAGAACGCCACCAGTGCATTAATGCAATGAAAAATAATATATATATTTTTTTATTTTGTTTGAAATCACTCAAATAAGGAATCGTATGAAGAAGTCTTCTTTGCAGCATTTTTGGTAATTTTACTTATGTGTTAGTTCATATTTTGCGAATTTTTAGTCCATATGTATGTAGCTACATACAAAGCCACTTGTTAGTACATATTAATCCTAGTCCTGGTATAATGCATGATGTTTAAAACTCAACGTTAGATAGACCTGAATTCTCTAATTTCCTTGTTGTACGTAACAGCTGTGCATCGGCGCACTGCAGCGATTTTTCTATCTGCTCCATTAGCAACACTGCTTCTTTAGTTGTTTCGCGCATCGCACGGCAGAATTATCTGCGCTGGACTCTAATAGAAAAGGTGGTAAGTTGAAAGACATGACAGGGACAGAGAGTTAGAACTTTTCGGAGAGTTTCCCAAGAGAGTTTCAAGGACCAAGAAGCGCGATAACAGTAACTTGTCGCTTCCCTAAGAGCAGGGAGGAAATATCATAGTTTTCCCCTTCTCGTCTATCTTTCCCGCCTTTCTTCGCAGTAGCCTGGAGAGAACAGATAAGCCAGAAACTCAGCCCCCTGGGCTAGGAGCCAGCACGTGGGATCCAACTCGTCCCTTGTCGGCTGACGTGATTTTTGGCAGCGGTGCGGTTGTACATCTTCGTCCTAACTTTCCCGGCCCCTTTGAGGGGACATTCCTGGAAGTTCTTTTCGGGACGCTTCGTCTGGAAAAGCGGGGACTGGTGAAATTTTGTTAAGGGTGGATTCTTGAGTCAATAATTTTGGTGACAAGTGGCGGTAAAGTGAATGCCTAATACCAGGTGGTTATAATTCAAGTGACGGTGTTCAGAGTGGCACAGCACGGGCTGTAATGAGAGTAGCAGTCTGAAACTTCGTGGATATGCTAATGAAGCAATGCGCTCGCGAATTATGAAAAAAATAGTTCCAATTCTCGCCACCAGGGTAAAAAATGGCGCTGTAAGCAGTCAAAACGTGGAATTGTCCGTAACTCTGACGTCAAAGTCGGTGACATTGCCTAACCACTAGCTCCTTCATTCTTGGTCCGTTTTTCTTTGAGGAGATGACATCTCGAGGGCCTGTTAGGTGTACAGTGACCTCCTTGTGCAACACATGATTCCAGCTTTGCAAGAACGGAACTGTGAACACACCACCATTTTCATGCAAGATGGGGCAACACCACATGTCGCTCGCCAAGTGAAAGATTTGCTGCGAGAAACCTTCACTAATGACCGCATCATCTCTAGGCAGTTTCCAGATGCATGGCCTTCCAGATCCCCCGACCTTAATCAATGTGACTTCTGGCTGTGGGGACATTTAAAAGATCGTGTCTATCAGGGACATGTCCGGTCTCTGCCTGATCTGAAGGCTAGCATACAACGACATGTCGCTCAGATTTCACCAGACATGCTGCGAGCAACCGTCGACCATGCCATGTTACGAATGCAGCATGTTGCTGAATTGGGAGGCCATTTTGAACAGTTCTTGTAACCATAGTTTCTAATAAACATGCCAGAACCATTGTTCTCATGTGTTTGATCTTTCCTGCCTTTTTCCTGTAACTATAACACGTTTTGACTGCTTACAGCGCCATTTTAACCCTGGTGGCGAGAATTGGAACTATTTTTTTTATTTTTTTTTCATAATTCGCGAGCGCATTGCTTCATTAGCATATCTACGAAGTTTCAGACTGCTACTCTCATTACAGCCCGTGCTGTACCACTCTGAACACCGTCACTTTAATTATAATTATTACCGCACGAGGCATAAATGATGTTTAAAAAAGGTATTTTAGAGTGGTGTGATCAGCACCACGTTAAAGCCGACTTTACTCCTCTCCTCTAGTTGCCCATTCATAAGAGGCTGGATAAAACCCAGAGCTGATTCATGCAAAGACCTTGCTTGAAAAGTTCCCACCTGAAACACTCTCTCCCTGGGACTCGAACCGCGGGTCTCTTGGTGGACAGCCTCCCTACCGACCTTTTTGTTTTAATAAATCCCTAAGCGGTAGTTTCTGTGTCGTTCATTTCTTTCTTATGTCGGTTTTTACTTAGTTCTCTAATTTATGGATTAGGACAAACACGAACATCCTTGTGGCCCCGGGAGCGATGGCTGGCTGACCTCAGTGGCAGAGCGGTCCTGGGTTCGAATCCCAGCATGGGTGATCTTTGTGACTGTCCCTTTATCAATTTCATCAAATCGCCACACATCCTCATCCTCGCGATTAGCCAAAGTGGCAGAAAAGCGAAGTAAAATAAACCTAATCAATCAATCAATAAACATGGACCCCTGGGGTTATACCGAGCCGTCAAGGAAGAACGACTGGACTACCATTGTTAAACACCGCGGATAGTTAAGTTTGCAGCAACTTTTCGCCCATGTAGATCCAAACGTGCGCGCAGAATATAGTTCCGCTGCAATACTGCCGATTTTCTCACTGTCTGTGATGTGAATAGCTCGGCGGTCGAGGCAAGACTCGCACGGGAGGTGCTGAGCGCCGTTCTCGCGCGGATTAATACATAAAACCTGCTGCAAACTTAACCAGTCGCGGGGTATAGTATATCTGTCGTGGCAAGTAATGCTTGTTGTCCAATTATGAGGAAGTTTGAGTTTGAATTGATGTTTTAAGCCTACTTTATGCACAGATAGGCTAATCGGAACTGGACCTACAGTTTTATGTGGGATCCGAACCATTATGCAATGTGCCTCCACCAGGTATCACACCCGGGACCCCTTGATTAGAAAGCGAATTATGAGGATGTGCATCGCCGTGTTGAAGTGGAGGTAATATGCAAGAAACGTGCTCAAATGAAGTGCAAAAGTAAAAAAAAATGCCTAAAGTAGAAATTTTGTTTAAATTATCCACTTGGAAAGTAGGTCACTGCATAGAAGGGCATTGGTTGAAAGAGTGTTGCCTACTCTAACCACTAAGCGCTGTCATTCGTGATCTTTCCTCAAGCAGATCGTTAGGCATTTCCCTTTCATGAAGCCTTGCTCCTTAAGCGGCCGAGAGTCACGTGAATACTTGTGACGTCATTTGCAACCCCCCCCCCCTTTCGCCTTCTAAGGATTGAATTTAAGATGAAGAGTCCTCCTCCTCTTACATAGCTACGAATAAAACGTCCGTGGAATATATGAATACGATTGCTCTACGAATTCCTCGCGTGTTACTTAAAACGGGAAGCTCCAACACTTCAACCCTTGCCTTTGTCTTTGAAGCAAGGACGAGACGAAAATAGAATCTGCAAAATTAGACAGTGTGGAATATACCTGCTGCACCTGAATACTATTTCTCACCGCGGACGGTGTTATGATGATTCGTGTACGCGGCGGCCCTTCCTTTCGTTCCCCATTGGTGGCTAATCTACAAATTTGAATAGAATGAATGAATTGATTTATTGTACTTCGCGTTTCTGCCAGGGTTGTTAAAGGTTCAGGAATTGTAAATACATTCAATTCCGGTCCAGGAGAGAAACTCAGCAAGCGTAAATGGGTTCTGGACCGTAAAGAACCTTTTTATCTGTAAAGTATTTCAATTCGGTACAGGAACTTTTTTTCCGGCTGAATTTAAATGCGGAAAAAATAAATAATTAAAAAGGGTTTCGGCGTTGGCGTTGTTAATTAGGATAGTCATTCAACAAAGGGCTGTCATAATTATCATCGTTTAAGTTTTTATGTAAAGTATTTAGTTGGTATTTTTAGTTAAAGCACTGCACACTTTGTTCTATTCAGAGATAGGTCTTTTGGGGGGACATTTAATATTAAAACGAAATTAATATAATCTCCTTTTGGTTAAATAAAGTGTAAGGAAGTCTTAGTTATGTAAAGATTTAATTGTTTCTTTATTATTTATTGTATTTATATTGGGGGTTTATCATTTATGTAGTCTCAAGCCCTTCAGGCATTTTGTTGTTAAATAAACCTCTTTACTATGAAGCCTTTTATGTATAATTCCTCTAAACCTACAATTTTACGGCTTAAGCCTTCCACTGCCATATCTTTATTGCTGGTAGGTTAATAGACAGACTTCAGTTGGAAGCCTCGTGTCCTAATGAAGGGCAATATTTCAGTACGGGGAGTGCTAGGATGCCATGGCACCACCTAATGTGCCCTATATGTTTTTGTGTTTTTTTAAGAAAAACATTAAAATAAAGAAAGTAATGTCAGTGGCAAGAAAGTAAGGCAGCTCAAGATAACGTTTCACCCTGGCGCCTCTACTTTCCACCTATTTCGATGAAAGGAAAGCACCCACATCCGTAGTCATCTACAGTATGTGTTTATTTAATACTTGATATCGAAATAACAGTAATCTCCTACCTTAATTGTTAACCAATAAACAAGCAAACCATTGGGTTACTGGACGCCATGGACTTAGTGTATTATTTACAACAGTGGCATACGCAGTTTCACGAGGGAAACATATGTCAAGATGCGATTAAATATTGTGTTGGGTTGCCAGCGTTCAGGCGGCAAAGCGGGCTTTTCTGAACGTTTGTGGCGCCGAAACGACGCGCAAAGACAAAAATGTTACAGAGAAAAGGAGTTCGTTTTGATGTCCTCTATAAGTTTCTGTCCTGGGCGTCTTTGAAATGACACCCTGCACAGCCCGTACTTAATATACCGACAAATTTGCACATTATACAAGTATTTCCAGTGTTGCTTACCGCATTTTCTCTGCCCCTCCCAGAAATAAAATCTAGATCTGCCTATGCCACTAACTGTGGAAACAATATCCTTTGTGTGTGGCGACGTTAAAGGGGGTGCAGAGGGTGGCACGCTCCACCATAAAAAAATTGACTATCAATATACAGCGTGGTCCCAAAGTGGACGTACCCACTTTATTTTCGACACTATTATGGTTGAATGCTTGATATGGACACATACAGAGTCCGGAACATAGGTATGGAGATAGTCATTCTCGTACCACAGCCGAATTCTTCGCCATGTTGTGGCAGATATTTTGCGGAGATTAATACGGGGTCACGTGCATGAAGGGATCTTCCACGGCTAGTCGTAACTGTTGTGTTGTGCTTGACCCCCAGAGGTGAGGTCGGGACTTCTTGGAGGCCAGACTAAGGGAGCTGTGTAATCTTCAGAACCTGTTCGAATCTACCGCCTGCGAAAGGTCTTATACAGGTAATGACACACTTGCAAAGCGAAGTGTGCCAGAACATGGTGCAGATTTCGGCTGTGCTACGAAAATGACAGTCTCCATACCTATGTTCCGGACTCTGCATTTGTCCATATCAAGTATTCAACCATAACCATCGTGACGAAAATGAAGTGGGTACGCTCACTTTGTGACCACTCTGTATGTTCAAATCATATCACCACAAACAATTTCTGAGATATTTTGTGCCCCCGTCTGCCACTCTGCTCCCCCTTTTTTTTAAATCTGGTTTCGCAATGTGCTCTGGCTAGCCGTAAGCCAGTGATGTGCGTCTACACGTAAAGAACAATAGTCTACATTCTACGCGTAGACAATTTTATACACGTAGATGACGTAATCTATGTAAACAACATGGCGAAAGATGATAACTTAGCAAAGGACGAAGAAGAAATTGAAGAAAATTATACAGCGTATCAGTTGCTGATGTGTGAGAAGAACTTTCCATACTCTTTCTTCCAAATTCGAACAATTTCTCACCTTGGAAAAAACCTAAGATAAGAAATATTCTAGTGTTTTATGGGAAAAAGACCACTCTTGCCTCACGATTGCCATCTGTTGTTGTTTCTTGCATACTATTTATCTTCTTCCATAGTTGATAATAGAAGACAAGAGACATTTTGTTGTATATGGGATTCTTGTCAGTTCGTTAGGAACCAATAGAGTTGAAAATGTTACTTTCCTTTCATGAAACCCTTGAAAATTAATTTTAATGCACTTTAGATTGTCTACGTAGTCTATGTAAACTACAACCCAATGTAATATACGCGTAGACAATGCATGTAGACGTAAACTTATAGTCTACGGCACATCACTGCCGTAAACGCACTCCTAGTCGAAAATAAGTGTTTTTCCTCAACATTGCCCACCGCACGTTACATGGAAAATGTCACCTTCCTCTGGATAAATCCATAAATCAAATGTTTTTCGCTGCAAGCTTCCTTTTCCTTGCCATTTCCTCCGAAACTTTCATCCTTCATCTCGAGAAATAGACGGAGGGGGTTTATCTATCACACACGACAAAGAACGGTCTCTGGAAGAGATTCAAAACTTCAAAGTTTCAGCCTAGCTATTAAAGAAAGTAGAATTATCTGACTGTAATGTGTAGCAGTCGACGCTAGAGACATCTGTGAGAGAGAGATGGCGTTTTTCTTCCCTTCACAGTGACGAACAAATGAACTCCATCTCAAGAGAATCTGTGCTTTTTCTTCTTCCTCTTCATCATCATTCCGATTGAACACAACAGTTCATTCCTGATTTATTGACCGTTCACAAATTGTACAGTTAGATGTGGGCCGTGTCCGAAGAGCGTACTTGAAGAGAGAATACATCAAGAATGGCCTCGCAGTGCGGTTTCGAAGTATTGGACTGGAAGCGACTGCAGCGCCAAATACGATCAGTAGAAAAAACAAAGATCACATTGTTTTTCCCGCGCATTAGACACTTGTTTTTCACCATAGAAATCACTAGGTCTCGGATTGTTATGCATTACAAAAATGCAAAATATGCATGCAAATATGCACTTAAATATTCACTTTAAAAACTCTTTTAATTTACAAATGCTGTACACCTATATTACAAACTATGAAAAATTGCATGCCTGGCAATGAATATGTATTATTCTGAATGCTCATTCGTTACACAGATGTTTTTCAATTAATATGGTTCTGCGTTAAATGAAACCCAATACATTACAAGATCATGATTTCATTTGATAACAACATGATGTCTCAAATTTTCGAACTTGGAACTCCTGTTTTCAGCTAGAATAATCTTGTATTCAGAAAACACACGTTCCACACACCACACACTACAAGTGGACTGTACTTTAAGGGTAACAAAGTCAGACACATCAAGATCATCCACACGTTAATTTGTATGCAGAATTTCGCAAACTTTCACCATTGTTGCATACTCACTGTTCTTTTTCAATACTGCATCCAATTTCTGTACATACACAGGATCTTCAATCTGGGCGGGGGCTCTTTAACGTATTGTATAGTTTTGATGCTTGTTTGAAGTTGTTGAGAGAAGAAAGACCGAGAAAAGATAAATAAAAGAGAAGAGAGGAGAAGAAAATAAATACAGCATATGCTCGGTGTTAGTTGTGGGTTCAAAAATATGCACATCAACTTATTTTCATACAAAAATGCACCTGCATATGAAATATGCATTTTTAGTTAAAAATCCTTAAATATGCATTTGCATATGCGAAATGCATAATTATCCGAGCCCTAGCACTTAGCACTTACCACTTTAAAAGTTCTTATACTATAATTTCCACACATTAGAACTTCAACCGACATATGGCTGAATTTCGACTTCCACGATTTCAAACAAGTGAATAACGAGTGCAGAGGTCTGCAATCTCGCGTGCTGCACCCTAGGGGCTAGATTGCTCGTGTACTTGGCGCTTTCGAACTTCACTGGGTGACGTCACTTCCGACAAGACCATACTTCAACACTGCCATTTGGACAGAGCCGTGGAGATATCGTAGATTGTATCGGCCAGTACAATTTTTCCACAGAACTTACTGATGGACTAGGAACACAGTTGTCTGACTCACCAGGGATCGCGAATGAAACTAAACCGAAACTAAATAAACCGATCCCGTTGTAGTTTCAGTCTTCCCGAACTGAAACTAAAGAAGCAGGTTTCTCTCTCACGGAACTAAGGATGGGAGTTTTAGTTCATTTTCAGTTCGGACTGGAATTCCTTATACATAATTTCAGTTCGACACTTCGAACCGATTTACTATCAGTTCGCTTAACTCAAATCTTGAAGCTTATCGGGACTGGACCTACAGTTTAAAGTGGGATCAGAAGCACCATACCTCAACCAGATATCGAACCCCAGGGCTCCTTGAATAAAAGGCAAGGACGTTACCACTATGCCATCGGGACACAGCGCGCTACGACACCAGGGGTCTAGAGTTCGAATCTAATCTTGGGCATGGGTGTTAATCGCGAGTGTCAATTCATCAATTTCTTCATACCATCAAATTGTATGAACTGGTTGTTGATAGAACAATGATGGCGAGTTTTATGTATACGCAACAAAAGTGTATTTAAGAAAGGACTTTTGATTGATTGATTTCGTTCATTTTTCTGCCTCTTTTGGCTAATCGCGACGATGGGATGAAATTGATGAAAGGACACTCCCAGAGAGGTTATATTGCACACACACACACACACACACACACACACACACAGGGATTACAGGAAGTTATTTTTCCCATAACTTCTTAATTGCACAAGAGCTAAAGTGAGTTCAGCTTAGCGCCTTTAAGGTAGAAACATGTAACCTATTTGTAAGTTATAGGATCATAGGTCTACAGTAAATAATCAAAATTTATAAGCAATAAAATTGGATTTTTTATCAGCTTTTTAAATAAAATTAACCTCTTTCTCTGTAATTGTCATAACACGCGAAGAGATTTAGCGCAAAATTCAATGTACCAGAGATAAAAGCTATTACATCGTAAGAGATTACAATCTCTGTTCAAGTTCCAGAACTTTTTGAACACCCCATTTCCTTTTTCGTAGCTGATATTTGTTTTACGATGCTTTTAGCGTCGCAGGTTAATCGGAACGTCAAGGATGATAAAGGCCATTCCTTAGCCGGGAATCGAAACCAGGATTGCTAGACAGAAAGCCATTTTGATTTATGGCCATAATAAGCAACCTCTTCAGAAAGTATGCGAAAACTTTTCGCTCATTTATGAAGAGTATAAAAGCAGGACGTAGGAAGAGTATCGCTCGTAAGTTAACTCGCTTATAACTTTATCTTGAAGATAAACACAATATTCCTCTTGACTTCCGCCCGTTTAACGGCCATTTTAAAGCACATCGAGCCGTGGGGTTATCAGTACGATGGGTAACTTCATTTCTCTTGTTTGCGTTGGCAGTTCGTTCATGTGAAATCGCGTCAGACGATCTTTCTAAAAGCCGTGCCAATTTAGAGTCTGTGCCCTTCCGTTTAGATTTTTCAGCCCTTTTAATCCTTCGTCCTTTACGTTCCCAGCGATAAATTATTCGCTTCCCTGGTCAGGATTAACGAGGTAAATGTTGAGCTCCCAACTTGTATGCCTCATCCCCCTCGGTCTTAACCAGGCTGATCGCTACAACTGCGCAACGGCGCCGCGCACGTGTAGGTGGATTTATGTGACGTTACGTGTCTGTACGCTGGCCCTTACTGATGCGTTACTGGGAGCGCCGTCGCCTTGTTATGAAGAGGGCCCGTGTTCGATCACCGGTTGAGCGCTGCGGATCCAACCTTCAATTATAGATCCAGATCTTAAAGGCGGATTGAAAAACTCACGGCTGACATGTTTGCCTTGTTAAGCCGACAGAAAGGGCATAACACCACACTTGGTGTACATATTCTACCGAACAGACTTCCCTTCTTTTTGCTTACTTTTTTTTGTTTCCAAGCCCACTTTATCCACAGGAAGGCTAATCGGGACTGAACATACAGGGTGTACGATAAGTAATAGCGCAAACTGACACAGTTGAAAGTACACGATAATAGAAGCAAAAAAGTCTCAGTAAACATGGGTCTGCAAACGAGCCGTTTTCGAGATAATCGCGAATGTGTGGTTACAAGCCGCCACTGACTTCATTGTTTGTAAACGTCGTCCTAGTTGGTAAAATGCTAATAATGTGTGCAAATGTGTGGTTACAAGCCGTCACTGATTGCATTTTGTAAACACCGACTGCTTTACTCCTTGCGCGTTCCGAGGTTTGGTCTCTGTTTACAAAACATAACATTTCCGAGAGGTGGCGTTTAAAGTACAGCGTGAGCACAAAAACACTCCCTGGTTTTGAAAGGGTATAACTTTAATACCAAAAGTAGTATTCTACAGAAATGTTCACAGTAGTTGTAAACACTCATAAAGTTTTCGTGGTGTTCATTGGAATTACAAATGCTCAATGTGCGCGCCACCTGTTACGCGGGAAACATCGAGACGATAATCCAGCTCCAACCACACCTTCTCAAGCGTATCCGGTTTGATGAAGTTGACAGCTGTACTGATACGTTCCTGAAGATGATTCAAGGTTGTGGGTGTGGGTAGTGGAGGTACATAGACCTGGTCCTTCACGAACTCCCAAAGGAAAATGTCACAAACTGTCATGTTCGGTGATCGTGGGGGCCACTTGCATAGATTTTGATCATTAAGTCCAGCTCGTCCTATCCAACGGTGTGGGAGGTTGTCATTCAGAAAGCTGCGTACAGATTGATGCCAGTGTGGGGGCGCTCCATCTTGTTTTAGAATGTAGTCATCTCTCTCTGCAGTAAGTTGAGGAATTAACCAGTCACTTAGCATTGTTAAGTAGCTTTCACCTGTGATTGTTGGCCCGTCAAAGAAGAACGGACCGTACACTCGACGCTCTGACACTGCACAAAAAACATTCACCTTGGGTGAGTCACGTTCCACATCAAGAGTGGCATGCGGATGCTCGCTTCCCCAGATCCTAACATTATGCCTGTTCACTTTTCCACTCAAGTGAAAGTTCGCCTCATCACTAAAAATGATCTTTGTCAGAAAGGTTTCATCGTCCTCCATTAAAGTGTGGATAGTCTCGCAAAACTCACGTCGCTTTACCCTGTCTCGTGGATATAACTTTTGAACCAATTGCAGCGGGTACGGGTGAAAACGCAAACGCTTCCGTAAAATCTTGCTTACGGTAGTTTGTGGCACCTGTAACTGCCTGCTGGTTTGACGTGTTGATTTTCTGGGACTGCGTACAAAGGCTTCTCGCACGCGCTCCACAATTTCTCAGAGATGGACGGTCGGCCAGAATGTTCTTTTCTTTGATCACAAATGCATCCTCTCTCAACAAATGTTTTATGCCACTGCAGAATGGATGTGTGTGTAGGTGGATCAACATTAAACTTCCGTTTAAATGCACGCTTCACTCTCACAACACTGCTTGTTTTGGCAAATTATAACACGCACCAGCTTCTTTGCTGCGGAGTGAACGCCATTTTCGATGTTACTGCCCTCTAGCTACCGAATTCACAACTAGCGATTCTGAAAAGAAAGATATTAAAATATTTTGAGTTAACTGAGCTTTGGATATCAATTTTATCAAAATATTCAAGTAACTATTAATTTTATGACATCTTGAAATCAGGGAGTGTTTTTGTGCTCACGCTGTAGAATGTTCAATAAAAGCAATGAGATCTCAAATGACTTTTCTTACTGTATTATTAGCATTTTACCAACTAGGACGACGTTTACAAACAATGAAGTCAGTGGTGGCTTGTAACCACACATTCGCAATTATCTCGAAAACGGTTCGTTTGCAGACCCATGTTTACTGATACTTTCTTTCTTCTATTATCGTGTACTTTTAACTGTGTCAGTTTGCGCTATTACTTAGGGTACACCCTGTATACTTTAAAGATCCGAAACACTATGTGCTTCAGAGGTCCCGGGTACGATACCCGGTGGAGACACGTAGTAGTTCGGATCCCACTTTAAACTGTAGGTTCAGTCCCGATTAGCCTTACTGTGCATAAAGTGAACTTAAAACACCAAATCAATCAACCAGTCAGTCACTATGTGCCTCTACCGGCACTGACTTACGCAGCAGTTTTTACGGGAGGAGCTGGAATTATAAAGGTGAATAATTCATAGCTACTTTCTATGGGGCGGTATACACAATAAGATATTTTCTACATAAAAAACTTTCCACTCTCAAAAATGACAATCTAGTTCAATTTAAGGCGACTTTGCATTTACAATTCTGGTCCTCCCTCTAGTTCTTCACTCCTTTTATTTGAAAATGTTGATTTTTTCAAAACTGCATGGACGTCCGGAGGGGGGACAAGGGAGGGCCACGCCCCCCCTGGAAAATGAATGTCCAACTAAAAATTATATATTTTACACAAAATTTCATTTGTCACATGTTAATTATTATATACTCGTTGAAGAAACATAATAATTTCAGACTGAAATACTGTTTTTTTTTGGTGGGCATCACTATTATGAGGGAAAATATGCCTCCTTTCCCCCCTGGGAAAAAAATTACCTTCCTCGCCCCTCCCTGGAAAAAGTCCTGCGGACGTCCATGAGGGGCTGTAGCCTCTTCAGCCCCCTATGCGTACGCCAGTGTCCACCGGGTATTGAACATTTTTGTATATCGTTTGTAAAGGCATCATATGATGCAAGGTTCCATATAGAGCTGTGTTTTAGCCGGCCCCTGTGGCAGAATGGTTATCACATCGTGCTACGATGCCAGGGGTTCCAGATTCGAATCCCGGCCTGGGCATGGATGTTTGTGAGTGTCCACTCAACGATTTCATAATGTCTCACTCATCCCCATCTTCGCCAATTAATCAAGAGTGGCACAAAACGCGAAGTAAAATAAAGCAAATCAATCGATCAAAGCTGTGTTTGAATGCATCACTTGCTGCTTTCTTTTATGGACCTACCTGTATCTTTCATGATGATGCATTAAACATTTGGTCTGAGCTACAGAATCTATTTTTTGTTTCAATGTATGCATTACTTTTCTGTGAGTAGACTTATTTGGAGCTAATTACATTTTGTGAACATATCATTTGCTCCCGCTCGCTCCTTTTACAGTAATCCTGCACACGTCACTATCTGCTTTGCCCGCCAGAAGAGGGCTGAAAGTCCTTCCGGAATCCTGACAACTCTTCCCTCAGGATTCCTGGCGTGGAAAAACGGACCAGTCTGAATCCCTCGCTAATTGCTTCCTATGCTTCTAGAGACATCTGGCGTCTGTCTGCGACACTGAGGATGTAACGGATGGCTAGAGAGTGGGGGAGGTTTAGCACCACGTTGGAAAACTCTTTCGGGGCGTTTTTTAACTGCTTCCGGCGCCCAAGGACAATTATTTCCCTCTTACCGGATCGGAGAAATCCAAGATCCCCATTTTATTTTTCTTCGCATCAAAATTTCATTACGTGTAAGCCTCTTGCTGATCGGCGTTCAAGATTTCCGTAATCTCACTTCTCCCAGCCACCTGAGGCTGGAATAACATCTAGAAAGATTCCAGGCCAGCATTTGTAAAATAAACCAATGTTCCCACCTTGTATTTTGTACTAGCGGCTGGGAAGCAAAGAATCCGATATCTGTTCGGTTGTCTTCGGCTGTCGTCGTTTACTTTCGTGTCTCGAGGAGCCGAACGCTGCTCGCGAGAGATACAAATAAGGGTCGCAAACGCACCATGTTGGCAAACGTACCGCAAGCTAATAATTTCTACCGCGACGAGAATCAAAAATGAAAAATAACAAAAAGGAAAACAAATGTTGCCTTGCGCGGGAAGGCTATAGCGCATTCGCACTGCGCATCCTTCTGGCGTTGCTGATAAGCCTCTCGTACCCAACGCTTAATGACAAATTTACTGGCGGCTAACCTTTGGAACTGCTTCTACCTTCCAATTGTATTCGAGAAGTTGTTGGAGAGGCTTGTAATCTCACTTACAAAGTTAATATTCTTGGAACACCATCGACTGCCTTCAGTGAACGTTTTCCAGCGTTGCTTGCTGGCGTGTTTGTGTGTTAAAAGAAAGTACCACGTACCAAGGTTTTTGAATCGTTTTTTTTTCTCCATAAGACTCTACAACCTGCGCAAGGAAAGAAACAATGCACGTGCAATAGGTTTGGCAACATCAAGTGTTCCCAAATCTTCGTTTTGTGCCGCGAGCGGCGTTCGGTAACTTAGGACACGAAAGTAGCCGATGACAGACCAACACGACCGAACCAATCGACGGTGACAGCCGAACACAACCGATCCGATCACCGATGACAACCGAAGCGACCGCCGATGACATCCGAACACGACCGAATTGATCGCCGATTCCAAGCTGCAGTTCAGCAGTTCTGATCATATACAGATCCTCTAGATCCGCTGGCCAGCGAAACACAGGGCCACGCAAGGAATATTTTTCAGGTCCCTTCGACTGGAGATGATTCAATATTTTAAATTAATTTTCTAACATGACTTCCTGCAACTTTGTCATCAGAGAAACTTTTCTTCGGCTTCGGCCAATATTCAATAGAGGAAAAAACCCATAGAATTGCTTAGCGCAGGGAAGACGCTCGATCCTGGCGCCAAAGAAGATTAAAGGATTCCGCCCCACCTCTCCCCCCCCCTTAATGGACGCCATGAGGAATGGGTAGCGGCGTTTCTAAGGCGGGGACTAAAAGCGTGTTTTATTTATTCAATTCACGAGAGAGAGAGAGAGAGAGAGAGATAGAGGTACAGCGTCTGAAGAAACCATAGATTTATCTCTGGAATAATTGATTCCGTTGAGACTGCAGTACCAATGTTTTCCCATAGCTCGTTCCTAAGACTGATCCCAGAGCAACCAGCCATTGGTGGTCCGAATTTACAAGGTGATGCTGCGACAATTTGGCAGGCAGAGGACGGGCTCTCATGCAGATAGCCAACAGTTTCGAATTCATCAATGGGACATCTACTGATTCAAGCCAGGGTATTGAAAAGAAACATTAATGGAGAAATATAATGATTTTTAATGATTGATTAATTTTGTTATATTACTTCGCTATTCTTCCACTTTTGATTAATCGCGACGATGAGGTTGAGTGATATGAAAGTGATGAAGGTACACTCGCAAGGAACACGCATGCCTAGGCCGGGATTCGAACCCAGGACCTCTTGCGTGCTGTGCTAACTACTCCGCCAAGAGGGTCATCTTGGTGCGATGGCGTAGCGGTAACGTCGCCACCTTCTAATCACGAGGTCCCGGGTTCTATACCCGTGGGAGGCAGATAGTGGTTAGGATCCCACTTTAAACTGTAGGTCCAATCCCGATTAGCCTTACTGTGCAATAAATTGGACTTAAAACATCAAATCAATGAAACATTTCAAGTTCTGAGCGTAGGTTGGCCAAGTTGAGATACTAAAGTTTCCGTAAACTGCCACATGAGCGAAAAGAGCCTTGCGCCAAGTTGGAAAAATGGCCGCCCCGGGAGCACTAAAGGCAAGACATGTTTTTGAACATTGGTTTTGATATCTAAATACATGTACAAACATATGTACTATAGCCTGACAAGTTAAGTCCCGATATGAGCAGATCGTTGCGGAGCACTTTCTATTACGTCATCCTCCTCACCACTCTTCTACGTACTGGTCTGGCCTTGAGACTATGAGTGGTGCAAACTCAGCAAAATTAAGCTAAAACAAATATGACAAACTATTTTTACTGTGCAGATTGACGATGCCGGCTCATATCAGTTTATGCCCGACCCTGTGGCCGAGTGGTTAGCACATCGCGCTGCGACGCCAAGGGTCCCGGGTTCGAATCCTGGTCGGGCTTGGTTGTTTGTGAATGTCCATTAATCTATTTCATCATTTCATCACTCATCCCCATCTTCGCAAATTAGCCAAGAGGCACAAAACGCGAAGTAAAATAAACTAAATCAAATCAAAAATCAAATCATATCAGTTTATCAGTGGTCCATTTGATTTAATCCGGTCTTCGAAAATGTGTGCGGTGCGCGGATCGTAAACTGTAGTATTACGCACACGCGTTAAGGTTTATAACGAAGAGAAACTACTGGGCGAATGACTTCATTTTCTGAATGCGACATCGAGCAGTGGCCTGTATTTTTTTTCCTTTTTTAAAAAAGCCGAGTGTGGTGGGGGTTATTTTGTTTATCGAACAACAATCACAACGAGAAGGCAATCTGATAACATGCTTGGCTGTGTTCTTTTTCAAAGCATTGAAATGTTCTTGCTCTTTACTCTTGGCTGCATATTTTTGAAATGCAAAAATCAAATCAACGAAATCCACAATCTGCTCTCAAAAGCCCCTTAGAGGACAGGCCAGAGAAATTGTTTACAATGTTGCAACATATTTGCGAAATCAGAAGGAGTTACATAAACTTAAGTATAATGTTGTCGACTCCACAAGCGCCGCCACGGGAGTATCTAAATGGATGATTTCTCAAGTTTTAAAAGAATTGGATTGGATTGATTTGTTGTTTTAAATCCACTTTATGCACAGTAAGGCTAATCGGGTCTGGACGTACAGTTTAAAGTGGGATCCGAACCACTATGTGCCTCCACCGTGAATCGAACCCGGGATCCCTTGATTACAAGGCGACGACGAAACCACTGCACCATCGGGGAGTTCAAGTTTTAAAAGAAGGAAAACAGTCGTTGGCGAAAGGTGAGCTGAATTTCTGTACTCCGACAGGTAGTTGAAAGTCCTCAGACCATTCCGCTCCCTCCAGGTTGCAACACTGCGAACCAACGTCGCTGCGGAGAATGGAGTGGGGAAATGTGGTGTGAGCTGCGCAACAGCGATTTGCAGCGTCTTGTTTTTAAGCCTTCCATCTGTCCCTATCCTGAGCAAGATCTATATACTCTTTTCCATCCCTACCGATTTTCTTTAGCTTCATCTCAACGTTATCCCTCCATCTTCGTCTTGGTCTTCCTACAGGTCTCTTACCATCAGGCTTCCCAACAAAAATCCTGTAAACTCTTCTTTCCCCTCCCATCCGTAGCACATGCATGTCATAAAATGGTCGTGCAAACAATTATTTTAAAATTAGATTTGACATGAAATGACACACCACGCCATCGGTGAGGAACCTTGATGAAGATGAATAATGAGTAGACGAGATAAATAGTGGGTAAAGAAAGAATGCTAAACAGTAGGAAGAAGATACAAGAATGGAAAATGATGGAAGGTGGGGTAAAGGGGAGTACGATAAGAAGAAATAAAGCCTGTAAGACAGAAGTAGCACTAAGAATTTTCATTTGTCCATGGTCCACCCTCTGTGTATATGCAGTGTAGGCATTCTTGTCTCATTTATGTAGAAATTTTAGTCGTTTTTTTAAAAAAAAATCACCAGACACCTTTCAATGTTCTAGGGTGAATTTCTTCAACCACTTATGTTATCCGAGCAGTCAAACTTCTGAGAGATCAAAAGACTTTAGACTCAGCATTTCTTCTATTTTCTAGAATTTCCCCTTTGAAGTTGCTGATCCCAAAGGGGTAGCTGTTACCCCTAGAAATTTACGAACACAACACCCTCAGAGAATCAGCCTTGGTTCAGGATGAAAGGTTGCCACGCTCCGGAAGGCGACCTCTCCATGAACTTCCAGTACAATGGCCAGTGTTGACACCTTACAATGATAGAATTTCCCTTCCCAATGAGAAAAAAAACCCTTTTTGGACCAATTTTTCCCTCACCTAAAGCAATCATATTATAATAATATTTATATAGAGAAGAGATAGAGAGAGAAACAGAAAAATGGGAAGGAGAGAGAGAGAGAGAGACTTTTTTCTTTCTCTCTCTGTCTCTCTCTTCTACTCATAGATAGAAGATACAGGAAAGAGGGGGAGAGAAAGAGTCGTTAGGAGAGGAAGAAGAAGAAGAAAATATGATCTCTTCTTATATTATTAATATTATTAGTGGCAGTATTAGTATTGTTCCATCCTCGTATGAATAAAAAAATGTTAAATTTATTACATACGGTAAATGGCAGGCTCATCGCTTCCGGGCCTGATGTCCCAGGTTTGAACGCTGGTCAGGCATGACTGTATAATTGCATTTGTTCCATCATCCATTCATCGTTGCTATTATTCGAAGATGCAGAATACTGACGTAAATTAAACAAAACATAAATATAGGTATATAGATACATAGGCTTATACACAAACGAGTAGGGATTACCCTTTATCAGAAAACCCAAATGTCAACCTCACTTCCACATTGTTGAAACGCCCCGGGTTCGACCTCACACACGCCCTCGGCACAACGTTGCAGTTGCGATATCTTAGAATAGTACTTGACTGCAACGTACCGGGTTCGACGTTGTGACGGGAACATTATTCAGTTTTACCCATGATGATAGCTCTTTTCTAGCCGGAGATATGATGTTCTTATACACTCAGGGTTCGGGTATATATAATGAAAGTTAGCGTCGACGTAAACAGTTTATTACACTGGGGTGAAATTAGATATCCGCACAAAACAAAGTCACAATATCTCCTGATAAGATTTCACTGCTCTTTTGTCGTTCTTGAAGTCCTGGTTCGAATCTGCTCTGCACAGATGTCTTGGGGAGGGAGGGCAGGAACCATTCAATTTTTCTCCAGTGGGGAATAAAGGACCTTATTTTTCTTGTATGGCATTAGGTCGCCTCTGTGCTGACTTGGGGACAATAGGGCATTAATTAAACGACTCAAGGAACATTTAAATCTGCTTTCCTAGTAAAGAGTAATATCAACAAAGCAACGGAAATTTACTATAAGCTTACAAAGGATAATGCTTAGTTAAACTTTATTTACTTTAATTAATTACTTGAATAATGCTAAGCTGAAGGCAGTAATAAAACACTGCTCATTTTTCCCTTAATGAAAAATTAACTAACGATGAACATCACCCTTCGTATAATCTACCTGGTAGGCCAAGAAATATTGCTATCGCTCGTATAATCTACCACAGTAGGCCAAAAGATGACGTCATTTCTGCAGACACTGTTGTGAAATGTATAATCTACTAGTAGGCCAAAGAATACGGATACCCTTCGTATAATCTACTAGTAGGCCGTCTCCCAACAGTAAAAATGTCCACGAGCTAAACCGTAACCCAATACAATGCGTATAATCTACCTGTAGGCCGCACAAGGAGTACGTTTCTGTTCTACAGGCAGGCCACACTGTAGGAGGTTGAGCTTGGAACAATGCGTATATTCTACCCGGTGGGCCGAGAAATATTGCTACCTCTCGAATATTCTACCAGAGTAGGCCACACTGTAAGAAGCCCTCTCGTATCCCTAGGCACCCGTGTGCTTGCAATGCTGGGCTATTTGCGGGAGCAGAGCTCGACCATGAGTCGCCGAAGAGTCAACACAGAACTGACTGGCCGGGGCAGCGTCGCTGCTTATATACAATTCCGAGCGCCGCGCCAGCGCCTCTAGTGGATTCTCGTGAACTACGATAGCGCTGCTTAACATGAGGTGCCATCTATACAGGTTAATAATGAACTATTAGAAACAATAACGCTCCCTAGTGAGATATGGTAGAACTACGTTCTCTACCAAGCATAGCAGTGAAATCCTATGCAGAAGCGATAACAAAACCGATAAGATTATACAATGCTTTTCAACAATGACAATAAAAAGAACAAATGCGTAACTTTGTAGCGATCTACCAGGATCGTTGCATAGTACAGTCCTGTTATAAAAAATTGTCGCATTGAATTTTTCTAAGTCCAACATCTTTCCAAATTATGTTGGTAGCTCTGCAACAAGGAAGTGTTGTGAAATATACGATCCTCCAATCAGAGTGAAGTTCGCTTCGGAGGAGCAGGAGGCGTGGTCATGGTCTTGTTTACAGAAAGTTCAACTAATGCAGCTTCTTCAAACATGAGATAACGTCCGCATTAGTTAAATATTGTTTCAATGACGCGAATCAGCAGAAAGAATGCCCAAAAGTTTACATTGCCGCTAAAATTCCGTTTAATTGTTTCAAATTGCTATTAAATTGTTCCAATTATAGTTCACAAACTTAATATAGGCTATGTATTCATGTATGTGTTTGACAATATATATCACTCATTAGAACATATTCATAATCATTAATTCAACAAATAAAAATTGCATCTCTAAATTAGTTAATGAAAACTGTTATTACATCCAAGCCACTATTTTATCGTAAATGTAAATGAAATATCATTTCACTAAAATTCGGTCCGAATTTTCTTGCAAATGTTGATAATTTCTCTTCGTGTAGCAACACTGTGCCCAGGATGGAATTTGTTGGAGCCCGAGAAGTTCGCCCATGAGCAGAGAATTTATAGAAAGGGATCTCCATTTCACATTCCTCAGCCATATTCCAGATGTGTGGAATGACCCTTGGTGTTCATTAGTGACGGGAAGGTATGCTCCATCAGTTCCCAGAGGAGAATCTTCGCTGTCTTCCCGCAGTGATGACGTCGCCGGTTTTTAATCAAAAAGGTCCCGGGTTCGATAACCGGTGGAGGCACATAGTGGTTCGGATCCCACTTTTAAACTGTAGGTCCAGTCCCGATTAGCCTCCCTGTGCATAAAGTCGTCTTCAAACCAAACTCATATATTTTACAACGTGCTTTCCACCCATTATTGAGTACGGCTTGTATGATTTTCTAACCCTTTATGTGAGTATGACTGATATATCGGATATGCCCACTTGATATCTGCAGTGGAATCGACGGATATATCCGTCTTCGACATTTTCCGGCTCATATCTCCCGCGTATGATGACAAGCTACAGATGTGCTTCTTTCAATGTTGAGTTAGTTAGGACTTCCCCATCGGATGTATGCAACTCTTTGGAATATCCAGAATATTTTACTTGCCATAAACACCTCGGGATGGAGACACTGCTTGCACTATGCCACTCTCCTGTGTTTATCTTACACTTGTGTATAATGTAGTAGAGGAAGGTTGCCGAAATCGGACCACCTTTGTTTTTGCCTATATACGAGTATTTTACAGGTGAGTTGGCACTACTGGTTGGCGTCAGTGCCATGTACAAATGACTGAACGGTCAGTCAACTAGAGACGTTCGACGAAGTAGGAGTGCTGTTATTGTGTTTCCATTGTTCGTGTTGCAATTATTGTGCTTCGGATCTCAAGCTCTTGTGTAGACTAGGTGCAAGTAATCGAATGTCCTGTAGTATATTATAAAAGTGCCATTCATTAACCACTAACTACATGTGGTAAAACTATGGTTTAGTTGCGTATGTTCGTGTAGCGTCATATTTTTATTAACGGGGTTTAACTGCCTAAGTTGGACCAACACGTGTTTCCCAAATTGGACCGGGGAAAATATGGGTTGTGGACAGAGCTGGAATTGTAAATGGCTATAGCAACATACAATAATGGGAACTATGGCTTGAACGAGTGTAGTAGAAGGTATGGTTTGTTTGGTTTTACAGCTGACCGAATATTCAACGTGGATGAGTCAGGTTTCACCACAGTCCAGAAACGTCCACAAGAAATTGTAGCAAAGAAAGGAAAATCACAGGTAGGTGCTGTTACAAGCGGCGAACGTGAAGTAAATACCACAATGGTGTATGCAGTGAGTTCTGCAGGTGTCTAGATACCGTAGACATACATGCCTTTTGTGAGCGGTCCAACCTAAGCAACCTGTGGTCCAAGTTAGGAAACCGGTTGCCTATAATGGACCGATGTCACTACTTTCGTTTATGTACCCTATTATATTGGTTCCTGCATTTTTTGTTGAAATACATATATGAAGTAAAAGCTAATAGTTTGTGCTTCTCATACCTACAATTTCGTTCTTTTCCTGTGTCTTGTTTTTGATGCAGAAGCAAATGAGTACCAACTGGTCCAATTTGGGTAACTCTCCCCTATATAACCTGTGCTTGGAACCGCGTGATGTTTTTTTTCTTCAATAATTTGAATTAGGTTATTTCACGTTGCTTATCTGCCACTTCTCGCTAATCGCGACGTCAAGGGTGAGCAGTGGCGGCGATTGGGTTCCAATACTGGGGGGCAAGGACCCTTTACTTGCCATTGGTATATAAGGTTTGGCATAGTACGGGAGCAAACGTTGCAAAAAGTGTGGGGCAGCAACTCATTTGTGGAGTACCTGCACAAGAGACCTGTATTCTTTCGCTCTCTCCGGGGATTTCCGGGACAGATTTCCGGGACAGAATGCATAAGAGGAATGAAGCTTTCAGACGGAAGCAGTACGTGCCACTTGGAAACTAATCTTAAGAAATAAATGCAACTTTTCGATTTGAAACTACACGACAAGTTGCACGTGTCGCTCCAACTGGTCCATGTTCTCAATAGCATGCATCTAAGCACTTTGTTATTCGCGCATACACGGTGAATGTAATCCTTTAGACTAAAGAGTGCCGTCTCATCACTTCGGTTTAAAATCCTTGTGTAGATTCTGGCCTGTAGCTTTCGCTTCGATCTGAAAGCTCAGGACAACTGTGATGATCTTGTTCTACTTACAATAATTCTTGCTGGTAGAAGACAAGGGATGGTTCGGTGTCAAACAATAGCAGAAATACAGACATTATGTTCATTTGTTTTACAAGATTGCAGAATTATTGTTTAATTAACTACCACTTCAATACACATTTTCAAGAAATTTTCTTAGAACATTTAGAATAAAGAAAAGTAAAAAAAAAGATAAAGAAGCTCCCTTGTGCTTTCCACCACGCCATACAGGCGTATAGGGTGTGTGGAGTTAGGGCTCCACACTTTATTGAGCTCGGGCGAAGTTGAGGGTCATGTGATCAGCACCATGCCCATGGCCGCCTTTACGCCCCAGAATTTCCTCCAGGTACCCACTTTATACGACTCTGGTTGGGTGCCAGAACCGCTTGAACAGGCAGAAAAAATCTCCGTTCTACCCCGCCGGGAACGAAAGCAAGTCTCCCTCATGAGAGTCTAGTCAGACGCCCAAACGACTTTTTTTAAAAAACGAATTCCCCTACTCGGTAGTATTCCACCTCATTCACCATTATCCAGCCGGGATTCGAACCCGCGATCCCTGGCATTGCAGCGCGCTGTGGTAACCACTCCGCCACGGATGTCGACAGGACTGAGCTACCGCGGCTCATACGCACAAGCTCTGTCCGAAAGGTACAAAGTACAGACTTGAAGTATGGTCTTGGCGGAAGTGACGTCACCAAGTACAGTTCGAAAGCGCCAAGAACAGAAGTACGCAAGTGCACAGCTCGCAGTGTAGATGGTTGGTGACTAGGTCACATGGTTTCCGCACTCGTTGTTCATTTGTTTAAAATCACGGAGGTAGAAAGCCAGCGACACAGGTAGATAGATATACGTTATGGGCCAGCAAGTTGTTGGTTATAGTTCTTGTAATGTGTGGAAATGTATGTGTACGAACATTTGATAATGCTATGCGATTTCTATGGTGAAAAATAAGTGTTTAGAACGCGAGGATAACAACGAGTACTCAGTTTTATCTACTGATCGTATTTGGCGCTGCAGTCGAAGTGCAATTCGAAAGACAGCACTTCCAGTCCACGACTTGAAGACCGCACTCCAAGACCATACTCGGAGGATGCTCGATTCAAGTATGTCTTGCACCTTTCGGGCACGGCCTTAGAACAGGTATTTTAATAAGAAATAAGCTCTCAAGTTACCTTGCAAAAAAGTTTCCTTCGCTTTCGCTCTTGAAAAAAGCAGCGGGGAAAAAAGAAGAGAAATTTCTCGCTCCTCTAACGTCCTAAAAAGTGCTTCCTAGAAGAAAAATGCACAGAACCCTTTTTGTATAGAATTTATGTAGATTATTTTCTGTCATAACCTCTTTTGCTGTAAAGTGCTTTCCAAGCGAGATATTTTTAAAAAAAACTTACTTTGGGCGCCATTTTACAAAGATGACGGCCAACTCAAGAGTGGTACAGGAGTGCAAAATTAATATGTCATTAAGAACCCTTTTAGGAAGATAATAACATTTGTTCCAGCTTGTACCGATATTTTGAAGGGGAGAGAACAAAGTAATAAATTTCTTCATCACAATAGTTAAACATAGATGTCGCGCTTTTGCAAAATTTTCCAAACGCGAATTTCTATCAATTTTTTTGCTGTCCAGTTTCAGATATGAGATTTCTTTTCAAAATCATGAACGCATATGTATTCACTAGTGAATCTTAGCAATATTTTCATATCAGAACCTCACGTCCCAACAGCAAATGTCACAACTTGCGACAAAAATATCCAAAAATCTGCTTAAAATGAAATCGCAAGAAATGAAATAGGTAACACATTACTATACCGGAGACGGGTTTCTTCAAATTTACAGGAGAAAGTACTTATGCAAATCATTTTCTGTAGCGTTGTTGATATTCGGGAATGTAGTTTTGATCCATTTTAATGCGAATGCATGTGGTTTTCTACGAAAATCTATTTCCGACATGCTATTGCTGCTGCTGCCATTTGCTTTCTGCAGGAGAGCACAATACGTGCTATTGCTGCTGCTACAACATGATGTGTCGAGGATGCGTCGTGAAGTTGTTGCCAGGTGTGGAATTTGTATTTCCGAAGTTGTCCGTATATGCTAAATTGAACGAAAGGAGTGCTAATGGAACCTAACCTAACCTAGTAGGCATACCTCGTCCCCGTGATGGTTCGTGGGGCTATCGTATGTAAGAAATAGACATTATTTTCGTTAGAAATCCATTGTTTCACCTAAAGAAATGTTCTGCAACGCAGAATAGTACGTTATCGATGTAAAAAATTGCGAAATAAATCATTGATAGGTGTCTCCGGTATAGTAAAGTAGTACCATGAAATACAATAATATTCATTTTTACAGAAGTTAGTGCAATGTACATACAAGAAAAGAGGAAATGGAAAATGATAGATGTGCCAGGATTTCGTAGCGCCTTACACTGACAACTCCAGAACGGAAAATATCCGAGACACGTTCGATTTTTGCAACGCGGATTTGCGAAATTCGGTAAGGCGATTTGTATATCCACACTGCTCAAAATGGCCTCAATAGAACTAATTTTACTTCATATAATTTCCATATAAAACCTTCGCGAACTCTTGATACAGGGTTCCAAATTCGAATATTCTCGGTTCATTCTAGCGTTACGTGGAATACACTCGCACACTAGGCCTAGACATGAGATTGAATTGAAATATTCAAAATGAACTGATTTCATAGAAACGTGAAGTACTTTGTGGTGTCTGCTAACAAATTAAGAAAACTTCTAGTATGATGACATATTCTGTAGGCATGAAAAGCATCAACAAAAATGTGTTACGTGTGTGACACTTTAAAAAAATGTAACAAATTTTGACTTCATTTGTCTGTAGAACATATAGGCTACAGAGGATAGTAATTTTTGTTGGTGAAATATGCAAATTATGTGCATTCACAAATATTTAACCTTTATGCAATAATTTCCAGATTGATTGATTTTGTTATTAACATGGAGAAGGACCACTTTTCGAGGAATGCCCCATTACTGCTCTTCTTTTTCGTTCAGGATTTTTCAAATGCATTAATTGTATTGTCTACACAAAGTTCTAAATGTGGTTTTGTTTATTTTGGTAATTCCATATAGTTTCTACTTATGCAATAATAATATATAATTTGTTACAGTAATCATGTGTTTGATATCTATAAGAAAGATTTGACTCCCGTGAGAATAAATGGTTAACGTTCTCACCTTAGGTGCCAGCGGTCCTAGGTTCGATTCCCGATAGGAAACTCCAAAATTTCTACATTGACGTAGCGTCGTGAGGACAATTAGGGAGCTACTTCAAAATAAGAAGTACCAGTTCCGGTCTCGAGAGGCAGATAACAGCGGCGATGGGATTGGATGCGCTGACCACGCGTCACCCAATGAAAAAGACCCTCCGGCAGGCCCTGGCTATTAGAGGGCTGTTGCATCACGGAGTTTAGCCGGCCTCCACGGTGGAGTGGTTAGCATAGCGCGCTGCGACGCCAGGGACCACGGGTTCGAATCCCGGCCTAGGCGTGAGTGTTCTTTGTCCGTTCATCAAAGCATCACTCAGCCTCATCTTCGCGATAGGCAAAAGTGACAGAAGAGCGAAGTAAAATAAACCAATTCTATCAAATCAAAATCATATCAAAGCACCACGGAGTGCTTGAGCTAAAACTAATAAATGTATCGTTCAAGCAGACCGATAATTAAATATATAAGCGTTGCACTTGGATGATGGGGCAGATAACTTTGTACGAAGAAATTAAACGGATGGAAGAGAAAACGAAAATATTCCAACACAAATACATCTCGTTCGTAGAATCGTAAAATCTGGGAAATTAATCGAGGGAAAGGGGAGATCGGTCCCCATCCCCTGCTCGTTCCCTTGATATACGTGTTTTTTGCCGAACGACGCCGAGACAATAAGAGAGAAGCACACTTCGTAAATCTCAGGCCGTGCACTGCGGGGGGTGGACATGTGGAAAATCATGCCCCACAATTCCTTCACATTATGAAAATCGCACTACAACCGCAATGCAGGACTGTATACCCTACAGGATAAATTCATTTAATTTATTTTCCCCTCCACGGCTGCCCATATATTTTCTCTTGTCTTTTATTTGGGATTTCTTCTTCTTTCCATGATACATTTATTCTGTTTTCAATTTCAATTTCACGAAAGTTATTGTTATGTATTATTTGTAACTACATGTATCTCTTTCAACTCTGACAAGTAAAGCGTGGAATCAACTACCTCATATAGCTCATTGCCTGCTTGACCGTTTATATACTCTTGTTTATGTTTTTCAGTTATATACTACACTTGTAATTTCCCATATTCTGTATATTTATGAACAATTATCATAACTGCATAGCTTAGCAAATTAATTCATGAGAGCATTTTTTATATTCTTATAGAATCAGTATAAATTAAACTGTAAGCTTAAATGTAATACTACTTTAAATAATAATTAAAATAATAATAATTCTATTGTAAGAAAAAGAAAGGGGATATTATTAATTTAGTACTGAGCTTGATTGGTATGTTAGTAGTACTACATTTTTCATTCATATAACCTTTCGCTACAACGCCAGGGTCCCGGGTTGCATATTTACAAACCTTATAGTACTGCAGAACCTCCAGCGATATTTGACTACTGATTGGCTGCCATTCCGGAAGTTGATGCAGCGTTTCTTCAAGTTAACGCTAGATGGCAGGGTTCAAATTAACAGTCTAGATTTCAGATATCCATCCAACAAGATAAGAAACCCATTTACACTAAGGTTCATTTCTTAGCAAGATTATTTAAATTAATGTTTTAGAAGACAGAAATCAGAACTCTTCTTGAAGTGAATGATTTTCCTATTTAAAGTCACATCAGCGCAAACATTGTAACTACCAATGACTACTGAGAAAATTATGTATATCCAACGTATAGCATTTTAAACATTATATGTTATTATATAAACGTATATTTCTTAACATAATTTCGACAATCTGTTTACAAACTTTATTACTATATAATCACAAGTCTTATTTTTCCATACTTTTGCTGTAAATGAAGAAGCAAGGAACAATGGACACGGAACATAAACACTTCCGGTGCACACAGCCAATAAGAAAGCGTTATATAGCTCTGGTTCTGCAGCACTATAGGGTTTGTAAATACGCTCCTGGGTTCGAATCCCGTCCTGGACATGGACGTTTGTGAGTGTCCATTCATCAATTTCATCACAAAAGCGAAGTAAAATAAAGCAAATCAATCAATCAATGTTCATATCCTACCGTTATGCCTGTCCTGGGATTTAAAAAGTATATTTGTCTGTTATTGCCTAGGGTGTGTTCAGAAAGAGCAAAGCACGTATGCCAAGGGAACAATTCTCTACATTTCACGATTCTACGAACTAGATAACCCCACCCTTGCACGCCACTGACTGCAAGTAATGATTAGTCAACAAGGTGCGGTGAGACACATGTTCTGCACATCCGGGTGCAACGAAATTGTGTGCATTTTTGCTTTTAAGTATGCAGCATGTGATGCTAATACACGACGACACGTGATGGTCAAAACGGCGACACAACAGACTATTTCACGCTTCGCTGGACTTCCAATTGCATGAATCCCACCTGTGGATAATGGAAAATTGTTCGTTGATTGCATTAACCAACTGCTCCCAATTCCTCATAACTGCCAGAAACACGTGAACCCTCGATAACCCATTTCCCAAGGATGTTATGATTTCGGTGTTATATCTTTACTGTACAGCAGTGATGTGCCGTAGACTATAAGTTTACGTCTACATGCGTTGTCTACACGTAATCTACGCGTAGATTACATTGGGTTGTAGTTTACAGAGACTACGTAGACAATCTAAAGTGCATTAAAATTAATTTTCAAGGGTTTCATGAAAGGACATTTTCAACTATATTGGTTCCTAACGAAATGAAAAGAACCTTATTTACAACAAAATTTCTCTTGCCTTCTATTACCAACTCTGGAAGAAGATAAATAGTATGCAAAAAAACAACAACAGATGGCAGTCGTGAGGCAAGAGTGGTCTTTTTCCCATAAAATACTAGAATATTTCCTATATTAGGTTTCTTCCTAGGTGAGAAATTGTTCGAATTTGGAAGAAAGAGTATGAAAAGTTTTCTTCACACATCAGCAACTGATACGCAGTATAATTTTCTATTTATTCCACGGCGCCCTTTGCTAAGTTATCACCTTTCGCCATGTTGTTTACATAGATTACGTAATCTAAGTGTATAAAATAATCTACGTGTAGAATGTAAACTATCGTTGTTTACGCGTAGACGCACACCACTGCTGTACAGTCAACGGCAAAAGTGATGGTAGTCATCACTTCCATCATTCAATCAAGTTTCCGCAGTGGGAGATTAAACAATTGACACGCTGGAGTTTTAAGTCTACTTGTTCACAGCCAGGATAATCGGGACAGGGAAATATTTCAAAGCAGGACCCGAACCTCTATGAGTCTCCACCGGCTGTCGAACCCGATACCCCTTGATTAACAATGCGCCGTGTTACGTGCCAAAATGATCGACACCAAAGATAAACATATGGGGAAATACTTGACAAAAACGACGATAGATGGCAGCACAAGTGGAAAAACTGAAAGTAACTTAATGAATTAAGAGGAACTAGAAAGTGATTAAAACCAAATAAAACAAATAAAGGAGAATGAGTAGTGATTAAATGGTTGTAAATAAAGAAATAAACAATAAAGGATTAATGGAAGCTTAATGATCGGCAAAATCCTCATACATTGTACATATAGAAGATTAAAGAAATTAAGCAGCTGATACAAATATTTTATCCTGGCGAGAAGGATAGAGGTAGCATGCAACGTTGCCACTACGCCATCGGGGAGGCCTAGCAATTCAAACAAATCAGGCAATATGCAGAGAATAGACCACCTCTTGTCCCAGGAGGTCCGCATCATATTGTGGTCAACGTTAAACTTAAGTGTTGTTAAAATGGATGCTTATTACAAGCATTTATCTATGTTATTTTTTAAAAAAGAGACCTAGTTTAGGTTAAACCTCGACGAAAATGTGATGCAGACCAGTGTTCGGAAAGTTACTTTTGAAAATTATACTGAACGTAAGTCCAACTGGCGGCAGACCTGCTTTTTTATACATAGCTCTACTGTCCACCAATCACCTTCAGGGGTCTTCGGGTCGATGAGTGTTTACAACGTCAGCTGCGAAGTGAAAGCTGTAGGGGTAACATCGCTCTCCCGTTACAACGTTGCCAAGCGTACGTCTGTCAGTTGTTTTTATTAGCTTGTTTGAGCAGTGTTTGCATGGGCGGAGTTTGAGCTTTTGCTTTGGGGAGGCAGACTCTGGTAGAAGCATATGATGTACCTGAGGGTTGTTGAATATCCCCTAGCTTATAAGGGGTCCGGAGACCTTCCCCCGGAAATTAAAAAAACAACAACTTAAAAACACTTGAGTCCTAGGCCTTTTAGATTTGAAAATGTTAAATTTCCTCGCTTAAGTAAACAAATAGTAATTAGTATATTGGTTGTCAGTTTTAAAAGAAGCAAAACAGTACGATTATTGCATTTTTCATTTCATTAATTTTTTATTAATACAATACTCGTATTACTTTAAAAAAGTTACGGTACAATAGTAAGCTTCAGAAATTTTATAAAAATTAAATTGAAAAAGAGATTAAATTGTGGCGCAATTACCGCACATGCCATCATGCCAAACGTCAAGATTTTCGGTATGGCTTCATAACAAAAATGTAGTAATTGAACTTAATCATGTGTTATTTTTTTTGGTATTTTCTAAGTTGGGGGGAGCAGGCTTCCCCTGGCCCCTCCAGAACTCCGCCTATGAGTGTTTGCGTGTTTTGTGTAGTAATTCTCCGTGCTTTGTGTACTGTACAACTTTTATCCAGTAACTGCGGTGATCAACTCCCCCCCCCCCCCCGTTGTATAGTATGTTTGGCAACAGCAACGTTCGGGTGCCTTGTGACACGAAAATGCCCGATGTCAGTCGAAGATAATTCAACTGATCGCTGATTTGTTGTTTCTCAGCCGCCAGATGGAATTATAGTTTGGTTCAAGAAGAAACTGAGTTACAGTCAGTGCTTCAAGTGGACATTTTATAGCTGAGCAGGAGGGTGCTTTTTTTCTGTTTGAAAGTCAATGACTCAAAACGTAACAGTCTAAAAAATCTCAAAATTTGGCAGTTTTTGCCAACTTTTTTGGTTCTACCCAGGCGTCATAGGAATTTTTTGGGGGGACAAAATTTTATAGTTTAGCTTCCAATTCTATGTATCTTCAAACCAAAATGGGGGATCGTTTCGTTTGATTCATTTGTTATTGATTTTTAGTTATGGTTATTCGTTTTTCTACCTACCTGTGGGTGATCGCGGCAATGGGGTTGAAATAAAACACCACCTCTTATGATTTTGGAATCGGTTTGAACGGGGGGGACGTGCTGTTCGCAATAATAATACAGGGTTAGTCAAGCAGAGAAACTGTTAACAAAGGTTCAGTACACTAACAATGGCTGTGATCCTTAGTAGTGATATGAAAGTGAGCCGTCTTTTACACTTTGTAGAAAAAAATAGCATCACTTCATTATTTTTAGTCGTCAGCATTTCGCTCGGGAATTATCAGTTGTTTTATTGATTTAATTCCACTTATCGATTTGATTTCCTAACAATTATATAAAACACTATATCTGTACAATATATTTTTATTATTTAAGTCATAGTTACGTACATAATGCACTTGACAGAACTAATAACAAAATTATTGCAAATATAGGTTGTGGAACGTTTTCGCACAAAGACAATTTTTACAAGTAAAAAGATTGAACAAAGGTTTTAAATGCATCATGATATGTCAATTTGTAATGATAGTAAGAAAATACATTGACTAGTACTTAGTGTGGCCACACCTGGCCTTCCTAAGTGCTTCCAACCTTCGAGGCATGCTATGAATAAGATTTTGACAATATTCGACCTCAATTTCATTCAAACATGTACAATTGCTGCCATAAGTTCCTCTTTTGACCTGTACGTCTGATTACCAAGTTTTTTTTACATCATAGACCACAGGTTTTCTATAGGATTCATGTCTGGAGAGTTGGGCGGCCACCAAAGTCTTTCAATATTTATATCATGAAACCAGTTATTCACCTCCTGAGCACGGTGACAGGTTGCATTATCGTCTTGAAAAATAAATTAGTCCAAATTCTGTCCAGAAAAATGATCTCCTGCAATTTGTAGAACTTTCAGATTCAGGATTTCCAGATATTGATCAGCCTTAACGGTCCATGTGCAAATATGCATCCTGCCAATCCCTTTTGCAGAGAAACATGCCCAAATCATAACACTGCCACAAAACTTTTGAGTTTCTAAAATACAAGATTTTGCAAGTTCTTCTCCCTTCCGCATCCACAGTTTAACTTAGCTGTCATTCCCCAGCAATTTAAATCGTTTTTCATCAGAAAATATCACATGTTCCCAATCTGTATCATTCCATTCGCCATAACGTGTGACAAACTCACGTCTAGCTTTTGCATGTGCGTCAGTTAGTCTGGGTTTTTTACGTGAGACGTGTTTAGAAGCACCCTGTTTCTTTAGTCGGGATACTACAGTAGCATGAGTAAGTTTAACTCCCACCTCGTTTTGAAGATTATGTGATTTTGGCGTGAACTCATTCCTCTGTTCTTCAGTGCCATGATCCAGTCGAGGTGATGTCTTTTTCTTTCTGCCACAGTGACTTCTCAGTGATGATTTTCCATGTTCTTGTTGCTTTTGCAGGCAGCGGCTAACTGTGGATTGATGCATTTGAAGTTGTCGACCAATTTCTCTCTGAGAATGACCATCCATATGCAAAGCAAGAACCATTCCTTGCTTACGTGGCGAAATGTCGCACTTTCTACCCATTTTTTTTCGAGAAAACACGCTCATATACACTACACACCACCTGAACACTTCACAAATATGATAATGTATCCAAACTGTCAATAGTGAACATGTAGTTTGCAACATAAAACACGTCACAAGTTGCACTACGAACAATCGTTTTACAGATTCCTGACAATTGATTAAAAAGCCTTGCAGCAGTAACTGATTGCAACACCCTCTAGCGGACACTCCAAACACTAAATCAACAAAATAATAACAACACACTTCGCGGTGATACCAGACCAATGCTTCAATCAATTGATTTCAAGTTGTGCAGGAAAGATGCATGCATGCGAAACTCAAAATTGTCAACATCCGTAATAAGAATACAGTGATGCTAATTTTTTTTTTTACAGAGTGTAATTTCAACTGCAATGAAAGGTTTCGAAAGTCATGAGCCTTTCGATTGTTGGCATCTCGGCTAGTGGTAAATAATGTTTGGTGTTTTCTTTGTGGTAATTCCGAATCGGCTCGGAACTTCCGACATGCGGACTTCAGTTTTATTTTTGGACGATTTCAGGCACGATTTGTTTAGCTTGTATTTGTTCCTGTGGTATGACTGATTGGATAATTGTAAAATACTGCCAGTTTTCAAATTATCGACATTCAAACAAAAATAAGTTACTGCATGTTTATCCAAAGTAAAGGGTGTCCCAAAAGTAACGCAGGATTTTAATTGTGCGCCATTTTTCCCCGCAGGGTTGGCAGCGTTCTGAGAGGTCACATGTTGTAGGAAAAACATTGCGGTTAGTCAATATGGAGCGCTACATGACGAAGGAGCGAGTGTCGATCGTTGAAATTCGTTACAAGTACAGAAACTGTGTACCTGACATTTTCGATAGTAGAAGCGCCCCAAATGAAACAACTGTGCGACCTCACACCGTGCGATTTTTCTCCTCTGGGGATTCATTAAGTCCAAAGTTTATGCTGCGAAGATAACAACGATTCCTGAATTGAAAGCAGATAGTCAATAAGCTATCGACGGCATTGAGCCACAGTTATGCAAAAAAGTGATTCAGAATATTGTAAGAAGAATTGGAGTGTCAAATGCGTCATGGAGGACATTTTGTCAGATATTCTCTTCCACATTTAATGGGAATGTTCTCTCTTTCATATAATGTAATAACTTTGCCAACTAATAAATATATGAAATGTTTTTTGCTTAAATTAAATCCTGCGTTACTTTTGGGACACCCTTTATATTTGTGCGTGTGTGTTGGGGAGATCGGTTATGATGAACAATTATTTTGTGGGATTTTGATGAACGATTTTTGGGGGGATGCGTCCTCGGCCTTGGGGGAGGGGGGCTGGTTCTACCAGTGTACCAAACATGATCAATTTCTTAAATCTACAGCAGAGTGAAGACTCAATACGGAGACAATAGTTTAAGTTAGGGGAAAGTGTATGAATGGGTGGAAAGATTTAAAGACTGAAATATCAGTGATGAACACCAGAGTGGGAGGCCAGTTTGCGTGGCAACTGATGTAGTGAAACAGCAGATCGACCAACGAATCGGTTAATTTAGTACACTCTCCGCTGGCTCCGTACTGAACCTTCATTCTGCTGTAGATTTAAGAAGATTTCACTCCCTCTGATCACAAAAAACGAATAACACTTCGTTGCTCTTCTACGGTGCAAGCCAACAGTAGAGCGGCCATGTTGTACGAGCTACTGCGCAGGCGCATACTGCTCGATCGTCACGACATGTTTGTGGCGTGTTACTAAGGAACCTCTTTGAGTGCCAAAATACAAATCTTCGTTTTGCATAAATCTCCATGAAGTTTAGAATATAATTCCTGTTACTTAATGATTTCCCCTCGTACATTTTTCAATTTGATTATCTGATATTAAAAGTGATAAATGTTAGGTATTTTCATATTATGTGTAGTCCAAAAATTATAAAATAGTCCAATATGAAGACTTCAACATCAACCACTCACCATGTAGTTATAGTTTTAACATGGAAATTCAATAATTTAGCAAATTTCACACACATTACAATAGGAAAACAATAATTTCATACGAACTCATTGCCGTCCCATTACGAAATTCTGCACCCAAATAGTCAATTGATGTATTCAAAACATATCTTTTTAAAGAAAAAAATTAAAAGGGGTGTTTTTGAGATTTTCAAAAAAACATTTTTTCGGGATTCTGAAAAATTAAAAAATTCACACAGCACAGCCATGTTTCATTTCAAATTAAAGCTCATAAAAAGCAGAAGAGAAGGACTTTAATTTGAGCTCTCTATGTCAAATTGTTTTTGATTTACAGCTATTTAAAGATTTCAAAATGTAAAATTTTGGGATTTTTGCTTTTTTGAAAGTCAATAACTCGAAAACCAAGAGCCGAAAAAATCTGAAATTTGGCAGTTTTCGTCAAATTTACTGGTACTACCACTGTACCAAAAATTATCAATTTCTGAGATGTCAAGGTTCAGACCATATTGGTTGATTTGACATGGAATGACCCATATCCATCCTTGGATCGGCTCCAATACCCCGCGTGTGATTCTGCTATGAAATATTCCTACAAGGACCATAATGCCAGGGAACAATTGGGGCAAAGCGCGACCCCGCGTGTTGAGCAAACGCCCCTCGAAGTTTATTTGATTTTCTCCAATTCGGGACGTGTTTGTGTTCGTTCCAAACACGATTCTGTTGCAGCAGACTCGCTCTCGGGAAACATCTCGGCGTTGGACGTTTTGCCGTACCTCGTCCCCGGAAGCGCATTAGAGGGTGGAAGGGAAAGCAAAACATCCCGTATCTAAACACCGAAGCGCTGACCGGCATTGCGTCACAGCCAAGAGCCACGGGAAGCCACCGTGTAGACTCAATGAAAACTAGTAACATTAATAGTGTGCAAATTGTCCACCAGCGTGTTTATTCTATCTGTTTTACACTGTATTTATTTATTTGCACTTTCTTATCGTGATAACAATTTAAGAGCCTTTGTAGTGCAGTTGAAACAAATTAAATATACGAGGGTGAGTCAAAAAGTTAGTTACACAAGCATGGAAGAAATAGCGTATGGAACATGGAGGACAGTTCCTGTATTTACATGAATGTACACTACCAGAACTACATTTCTACAAATTCCTTAAGTCTTTTCAAACATTTGTCATAGCATGACACGAGTTTCTCTATACCTACCTAACTAACTCTCTATACCCTGTTCCAGCTAACTGTAGAGCAGGGGCTTGCATGTCGGCAGAGGAGGAGGAGGAATATCGAGTGGTGAAAGAGCAGCGTTGCCAACCGTACGGTCCAGACCTTAGTCCGTACGCTGAATGCACGGCTTGTCAAAATTTGCTCCCTAATATTTCCCTAAGAAATTCTTAAACCAATCGTACGGACCTGGAGACAAAAATACGGTCCGTTTGCCATGTGCGTTCGGTATTTTCCTTTTCAAAAGTTTGCAACGCTGCATAGCGAAGGAGGAAATCGGGTAACTCCCGTCGCCCATTACCCAATCCCGTTTATCTCACTGTTCATTGGTGGAGCCGTCTCACGTCACTTCTTGCGCAGAGACTTGATCTCGTTCGCGTTGTCTACATTTAGCTGGTACGGAATTTAGCCTTCTTAAACCGGAAGGTTTATGGCTGCAGCAACACAAGCCTTCCATCTGTCCCTATCCTGGGTAAGATCAATCCAGTCTCTTCAATCCTTGCCAATTTCCTTTAGGTCCATCTTAACATTATCCCTCCATCTTCGTCTTGGCCTTCCTACAGGTCTCTTTCCATCAGGTTTCCCAACAAGAATCCTGTAAACTCTTATTTCCTCTCCCATTCGTGCCACATGGCCTGCCCACCTAAGTCTTCTTGACGTACCTTGTTCGATGACTTCCCGTCCAACTTTCGACAACCATTCATTCTTCCGTCGCAGTTTTAACTTCCTCATCGGAATTATATCGACCAAGTTTTTCTTCCATGAGCCCATGAAAATTGCAGTGCGCCAGGTCTGGACTATGAATTAGTTCATTAATATGTTCATCATTGTCCCTCGTCGATGCAGTTATTGTTTATTAATTGGAGTAATGTTTAAATTTTGATTTTATAGATCACCTGTACTAAACACTATGAAATAAATCTCTTGATTTTGTACACCTCTCAAATATTTTGGTTACAATCCCCGCGTATACTGTGTGCCCCATGCCCCGCACCCACCTAGGACCGGCCCTGTAGTATAATGCAGTACAATCTACAGTGCATAATCACTCTCCTGAAACCTATTGAGCATTATCGAATCAGAGACTGGAATTCGATAGAAAGTTACGAACAACAATTCCCAATTTACAACCAAACAATTGACAAGATTTTTTTGTCACATGAGCTTTAACTTTACAAGCTTTGACGAGCAAACACGGTGTAGACCCAGCAGAATACCTTTCATCTGATGACACAAGCAGATTTCTACAAGGCCAGCCCCCGTGGCCATAATCTGTTTAAATATCTGCTGATGTCGATGTTTCTCTACAGACCGCATGTCAGTAAGCACCCGTTAAGAGGATTACCAAAATCCATTTGTGGACGTAAATAGAACCAAATCTGCCACCGGCGAATGCAATTATACTCACAGAGGATAAACGGACTTATATCGGCTTGGAAGATAATATCACAATGCGATATTAACGCAGGAGGGATGATCGGAAAGTAAGTTTACCAACTTATCAACTCCAAAATTAATCCGACATCTTCAGTGGAGAACTCTCAATCCCCTCTTCCCCCTTGCTGGTTGCAAGCTGAACATCAATAAACCAACTCGCTTGGAGCTTTGTAGACAATATCTTTCAAGAATACTTAACCCTTACTTAAAGTTACTTAAAGTTGGGAAATTATAAGAAGGCTTAAGGTAGCTTTCAAACCGATGTGATAAGTTTCACGTGTCTCTTGTAGTTCACATCGGGCCGTTTTCTAACCGTGTCACCTTGAAACTGTTAGTCGCGCATGCGCAGTAAATGCTTTTATACAGACTCGCTTCGGTATGAAACTTCCGTGTTCTAGCAAGACCGTCTTGAGGTTCAGGCCGCAGCGCTCATTAAAGACGTTATCATCTGGAGGCGATCGTCTTAACGCTGTAAACCCATTGTCGTATTTCTATCGTATAGAATTAAGGTATATTCTTTTCTTTTATGATGTTAAATTTTGAGATTTACCCTCCCGATGAATATAGTTAGAAGAAATTAGTAGAATATTGAATATTTACACAAAAATTCAGGAAGTCACTATGGCCATCACAAAAATTCCTACCATCACAAAGGAAGAGTTGAAAACCGTTAGAAACTTCCTGGCGGAAACAAATTAAACATTGTATTTCTTTGAAAAATAATATCCGGAATATTTGTCAGCTGCAGAAAGACTCGTTACAACTTTTGTATGAACTTTTGTATGTAAAAATCAATTGATTAAATCAAAACCCCGCATGTTCGGTTGACAGTAAGCTTGCCAACATACCTAATCAATTAAATTTTATTTAACTTTACCCAAAATTAATCAATCAGATAATGCATATATTCTGTGTAGCTATACAATCTCAATATAAAAACTTAATTTCTATAACCTCTCAGCAAATGCGAAAGAAATTGGTACAAGGGCAATGTTACATTTCTGTGAATAAAGACTAAACCTAAATCACTTGTCACATTGTAAATTCAACCCTTTTGACTTTATTGAACGAAAGATAATAAACAAATTGAATCTTTTCATTGTGGTTAGTAATATCTGTGACAATAACTTAAGTTTCAATATTTTCATTAAAAAAACAAAAAAAAAAACATATTAATATTTCGATCTTAGCATTCATTTGGAATATTTCCTTACACTGTGTTTACACTCTGTTCATAAAATCGTGAAGAATGTTAGTGAATTAAGAAACATTATCACTGATTTCATAATCAAAATTACGAACATCGAAGCTTCACAAAGACAAAATATAAAATAACATTTCACATGAAACAATTTTATAAAATTTACTACACTTGCAGTTCATAGCTAGGTAATAAAATACCTTCTGTGTAAAAGCATTTGTGTTGAGACATAAGGAATATAAATCTTGGATAATTTTACACACCAATATTTCATCGAAGTTCTTGTTATACATCGTACCCTTGTATTCGAATTCATAGCATATCTTCTTCCATTAGCCTCCGATTAGCCTAAAGAAGCATAAAAGCGGAGTAAACTAAGAATGTAAATATACACATGTATCAATTTGGCCCAGTTGTATAACTTTCTTTCATGAAGCATATTTTGAAACTGAACATTTGTGTAAATTATATGAATATGTTATCGAATGCTTGCATAACATTTACATTAACAAAACCGTAATATTTTAAACGTTGACTAAATCTTGAAACTAATTATTTTGCAATCATAAGCAACAACGCATCTTAACGTTAATCTTAACGTTGCAATTCAGGGTAAATTATTTGATATTTCAAAAAACATTGTTGACAAAAGAGAACTTGACCAAATCTAAGAGTATATTAGATGCCTATTCCGGACACATGAACTATTTCTGTTATTTATTTACGAGTATAAAACCTTTGTTACGTAACTTGTACCTTTTCTTAGGGACCGAATCACAAGGAATTGCACTACACATTTCTCATTTTCAGCAACATCTTGAAAAAAATGTGAACGTTACTCTTACCGTTTTCATCATAATTGCCTCTGCAATTGATCACACAACACTTATACACCATACCTTTTGTACATTTAAGAATATTTACACGTCATGTAAACTCGAATACAGTTCATAAATTTTCATTACAATTCCATATTCACTAAAAAAGTCCAACATTGATTCCCAAGAAACAACTCAAACATGGCGGCTATCTCACCTCCAGTTGGTAACGCTTAGTCACGCGACCAGAGCAAGCGATCAGGCTTTCAGATATAGAATGTAATGGTTCTAGTCGCTTAAGATTTTGCATTATACCTGATATAGCTTAACATTGTTGTATAAATTTATGAATCTTAAGAGGATACTCTTGATTGCTGAAAACTTTAGCAAATATATTTTAGTTTACTTCTTTCTTATATTCTTTGACTTTAAAAATATTTCCAGTAATATTGGACGCTCTTCATGTTGAGAGATTACATTAAGTAATTTGCATGTATCAGCTGGTATGTTCTTTACAAGGTAAAATTCAAATGTGCACCATCTATACTACATTTAATGCACTAATTGATGTAGAACTGGAATGTCAGATGATAATATTAATAGGCTACTGAGTGAACCGAAATACCTACCATACTTTAACTTATTATGATAAAATATATCAAAATATCTGTTCGTGGAAGTCAAAACGATCTTATTTAATCTACCGATGTGTCCTTAAGTTCCAAAGTTACGAAGATAAAATCGCCATGTTTTGGGCATGTTGCCTCCTTTTTCAACCTCTTTGCTATATCGCGGCGATGAAGATAGAGTGGTGAGATGATGAAGGAACACTCTGAGAGAACAGCCATGACCAGGCAAACTCGAACTTGAAATCTATGTAGCAGTCTCCCCATAGTACGTAGCTATGTAATAGCCATTTTTTCAATGGACCATATTAGTGTGACGTCAGTGAGCAAGATTGAGATTGAGTCCCAGCAAGCCCGTCATGTGGATTTTCCCTATGCGATAGCATTGGATTTCCCATCGTAAGGAATAACTTTTAAAATTGTGATGCTTATCGTACAACGTACAATGCAAATACGTACGTAACTTGGAGAATAAATTGTCATGTTACACGTGTCTTACAGAGGACAAGGTTAAGAATAACTGGAGTATCAAATCAAAGCGAATGCTCCTAGCCGTAATTTTATTCGAGAACCGCAGCCAATAGGCGGCGCCGCTGCGGCCACGTGAGGCTGCTGGGTTCCCAGCAGCCATTGCGGCATCGACGTGGCAGTTGAGATTCAGAATGGGGATGGCTGATTTTTTTCTTTTAATGTTCAATTTCCTTGCTACAGTTATACTTTACAGGGGATACAGTAAGCAATGTGTAATATGACCCTAAACGAAATAGGCAGGTTAAACGCTTTTAAATCGAAAACTGTTTGTTTTATCAGTAGGGAGACAAATTTATGGTAAATAAAAACTGAGGAGAGCGGTAAATAAAATGTTAGATCAGCGGTATAAACCAGCGGTAGAAAACAAATGGCACACAGTTATTCATCATGAGACAAAACAACATACAAAAGAGCTAAAATTGATAAACTACTTCATTTTTATATACTGTACACATACACAAGTACTTAGCTGTCCAACCAAAAAGAAAACATCAACACAAAATTACTTCATTTCTAAATTGCATATCGCCAGCGATTTATTCATTGTATGTATTTAAAGGATATCCTTGCTGTAAAATAATCCCTACTGCACATACACAAATACATGTTGAAAATCACATGATGATAAACAAAATTAATTCATGACTGGACACAAATGACACCATTGTTTCCTTTGATGTGCTGGAACAGACCAATCTTATCGCTGCTACAGCTAGCAAGTTCAATGAAACTGGAAGTTGAGTTCGGGGGAAGAAAGGAATGCAGCTTGACAGGAAGCGAAGTTTTCGAACTGAGATTATGTGCATGGGAAATCCCAATTTGCAGCGTCTTCCTGATGTGATCAAAGATAAAACGTTCTTCAGCTGCAAGTGGGTGGAAACTTTAGGCAAACGTTTCGTTACAAATCGACAGTTTGCGCGCACAACCTCGATTGCCGGTTTTTGCGTGTTTTCTACTTAATTTGATGATATTTCACGGTTATTTCGTGAAAAAGCGTTCATTTCGTGGAAAGCACACATTTCGCATTACTTCGCGAATAAAACTCATGCATATTTCATCATTGTGGGTGTAGTTACGTGCAGAATGTTCAAAATTGCATCTTTTTTTTCACATTTCGCGATATCGCGCATCGCGAAAATTCAATGTCCCTATTTATCAGGAAGCATTTAGTACTGTTTTATGGAGAATGTCTTCAAGTTTACGATATTTATTCTTCGTTTGTTTTCGTGACGTCAACATCACGTGAGCTCCCTGACGTCAGTCGAGCAATGTGGCCGCTAGCCAGGTAGAAAAGGCTTGCGCTTGCGATTTAACACAGTGTTGCAACTTCTTGTGGGGATGCATTAAGGACCGGGTTTTCGTTCCTCCCCTTCCTACAATTGTGGACGATCCTAAAGACCGTATCACAATAGCTGTTGGGACTGTTGACATGTACATGCTGAGACGTGTTTGGGGAGAACGGGACTGTCGCATTGATATCTGTCGTGTTACAAAAGAGTCACACATAGAACATTTGTGACTTACCCACGTGACATTTAGTCACATGGGTAAGTCACATTTGTGACTTGCCCATGTAAACTCCAACTTCCAAACTTTTAAGTATTTGCCATGTTATTGAAACTCTTGTTTCTGTAAAACTTTAAAACTGTCTATTTCTTTTGGGCTCACCCTGTATAGACGTATTATCTTTATCTACATTGATTTTCGATATACATCACAATCATAGGCGGAGTTCAGGAGGGGCCAGGGGGGCCTGGCCCCCCAACTTAAAAAAGACTAAAAAAATAGCACATGATTAAGTTCAGTTACTACATTTTTGTTATGAAGCCATACCGCAAATCTTGACGTTTGGCATGTTCGGTAATTGCGCCGCAATAGCGGGTCTTTGACGATTTGATTCGTGTGTACAGTTTGAAGAAAGAAAAACGTAAAATGACTTTGTGTTGAGTCAACAGTTACTGCTGGGGCATCAAAAGAACTTCTCACTTTAATTTTTCTAAAATTTCTGAAGCTTACTATTGTACCGTAACTTTTTAAAAGTAATACGAGTATTGTATCAATAAAAATTTAATTAAAATCAAAAATCGTACTGTTTTGCTTCTTTTAAAACTGACAACCAATATACTAATTAATATTTGTTTACTTAAGCAAGGAAATTTAACATTTTCAAATCTAAAAGGCATAAAACTCAGTGATTTTAAGTTGTTGTTCTTTTTAATTTCCGGAGGAAGGCCTGCGGACCCCTTATAAACTAAGGGATGTTCAATAACCCTCAGGTACATCATATTTTACACCCAGAGTCTGGCCCCCCAAAGCAAAAGCTCAAACTCCGCCTTTGATCACAATTTTGTTTCATGGCTGTTGTCGCACTTGCAAAAGTTATCCCTTGCGATGAAATATCTACTGCTATCGCATACAGTGGCGCCGACATTTTCAAAACAGTGGAACAGGCTGAACTCTGATAATTGTTTTACAATTTTACACGTTAATACTGGGGAGAGTAAAAAATTATGTGCACTTTCACCATAACTTTCTTTAGGTTGGCCACACTGCCTTCAGAGCTTCCGTGCTGATAGGCGGTACTGTTGTGGTCACGTGGCCGAGGTTTCATATTATTCGCTCCATTTTTCTATCTTCTGTAACAGGGTAAACATGACCGTGCTGCTGTTAATGTGCACCAAGGGAAAACTGATACCAGTGATCTGAAGCTTGTCGTGGACGATTTCGCACACAGAACCATGACTAACCGTGGCGTGCCCGGAATTTTCGAAAGGGGAGGGGGTTATGCACACATTTTTTAGTAGTCGGTCCTCATTTTGCCATCTTTGACGTTCTTTTTGTTTAAGAATACTGGGCCTAAGGGGAGGGGTTATAACCACAACCAACCCTCCCCCCTCAGGCATGCCACTGATGACTAGGGCTCGGAAGTTGAAGACCTTAAAATAGCCATAAAAATAACTAAAAATATAAAAAAGAGGACCTTAAAACGGAAAAAAGGACGTATAAATGTGATCCAAATTAATAACTTCAGTTTTAATTACATATTTAATTAATATGGTCGTATACAATAGAACGTTGCCACTTACAGCGCGACGTTCCAGACAAGTTACGGTTAAAGGATCTTGTACCGTACCTGCTTCAGTCTCTCGTTTCAGGGATGGTTCAAATATATATATTTTTTTATTTTTTTTATTTCTTTACTACAGAAAGGATGTTTAAGAGGTGATGAACTGATGATGATTCGAATTGAGAATGGGCATAAAAACGTAGTCGAAAGAAGGTGAAGTTGCAAGAAAAGCCGTTAAGACCTAAAAAAGGCTAAAGAAGGACGAATAAGTCAAAAAACGCCGAAAAAGGCAAAAAAAGGACAAATAAAACCCACCTTTTTCTGGCCTACAATGACCCAAAATGAACATACCAGGGGTTTCAACAGAAACGCCGTGATTTCAAATGGCATTTTAAAATGTTTATGATAATTACTTAAAGAAAATAATTACATAATCTGATAGAGAAAACGCAAAAGTTTAATGGAAAACATGTTCGAAATGTCCACCTTGACGATTTATCACTTCTTGCACCTGGTTGCACATGTTGTCAAATATCTGACCAAGGGTTGCACCACTAACTGGTGCAGTACAGTGTTCGATGTTTGCTTTCAAATCATCTAGTTATCACGGTCCTCGTTTGAAAACTCCCTGCTTTAGGAAACCCCACGGGTTTAAATCAGGGCTAGTTGGAGGCCACTCTAAGCCATTTTAAAATAAATGTGTGTAGCGATTGTCAGGACAGGTTCAGTTGTATGCGGCCTTGCTCCGTCTTGCTGGAACCATTGCTGACGAATTGGACAACGTTTCCGTCGAAGACCAGGAATGAAGTACAGTATTCCTGCAGCATTTTCAAATAATTTTCTGATGTGACATAGCCATCAAATAAGAAAGGTCCAATCAAGCCACGTTTCGATACACCACCATACCAAAACCTTTTGCGCATACAGAGGTGTCTCCTTCGTTTCATGTGGATTAGAGGTTGCCAAAAATTAAATTTTAGACTTTTGTCAATCATAACATATACAAATTATTACTGTGAATATACTAAATATTTGTTTAGGGTCATTTGAAATCATGGCGTTTCTTGATTTGATTTTGATTTGATTTAGTTTATTTTACTTCGCGTTTTGTGCCTCTTGGCTAATTTGCGAAGATGGGGATGAGTGATGAAATGATGAAATTGATGAAAGGACATTCACAAACAACCAAGCCCGACCGGGATTCGAACCCGGGACCCTTGGCGTCGCAGCGCGATGTGCTAACCACTCGGCCACAGGGTCGGGCTCACGGCGTTTCTGTTGAAACACCCGGTATATTATGTTGGGCCTCGTCTTCGGGCACTAGGAAAAAAAAGGATATTTTCTCAACTTCCGAGCACTACCGATGACCAATTTGCAGAGAGCATGCCACCTCATCGGCTGCCATCCTGTGACCCATCTCTTCGTCAGAATCATCTCTTGAGCTTTTGAATCTTCCCATCAGAGGTGGAGGTTGATGGGCTTCCTGCTCCCGCTTCGTGCTTCCCGCTTGTCCGGTCATTTTTGAAATTCTCGATCCACTCGTATACACTTCTACGCAGTAGAGCACTGTCCCCGTATTGTACTGAAAGCCTAAGGTGAATATCAGCCCCTGACACACCTTCGGAGCAGAGAAACGGATCATTGTTCTCTGGTCTGCGTTGGTGCACACTGCCTGCAGAGCGGGCATGTTTACTCTGTTACAAAATAAAGAAAAATGGAGCGATTAATATGAAACCTTGGCCACGTAACCACGACAGTACAACCTATCAGCACGCGAGCTCTGAAGGCAGTGTGGCCAACCTAAAGAAAGTTATGGTGAAAGTGCGGATAATTTCTTTTACTTTCCCTCGTATGTCATAAGTATAGGCTGAGGATTTGAATGCATTTTTTGTTGTTCCATGGCTAGAAAACGTAGTCCTTTACGTTCAAGAACCGTTTCAGGCAAATTCAGAGAGGAATATGTGAATTTTATAATCCCTGTTTCAGCCTATATTAGTCAAAGTGACTATTTTGACGATAGCTGGTTTCTTAGTGCCTAATCCGTGAAAATGAGGAAATAATCTGTCGATGGCCTTCACCTTTGGTTGGTTGATTTGGTGTTTTAAGTCCACTTTATGCACAGTAAGGCTAATTGGGACTGGACCTACAGTTTAAAGTGGGATCCGAACCACTATATGCCTCCACCGGGTATCGAACCCGGGACCCCTTGATTACTGCGCCATCGGGGAGGCCGCTTCACCACCTTTGGTGCCTACTGTGTAATTTTTTTCGGTTTTTTCTTCTGCTTAATTTTTAGAGAGTTTTTAGTGGGTATCAAACTTTATCCTGCTTGTACTAATAAGCCCTTATACTACCTTACTTTCTTCATAACTAGGGAAAGGATTTTAAGGTGAAAATTTGTCACGTGCCAGATCTGACGACACAATGAAAAATGCAAGAAGAAATGTTTCCTGAGAGCGACGGTTAAAACTGGGATCCTCCATCTGCTATCGAATCCGAGACGCCTTGATTACACGGAGACGACGTTACCACTACGCCATCAGGGCCAACTACAGTAAACACATATTTTCCACAAGTTATCATTACAAAAAAGTCAAAAGGTGGCGTTGTTTTAGAAACATTAAGAAATTGCTCTTTAAATGTAACAGTGTTGAAGAAACTTGGTTGGAAGAGTAACACAATAACATTTCATGTTATTTTAAGAGAAAGTTATTCCCACAGTTACTTCGACGGCAATTTTACAATTGATTTTTCTCCAAACCAATTACACACGATTAATGATCATATATTTTGCAATTTGAATGAACTCCACACTAGTACACGAAACGAAAGTAATTATTCATAACAAAGTTTAGTATTTTATTTTTTATTTACGAAGTTTAATTTTTCTGCTTCTGATACAGAGATGGTATCGTGACGGGCCTCGAAATATAGTGTAAACAATATACACATTGTGTCGTTCCACAAACATCTACAGCGTATATGTGGGTTTCGCGTGACGTCATGATTCGCACAGCCGCCATGTTTGCAGTCAATTGTGTTTGTCGTGAACAAAGAAATATCGTGAAATAACGTGAGCTTCTGTTTGAGAAGCCGAATACTGCACAATGCGTAATAATCTATATGTTGCGAATGTAATATCGTAAAGAAGGTTCATATGTTTAAAAGAATTGTCCTCCGATCGCACAATGCTACAGTTTGTGACGTAGGTGAAACATACCTATAGTCATGGACCATATTAGTGGTGACGTCACAGCAGACTGAGCACGATTTGAGTCCAAACAAAAGGGACACGTGGTTTTCTCTTATTCCAAATCATTGAATTTTCCATCGGGAGGGGTAGATTTAAGTAACAGGAGTTATGTAACATAATTGTGATGTGTATCGTACATCCATGTAGATATGAGATTTTGGAGAATACTTCGATATATTATACACATGTACCTTACAGAGCATAAGATAAGTGGATTAAGGAAGTCATGAGTTTTTTAAAGAAAATCTAGCATTACATTTCCGAACACAGCGGAAGCTCAATCAAGCCAGACAGAGCTCACCTTCAGTGATGCTGGTGAAATGAATTCTAGGAGTTCAGGAGCGCTGACTGCAGCACCGCCGCCTATTGGCTGTCATTTCGGATCGAAAGCCGCTAGCAGCGTTCACTTTACTCGATTTTCTAATTCATTTATCCTTCTTATTCTCCTCTGTAATGTATGTGTAATATATCAAAGTATTCTCCGAAATCTAATCTTTACATTGATGTACAATCAGAATTTTGTTTCATAACTGCTGTCACAATTCTTAAAGATATCCTTTCCGATGGAAAATTCAATGATTTTGAATAGGACAAAGCCACATGAATGCTTCGTTTGGACTCAATCTTGTAGCGTGACGTCACACTAATATGATATTTTTCAGCTACCCCGGAAAAGAGCGCATTTGGTCGTAAAACTGCTTCCTGGCAAAACATTCCTGATTCGACAGGCCCCCGAACTAACTTAGTAAGATTTACGAAGTTGGACAGAAGGAATTAGTAGTGGTTGAAAAATTTTTGTCCCCTTTAAAAGATCTCGACTGAAAAACGTCATCTGTCGGCGCTTTTAAGCGTCAAAGATTTCGATCCGTCTTCTTTTCGGATTCCTATCACTTGGTGCGTCCACTCGCCTCTGCCTCCCACACATTAGGATGGAGAAGGTGCTCCAATAAGTTACGAGTGATCGATTTATCGATTGATCTATCCACTTTCGCCATTCCTTTTCTCCATCGCCGAAAAGCAAGGATTAATTGCACGGAAAGGGAAGTGGGTGGCGGTGAGAACCGACGCTGATTTAGAGGGGACAAATTGGTGTTAAGGTCTGCCCCACTGAATGGATTTAGTTTCTAATACGCTTTGAGATAACCTACAGATCGTCTTCGGTAAGTTGTGAGTGGAGTTCGGGCGTCGTGGGTTCAAATATCACGTTGACCAACATATACTATCCTTAATTCTCTTCTCTCTCTTTCTTTTCACCTCATCCAGTTCTTCTTCCCTCATTTGCTTTCCACGTTTTTGTTCCATGGCTTAATCTATGTCTCTCAGGTTCTTGTTTCTATTGATTGATTGATTTTATTTTACTTCGCGTTTTGTGCCTCTTGGCTGGTGTTGCAGCGCGATGTGCTAACCACTCTGCCACAGGGTCCGCACTCTTTTTATCTATATCCGGGTCTATTTTCCTTTTAGTTTCTATGTAAAAAGTCTTTTGACATTTTAATAATAAAAAAGCATTTTATTGATAAAATTAGCAGTACTGCTGAAAAGTACTTTAGAACAGAAGACAAACTCAATATATTTGAATGTGGTGGTACTGTAAGTCCACGAATAGCACCTCTCTTACGTATACACAGTGATGTGCCGTAGACTATAAGTTTACGTTTACATGCGTTGTCTACACGTAATTTACGCGTAGATTACATTGGGTTGTAGTTTACATAGACTACGTAGACAATCTAAAGTGCACTAAAATTAATTTTCAAGGCTTTCATGAAAGGAAAGTGACATTTTCAACTATATTAGTTCCTAACGAAATGAAAAGAACCTTATTTAAAACAAATTTCTTTTCTCTTCTATTAGTATCAACTCTGGATGAAGAAAAATAATAAGGAAAAAACAACAACAGATGGCAGTCGTGAGGCAAGAATGGTCTTTACCCATAAAACACTAGAATATTTCCTATGTTAGGTTTCTTCCTAGGTGAGAAATTGTTCGAATTTGGAAGAAAGAGTATGAAAAGTTCTCCTCACACATCAGCAACTGATACGCAGTATAATTTTCTTTTAATTCCACGGCGCCCTTTGTTAAGTTATCACCTTTCGCCATGTTGTTTACATAGATTACATCATCTACGTGTGTATAATAGTCTACGTGTAGAATGTAGACTATCGTTTTTTACGCACATCACTGCACCAGATGACATGCTCCAACTTAGCTGGCGTGTTCTCCCCTGTTGTGTGCCAGTTGCTCTATGGTGCTGATCTTTAGTTGGTGTTTTTATATGCGGCCCTGGTGGACCAAAATGTGTGTGTCTGCTGGACTGAGCTGGGTTTGTCTAATTTTGCACAGTGCACGCAAAAGAAAATGAGCTTACTTACTGCACGTCGCGTTTAGTACAAACCCTTTGCCTCTGGAGTGGAGGACCTTAATATTGTATTCCATTGGGTTGATTCAACTCGGACTCGCGCGCACTGCTCGAGAGTCACTCTCTGGGTTCGAGAGTATGCATTAGCAATGTGAACTTCATTGCCCTGACATCTATTGATAAAAAATACAAACATATCAATTGTGATCTGAGACACTTGGTACACTCTACACTTAATGAAACTCCAGGCAAAAAAAGGCTAGGGAAGTCAGGTATGAGAGAGAGCTGCCGAAAGTCTTGGTGAGTCACGGCCGATAAACCAGTCGGGGAAGGTGTCAGCAAGGTATTCCCGAACGATTCCAGCAAAATGAGGTGGTGCACCATCTTGCTGGAAAACATCAATGTTCTCTATCCCATCCTGAAAACTATTTACTAGCGATATAAGAATAATACTATCAAGAACCTTTTGAATCACCCTGTACATTTGTCTGTCTGTCTGGGCTAGTATAGTGGATAACGCTGTATGCTTCAAATCAAGGGGTCCTGTGTTTGATTCTCCGTTGAGCCATATTGCTAAGTGAATCGGATCCTACTTTAAAATTAAGGTTCAGTCCCAATTTGCCTACTTGAGCATACTAAGAACTTAAAACAAATTTTTACTTTGAATTTCTCTCTCTCTCTCTCTCACACACACACACACACACACAAATACATTTGTTTGCATATTACATAGAGAGAGAGAGAGAGAGAGAGAGAGAGTGTTCAATCTTCACACAAAAATAATTGCAATCGACTACTAGTGTCATAATGACGAAAAGTAAAGTTGAAGAGCGTTTCAAACCCCCTTCTCTTGGTCCCAAGTTTCATTAAACTACATAAAACCTAAAACAAACCGCTAAAAAGAGAACTAAACAATAACTTTCAAAATTCCTGAGCATACAGCTTTCACTAGACAACTTGAGTTCCAGTCATCTCTCTTCTAGCTGACGTATACACCTCGACAGGAACGCGTTTGTCTTTTGTCTCCTCAGAGATTGTCTACAAAGTTTCCCAGCAGACTTTCTGATCCTCGATATTAATGGTCTCTAGACTCAACATCAAAAGATAATTAGCGTCATAAGCTTTGGAATCAATTAGTTTCCATGGAGACTGAGATCAGAGATTTGAATACGAAGGCGTGTCGGCGTCGCTCAAAGTGTAACTCGATCACTGTCTCAATTATAGAATGTGCATTATGTTATCAACCAGAGATGGCGCAGTCGGCTATGAATTAATAATGTGCTATAATGACTCCACTACTGTTTCATCTTCTGTCAGCTTGAACTCATATAGAGGTGAATAATACAATTCGTTCAGAGACTGCCACATGATTTATCTTTGTTGCCGTGTCGTTGAGAATATCATGATTTTAAGCATACACATGGAAGTAATCATATAACTATTAGAAGTGAATACCTGTGCTAACCAATCCACGAAAGAGGTCGATCCGAGAGATTGAATTGCCACATTTATATTTAATACATATGGTAATTCAATACCTCGGGTCGACTTCCGTGGTGGAGTGGCGAGAGATTGAATTGCCACATTGGTAATTCAATACCTCGGATCGACTTCCGTGGTGGAGTGGCGAGAGATTGAGTTGCCACATTTATATTTAATATATATGGTAATTCAATTCCTCGGATCGACTCCCGTGGTGGAGTTGTTAGCACAGTGCGCTACAACGCTAGGAGTCCAGGGTTCGAATCTAGGCCCGGGCATGGGTGTTCTTTGTGAGTGTCCCTTCATCAATTTCAACTCATCCTGTTCTTCGTGATTAGCTAAAATGGCAGAAAAGCTAAGTAAAATCAACCAATCAATCCTTTGACCATGACTTCAAGCGACAGCAACACTCATAGTACCAGCAGCACGTCGATCAACATTTACAACCCATACAAATCAAGGCAACGTTACTTCAAACCACCACCAGCTACGTAATCAGTCATTTAGTACATCGACCTAATGTTAATGCCTAAAATTCGGTCAAACGTCAAGCAGCTTCAGCATAAAGGCAACCAGAGGCTAGGAGGACCATACGCCATCTTGAGGAACCTACTACTACCATTGGATGTTTTACAAGACCATGGTATGGCTGGACCGTCCCAGAATGACACAACATAGTCAAATCCAACCTACAAAGACTGAAAGTTCTTCAAAATAAGACAGCGAGAATAATAATTGGGACCAACGGATACACCAGAAACCGGCAGATCCAGAAAGACCTGGGACTTGAATCTATGGAAAACACAGCCCAAGAAGAAACATTCTTGAGCATCTTAAGAACATATTTCAGTCCTGAGGTCAGCAGCATTGGTGCACAAATGCTCGGATGAAGAATCACCAGAAGTCCACGTATAAGCAACGGCAAAGATAATTGTCCACCACTGTTTTACTTCTTTTTTATTCTACATTTTGTGTTGTTTTAAGGGACGGAATTTTGTTGATTCGAAGCACACGTTTTTCTCTACTGATTGACATTTTGATTCCAACATAATCATGTTGTGGAAAACAAACTGAATGAAAATTGTAATCGAGAATTCGCCTACCATTTATTTTGCTATTAGGTGTACCCTGTGCCACTACCCTAGTATTTTCTTATATAATTTAGGTTTGGATTATACCACTAGTCCTCTACAACTATATACACTACGGGCTGACAATTTAACTACCTTTACTTATTAAAATATTTAGCAGAATCAGAGGCCTTAGTGGAAAGTACGAAAAGTAAATAGTATATTTAACAATTTATTGAGGAAACAACGACTAGAAATTTGTCGTATACAACAGTAGTAATTTTAACAATAGAAATTTTCCAGTAACAAATTTAGCATAACTTATCTGATTAACATTAATCATTCAATTTCCAAATATAACCAAACTTCATATAGGGCAAAATAAATGTACCGGAATCAGATTGTGCTTCCCATTACGTATTAAGGTTGGTTCAATGTTCTGTATTATTCTTACGTGGAAAATATCTTAATCAGCAATTTTGAATAGGGAAGTTCTAAATCTAATTGAATACAAATTAACATGATTAGTGGATATCGGTCAACTCTGAAAGGACCATCTGCGTAATGGTAGCATTAAACATAGCATAACTAATTAGAGCACAAATGAAACTAATTAACTAAATCAAGTAATATGGATCTTAGATTAAATTTAAATATATTATAATTATACTACCAGTACACAGATTATGACTTCAGTAGACCGATTCTACCAGTTCAAGGTAGAGCTACGAGATGTGAACCCAACCGCTGCCAGAGTAAGAGAGAGAGAGCTCCACATGCCACGCGAGAGCCTTCCCTTTCCATAGTCACATGACCTGGTGACGTATTATTTTCCCAAAAGAGGAAACAAACCAATAACGAATTGCAAACAATCTGACTCATATTCCTTCGCGAGCGAGGAATAGCGTTACACCTGTAACACCTGCCTTTCAAGGAGCCTTTGAAACCAGCATAGATTCAACACAAGATGGACTCCCAAGCGACAGACGCAGAGGTCACAGAATCCATAGTGCAAGAAGAACGTTAGTGAACCAGAAAATTTATTGAAACTAAACCTGACAACAACAAAAGCCAAATAATTAGTCAGTAACTTCTAATGTGGAGGCGTCGATGGACTGGCGGATTTTACAAATCAGGACCTATTTGGCCCCCAAAGAGAATGGAGCCTGAGAAACTCTTAAGTAAAGGGTTTTCCAATAAGAATGCTATAATTTAAAATGAACTGGCAACTATGCTTCAAATGTTATAACTGCCACTAGTTGTCATTTGTGTTTAGTATACTGTGACAATTCATCATGGCTAAATACACGCTTCAAGAACGTTTGGTTATTATCCAAAAATTATATGAAAATGAACGTTCTTTTGTGAATACATATCGACGTATTTCAAGAACAGTTTGGTGAAAGAATAATTTCAAGAAATTCATCTGTTAGTTGGCGTCCAAGAAGTTGTGATTTAACTCCTTGAGATTGCTTTTTGTGGGGTTATTTGAAATCTATATTCTGTGCAAACAGACCACGAACCCTTGATGCATTAAGATTGAACATCAAACGCTGCAATCGTGACATTAGGCCCGAATTATTGCACAAAGTCAACGAAAATTGCGGCCACCTCGTTCGAAGTGGTGGTGGACGCTTAAATAATATGTTATTCAAAACATAATGTAATAAACAATGCTTCAAAATAATATAAAAAGTTTGGTTGTATCTGAAATAGTTTTAATTTTATTTCATTGTAAAATCATATCGTTCTTATTGGAAAATCCTACAAGGGAACAACTTTAATCACTACATTATCAGACACATTTGTACACTTAGGAAAAGTTATGCACTATAATACCAAAGCTGGCTATACACATGCTAACGTAGGTATGCAGACTATAAGCTGGGCTCGGTGATGTGATTATATCCTGCGAAACTAGAAATTCAGGCTTTCTTTCTATTCGCGTAAGCCTCCATTCCAAATGCTATGAGTAACGAAGATATAATGTTAAAGATAGTTATTTGTCTCTCTTCGTAGAAAAACACCTTCTTCCTCTTTTCTCCTTGCTGACACGACTTTCTTAATTCTTCTACTGAGAAGTATTTTCTCTCTGCTGGAACTCCACAAATAAATAATTTTCCGGCCGTGATAGAAAAATTCATTTAAGTTTTGGACATTTTTTGCTGGACACGCTGTATGTAAAGTAGCGTCAATTACGTCATGCGTCTGAAACCGAAGACTTATTAATCAAATCGACACACCTACCCCGTTCTCTCCGGAACACCTCCTGCACGGCTTGTGACGCTTCGATGGACACGCGAGGAGCTTCCCCTCACGCAACAAAATCGATAGAAGACATCGGGAATAGCTTTCCTTGTTGTCTTGTGCTTCGTCGTCGGGTCCCTATGGATGGCCTTGAAAGCAAGAAAGGTCAATACATTGGAAACTTGAAGCGTCTCGATGTTTTACAGTGGGAGAAGCGATCGGGTTCCGGTGTGGACGAATCTTTGGTTCTTTCGATTCCCGGTTAGGAATAGGGATGGGATGGGATGGGAATTCGAATCCGAATTACCCGAATCGAAAATTACCGAATGTGAATCATATTGGATTCGAATCTCTAATTTGAATCCCGTACCCGAGTTCTGGATTCGAATCCCGTACCCGAGTACTGGATTCGAATCCAGTATCAGAGTTCTGCATTCGAATCCCTTTTCCGAGTTCTGGATTCGAATCTCTTTTCCGAGTTCTGGATTCGAATCTCTTATCACAGTCCTGGATTCGAATCCCTTATCCGAGTCCCGGATTCGAATCTCTTATCCGAGTCCCAGATTCGAATCTCTTATCCGAATCCCTTTTCTGAGTCCCGGATTCGAATACCTTATCCGAGTCCCGAATTCAAATCCCTTATCCGAGTCTCGGATTCGAATCTCATATCCGAGTCCCGGATTCGAATCTCATATCCGAGTCCCGGATTCAAATCTCTTTTCCGAGTCCTGGATTCGAATCTCTTATCAAAGTCCTGGATTCGAATCCCTTATCCGAGTCCCGGATTCGAATCTCATATCCGAGTCCCGGATTCGAATCTCTTTTCCGAGTCCTGGATTCGAATCTCTTTCCCGAGTCCTGGATTCGAATCTCTTTCCCGAGTCCTGGATTCGAATCTCTTATCAAAGTCCTGGATTCGAATCCCTTATCAAAGTCCTGGATTCGAATCCCTTATCCGAGTCCCGGATTCGAATCTCTTATCCGAGTCCCGGATTCGAATCTCTTTTCCGAGTCCTGGATTCGAATCTCTTTTCCGAGTCCTGGATTCGAATCTCTTTCCCGAGTCCTGGATTCGAATCTCTTATCAAAATCCTGGATTCGAATCCCTTATCCGAGTCCCGGATTCGAATATCTTATCCGAGTCCCGGATTCGAATCTCTTATCCGAGTCCCGAATGCGAATCTCTTATCCGAGTCCCGGATGCGAATCTCTTATCCGAGTCCTCGATTCGAATCCCTTATCCGAGTCATCGATTCGAATCCCGGAATTAAATCCAGAATCTTCAAATATTCGGTCCCGCCAATCCCCAAGTGGTTGCCAACTTCAGCTGCAAGACGCTTCACTCTTCCGGCCTTGACTCAAGAAAGGGTCGTCAGTTGATATCCAAATTTGAGCCGGTAAAAAGAACGCAGCCCAAGGTTAGAACGTTTGCTGGGAAACATGGGAAGAAATAAAAAAGAAACGGAGAAGGACAGACAAGGGGAAAGAAACATGGGAAGAAATGAAAAAGTCAGACAGAAAGAACAGAGAAGAGGAGCCAACAGAATGAAAAGAAGGAAACCCTGATATCGATCACGAAAGGTCCTGACGTAGTTCCCACACCATTAACAACCATGCGAAAGTTTTACACATTCATCTACCGCCGGGCGATGACGTCATTCACGAAACGCCGCCGGCCGCGACGTCCGGGTTATACGGGCACGGGTCGGCTCTCGTCAGGAATTGATTTCGACCTTCACCGCATGCATCGGCTACGTGTATTAAGGTCAAGGTCGACTTCGAAGGACAAGGCATTCCAAGACATCGTATGGAAACCTATGAATTTATCACCACATTTTATTACACGTAAAAAGCGAACTAACTAACTCTCTAGCCTTCTTTAACCCGAAGGTTCATGGCTGCAGCAACACAGGCCTTCCATCTGTCCCTATCCTGAGCAAGATCTACATATATACTCTTTTCCATCCCTACCGATTTCCTTTAGGTTCATCTCAACGTTGTCCCTCCATCTTCTTCTTGGCCTTCCTACAGGTCTTCATCAGGTTTCCCAACAAGTATCCTGTAAACTCCTCTTTCGTCTCCCATTCGTGCCACATGGCCTGCCCACCTAAGTCTTCTTGATTTAATTATTCTAATAATATCTGGACATGAATCCAAATTATGTAGTTCTAAATTATGTAACCTTCTCCACTCATCTGTCTCCTCATCCCTTTTAGGTCCAAATATTAAAAACATTATCTTAAAGTGTAACTCAATTCGCCTCTTTACACACCACTTTCGTCCAAGGCATAGACGTAACTTGGCGGGGCAAGGAGGGCGCTTACTCCCCCAAAATTTTCGGGTTTATTAAAATTTACAAGTTAGGGTACCTGAGGGGCAAACTAGGCCTCACAATTAGGCCTATTTGATTCTGTCACTCAAGATTAGGCCTAGTCTGATTGTGCCCGAAGCTCCAAGTCTGATTCTGCCCCCTCAAAATTAGGAATCAAGTCTGATTCTGCCCCCTCAAAATTAGGCCCCAAGGCTGATTCTGCCCCCTCCAAATTAGGCCCCAAGTCTGATTCGGGCCCCCTCAAAATTAGGCCCCAAGTCTGATTCTGGCCCCCTCAAAATTAGGCCCCAAGTCTGATTCTGGCCCCCTCAAAATTAAGCCTCGTCTGATTCTGCCTCTCAAAGTCAGATCCCAAATTACGCCCATGGTCCAAGGTGCAACTCGACCGACATTTTAGGATTGTTTTCAAGTAGAATTTTCTCCCGTCGGGCCCTAACTGGTTGCGGGCGAGGCCTGGGGCATACACGTGGGGCCTAAAACCAAAATTTTTCAGATGTGAAAAATCAGAAAGTATTTCTCCTTGATCTGAAATAATACACGTGTCCAATATAATGTCAATATAGACATAACAATCAATAAATACTAAATTTATAGTGTTTTCCTTTCGTTTCATTTCCGATGTGCCACTGGTGCCACGTTCGTTATATCTAATTACAAAACTGGGGGTGTTCGATATCAAGCTATTATTTTACCAATGAAAGGTATATTAACTGCTTTAATTTCACAATAAAATGTGTAGTTCCATCATTTCCTCAATAGATGACTCTGTTTAGATGATGGTGAAATATTGGATTTCTACAATACAAATCCTCCAATTTTGAACTATAAATGCACACAGAATAGTAAGCATTTAATCCATTTAATCCGACTTCTATCTTTACGAGAAACATTGAAATGAAAAGTGATTACATAAGTTCTATTTTCGAAACCCTCATAAAATTTTCCTTCACAAAATGTTTAAAATTCAATGTTATAATGTAGAGTGCGCGTCAAATCTCCTGCATATGGCGATAGCCAATAGCAGCGCACTGCAGCGGTGCCATGTCGAAATCTCACACGGAAAAGAGACAGCGTGGTTGAGCGAAACGCCTTATCACGGAACTAGGCAACGCCGCACGTCTGTGATTCGCTGGTGCTGTTCAGCTGTTCAAGGCCATATGCAGGAGATTTGGCGCGCACTCGTTGAACTGAATGACGTGGAGAAAAATCCACCTGAGGAAAAATCCTGACGTCATGGGAAGAAATTTATGTCATATCCGTCATCAGCATTCAAAAGACTTCCAGAATCACTTCTTAATTTGGAAACATTCTAAATTTCCCCTGCGTAAATTTATTTTGATGCGTTATTTAAAATTAAACGAATAGTACATATGAACTATTTTTGATTGTAGTATTTGAACAGGATTTCTATGTAGCACTTTGTTAGGATATGATTTCAGTGAATTTGGATAGTTTTAAGTGTGTCAAAACAATCCATGAAGTTAGGAAAAATCAGATTAGTTGCTTAATTGGAAAGCATCAGCGTCCTATAAACTCATAATAAAGCGTACACAATTATTTTTATCTGGTACGGGCCCTAGTGATGCGCTTGGCCTCGGGCGAGTGGAACCATTAAAACGCCCTCTAGAATTCCCATAATTTTATGTTCCATTTTTGCAGACAGGACAGATAGTTTTAATTTCAAGAGGCAATACATGGTGCAAGGTAATCTCAGAAGATCGGTATTTCTGCTACAACCATTTTGATCATCTTCTTCTTCTAAGATAACTAAACCCTAACCTAACCACCACAGATTATTTACTACCCAAAAAAGCTACCAGCCAATCGGAACGTTTGAAAAGGTTGTAGCAGCAATCACTACCATCTCAGAATAGGGTGTAAGTTGTAGGAGTTTTAGCGTGTTTTTCTGTAAGTCCTTAACAACGCCAAATTGTCCATGACCAGAGTTTTCTCTTCGTTTTACGCAACAAGAGCTTCAAGAATCGAAAGAAAATGCTAAACGAGCAGCTGGTATCAGTCAGCATATGTAAAATTCCTTCAAAACACGTAGAATGCAAGAGAAAAATTAATATTAAAGTAATGTACGATTTGCCGAAGAATACTTGTGCATCCCACTGAACATGTAGCCTACGTCATAGTTCACTTACAGTTTACAAAACTTAGTACGTGAACTTGCTAGGACATTTGTAATTCATATTAATCACAAAACGTTACATTCTTTGAACATTCTAATCAAACCTCTTTCATAAAATTAATACTATTTGTACACTGCACTATCATTAAAATGATGTACTTTCAAGCAAACTCCATTTAGATAAAGAATGTCTGTCCTTTCGACGATGATGGGATTAAAATAGTTGCCGCTTCCCAGAAGAGGCGAGCTTTCTAATTTATTCTACACAGCATAAATCTTGCAGATTTTACAAAGAAAATAATCTATTCCTCCATATTTATTCAAAACTTCCAAAATATTTAGGACTTGCTATAGCAGTTTTATTTACATTTTTTTCAGCTGATAAAATTAATAAAAGCCTCATTACTCTTCTCGCAAACAATCGTCGTGTTGTGGAAATCGCAAGTGTCGGCACCTACCGGCCGCTTTGTCAAACTCGTCTCAACTTCCGCCCAGCCGTTATTTTCCCATGCAATATTAACGTCTAACAGCGTCTGCGGGCAATGCAATGTTCAAGCTAACAGGAAATTACGTAACGTTCTCTAAACAAAACCGGTGTTCCTCTCTCTTGGCTGTGGATTCTTGAAATAGAAGTTTCGAGACCACCTGCTACCGTGCTTTCAATGGTGCCAGTCGCAAATAATTCACATTTCGACATGGAATCAGCAACCGACATTACTGTACGAAGAGAAAGAACAAAGCTAACGTTCGTAATAGTGTAAGTTATTATAGGTAGGCAAAAAGGGTTCATAAATGTGTTATAGGCACCAGTGGCGGTGATTAGGGGAAGCGTTAGTTGACACTTTTGCCCCGCACTAAGCTAAACTTTATCTACTACGGGAAAGTACACTGTCTTTGCCCCTCCAGTTTTGGCACCTAGCCCCCCCCCCATTTTTGGAACCCAATCGCCGCCATTGCATGAACTAAAAATAGAAAGTTCCCTCTTTTCTACATCACGTATCGGGTTATTTGAAGCTTTTTCCCTATCCGTACTGGTTTAAGACATAATTTCGAAACTTACGGGCACTCCATGTACAGTCAAAGGCACTTTTGTTTGTAACAATCCAAGGGGTGGCTTAAGGTGCTGGCGACTGTCCTCGGCGTCGTCCACGGGGACGCCAGACCGGGACGACCCCAATAACCCCAAAAATGTTATTTCTGATTTTTTTAAGCTCACTTTATGCACAGAAAGGCTTTTCAGGACTGGACCTACAGTTGAAAGTGGGATCCGAACCACTACTTGTTTTAAAAACAGTTGGATTTATTGTTGACAAGAATTGATTGGGATTAATGCTGCATAACGTAATACGCATACAGCAAAATCATGTAGCAATTTAAGCTAAGAGATGACTGTTATTTTGATGTTATTGTGTAGTTAAACAAACATACCTACAAAAAACGTGTTCTTGAACAGTTACACGTAACGCTATTATTTTTCGTCATTCAAGACGTAAATATATAACATAGTCATGTTTTTTTTTTTTGGAGGAAGGTGCAAAGTAGAGGGCGCCAGAGTGAATTTTTTTTAGTCGTCGCCCCTGAACAGCACCCCATGCAAAATATAATTGTTTCAACCGTAAGTAAATATTTATTTATACATAAAATATTAAACAAAAACTCAATATGCTGACCAAGGCAGAATTTATTTTATTTTAAAACATAAACTAAAGGTTACCTTTCAACCTTCTAGCAAGGTTTTCACTACGAAGTGAAGTGTAAAGAATGTCAGAGTGTGTACATAGCAGAAAGAAAAAGGAGGCTGAAAGACAGGTTGGAAGAATATAAGAACATCGGGATGATGTATGACTTAAGAGAGAGAGAAATGCGATATTTAAGCACACGAGAGAAACAGGACATGACATAGAGTGTGATGAGGCTAAGCAGATAAGAAGGGAGAAGAGAATACTAGTGAGAAAATGGAAGGAGGCCAAGGAAATAGAGAAGAAAGGTGAAGAAGACACAATGAACTGGAATGGGAGACAGAAGATAAACAAAGAATGGAAGAAGGTGTTAGAAAGAGTGGAAAGGACAAGAGAGAAAGAGGAGAGAAGAAGGAAGAAGAATGAAGGAAAAAGAGCGTGAGATAAAGAGTCCAACCACATTCTACATGGAAGTAAATATGTTTAGCCTTTTAGGTGAAAGTACAGTTGACAAGGGAAAGACACCTGCTAGAATGTTCCAGAACAAATTTCTAATAGTCTGGAGGGGAGTAATGTTTGTGCTTTGTACTGTTTTGTACCTTGTTACATTTGTACTTGGTGCAGAGTCTGAAGAAGACCTTGCTAGAAGGTTGAAACGGAACGTTTTGTTTTTAAAATAAAATAAATTCTGCTTTGGTCAGTATATTGAGTTTTTGATTATCATAGTGTTATCATAAAATATTCAATGTTGCAATAAAAAATGAAGATAACATATCCTCGCAAGTAAATCACATGGAAATGAGCACTTTTCTACATAACAAGCACTGAAAAAGATTTCACCTTAGGCTCGACTAGAAATTCTTCAAATTGGCTAAAAGCTTGCGAGATATGTTGGTACTATTGCACAACTTTTTCGCCCTATGCGATTTTGGAATTGTCAAAAATTAGTTTATTTTTACATTTTTATCGTATTTTTGTTAATTCGAGTCGCTTTTCTTCCACTTTTGGCTAATCGCGGCGAGGATGAGCGGTGATTAGATGAAATTAACGAAGAGACCCAAATGCCGGCCTTCGAACCCAGAAACTCGATGGCCAGTACAACAGTCTACCATTTAAGGCGCTTGTGCCTCGATCCGGGTGTCTTTTTTTTTTTTAATGTAGCCCAGTGTGACCCAAAAAAGTAACTCGAAATCTGTATTTTTGTGACCTTTTTTTAGACCACCCTGTATATGGGAGAGGTGTATGATGCCAGGTATGCTTGGATCTGTTTGGGGGTGAAATCTCTTGGTATCCCCCTGTAAATTCGCTCCATTTTGTGTTCAATTACAAGTTTCTGAATTGTTCGTAGTGCTACTATCCCTCCCAGGTAAATTTATGCTCTTTGTACCGTAAACGTAGCTCTAACGTTTTTTTTGGAAAACACATTTGAACATTTACCCCCTCTCTCCCCTCTCTCTCTCTCCATGCAATAACAAGATTTACAGAGCTGTTACGCTAAGGTGGTCGAATTACAGTAATTACCTGATATGCATCATATGAACAAGACACCTCTATTCATTCCATTGCTCTCAGCAGTGTTGCGCGCTTATGAGGAATGCCAACAGATGGGGTTAATAACAGTTTCTTTTAATTCACATTGCCGCTTAAGTGAATTTTTCATTTTGTTGCATACAGGTACTGCACAGTTCTATACTTTATTGTGTAATACAAAAAAGCAAGCTAAAGTCAGTTGCTTTCCAAATATAATAAAAAATGACAATTTTAATAATTAGCTTAACTATATAGAAATAAAAGTTTTAGGTATAAATTATGTTTAAAAGGTTTGGGGTCTGAACAGATATTGTATAATCGTCTTCTGTGTAATATTATTAACATAGTGCATTTTTGTTAATGTAATCGTATCTTATCGAAACATATACACTATGTAGCGAAAAGTCACCGGACACCCAAGTGAACGTGGCGGCAGTGCCATGGTCGGTTTTTTTTTCTGGTTTGGGTGTTTATGAGGACCTTTTAGACAATAGCATGCTGCCCACACTGTGGCAACAGTTTGGAATGGACTATTTTCTCTATCAGCACGATATTGCTCCTGCCCACATAGCAGGGTCCATTGCGTCGTTGTTTGAGGCTTAAAGCCGCGACTTAAACCCCATAGAATACCTTTGGGATGAACTGGAGGGTCGGTTGCGTGTCATTCGACCGAAAACCACCGAACTATTCACAAGGCTACAGGACGAATGGACAAAAATCCACCAGCATTTCGCCATTTCTTCCTATTTACAGTCGTTCTCACAATACCCAGGGTGGGGTGAGACTTTATGGACACCCTGTATATTATGTAGCGTGACGTGTTTTCCAAGATATCTGCCGTTACATTTCTAATTATGAAAGTGAAGAATGTGTTAGACCACTGTTGCCATGACAACTCAATTCAAAATAAATTTAGGGAGAGGGGGGGATGCTTCCGCACAGCCAAACACAAACCAATTTAACCTACGGTGCGAGCGGTCTTGGGTTCGATTCCCAGTGGGAACCTCAAAAGATTTGGGAGTTGACAGAGCATCACAAACACAGCTGGCTGGTTAAGAATTACTTCAAGAAAAGTAATGTGATTTCGGTCTCTCACGTACCAGTGGTTTGGCTAGGATTCGAACCTAGAGCCAGGGTTGTTAAAGGTAAATTTAATTCCGGTCCATTTTAGACAAAAAACAAGGGTAAGTGGGTTCTGGACCGGCTGAATTTAAATACGGTCCAGGGACCTATTTTTAATGAAACAATACGTAACTTGGACCGAATCTAAATTGTACGAGAGAAAAAAAGGTTCTGGGACCTTTAACAACCTGTGGCTTCGCGGTGCACCACACTAACCACTACGACAAAGAAATCGGCAAGAGGAATGGGGGGCGACGACCGCAAATCAAAAAGTTACGACTCGTCAATCAGCGAGGAGTCACTTCTTTTTTTGCAATCACTCTCCTTGTCTGCTAACACGATTAGTGGTGTGAATTAGGTGGCCCTCCTCCCCACCTCTTCCCCCAAAGTGCAGTTCTCTACCACTCAGCAGAGTTTCTATTCTTCTTTGCGGAGACAAAGGATAAGATGTCTTGCCAATTCCTGATTTCTTCAGACGAAATCCGTCCAGCGCATCCATCTTTTCTTCGCTTCTCGCTTGTTTCAGCAAAAGTTCCTCCTAATTGAATCACAGACGTCATTAACAGCGGCTCGTGTCGCCGCACAGAACAAGCGGTAATTGGATTATGCAGCGAAGTTGGTCGGGACATGACGGCGTCACGGAGATGAGAAGCCAGTCATTGAGGACGGCGATGCTTGATGGTTGGGCTCTCCAGTCCAGAACTTGTAAGTTGAGCCAGTGCCCAAGGTTCAAGAATGGCAGTGTCCTTTGTCGTCTACTGGCGTTCCTTCAGTCAAAAGAAAATGAACACAATAAAGATGATCACGTGAAGACTCTCAACATTCACGTGATGCCTCTCAGGGTATTGGGTAATATCTCTCTTCGTTCGTTGTTCAAACCAAATCAAAATCAAATTTTCACTAAGAAAAGAAAATATATTTTTACTTCTTAGCAAATAATAAAAATACTTATGTGCGAAGTTCCATCGAGATTTCAAAGAAAGAACTGCATATTACAATTCACCTTTATCATTGTAAAACTCAAAGCCCGAACTCGCAAGTAAAGACAAAACACCATCGTAATTCCCATACAAGATAAGTACATAAAGGTCAATCGCCATCCTGACATTATGAGTGATAGGTTTAAATATCACATACCACAAGAATCACAAAACAAATAACAGAGATTAAGATTAATAACAATAAACATTTGTATAATAAGAAATGAAATTTACAAAGAGAAAGGTAATTATAAACGATAAATATTTGTACAAGAGGAAGGGACGTGTCATGGGTGAGTTTAAGCTCACTGGCATTAGGCTTAAAAGACGGGTAAACATGCTTTCACTACCGAGCGAGAAGGTCTAAATATGGGCGAAGGTTTAAATATGGGTTTTGGAGTTATCAGCGCTTCCGGGTGCTGATAGCCTGGCAGAGGCTATTGGAACTGGTTATCTGTCAAGGACAACGGTTGCGGCGCCAATTCGCAAGAGAAAGTGGTGGTTAGTTTCGGCCTTGGACGCTGTTATAGAACTGCGACCTCCGAAAACTCTTTGCAGGTATGTTTTAACTCAGCGTTTTCTGAATTCTCATCTGCTTTGTATAGGTTACGATATTTGCGGTACATAAAACAAATGTGGGCTTTTATAATGCCATGGTTTGTTTGTGAAATATGTACCACAGAGAGAAAATAAATTGAAGAAGAAAAATAGCATGATGGTCTAAATATGGGCTATGACATGAGGTCTAATGTTGAGATCACATTTTCAACAAATATTTGGATGTTTTTCTTAATTTCGATTTTTCCCATTCCGCATGATTTTCAAAACAACAGATTATTAATAAATATCAATTTTATAATGTTTTAGCAGTAAATGACTGTTTTTTTGAAATTTTAATTGCCTTCTGTGATATTGCCACTAGTAACCCATATTTAGACCACAATTTTAAAATACATCATTTTATCATTTTTTTGGAAATTGCTTATTTTTTTAAAAAAATGGAGACCTTGTATACTTTATTATGCTATTACATTTAAGTATATATTTCATAGATCTGCATTTTAAAGGCAGGTGCTTGATATATTAATTTTTTCCCTCAGAAAATAACAACATAAAAAGGGGGGCTCATATTTAGACCTTTTCCTCTACGAGTAAAAGCACGGCCATGAAAAGAGGCGGCTGGGCAGAATTGCGCTGGTACCACATGTGGGAAAAGCACAGCAAGAGCGGTACAAAAGTCAATGGTTCCCGCGCACTGTCTGGCAACGTCAACTGGGCTGCGTTGCCTAGTTCGAGCGTCGGACCAACCTCTGTCCGGGGCACTTTTGTGTCATCCCTGACCTTCCGAGCAATTACTGCCAGTTTGTATCACATGGACTACAAAGACCAACTCTACAAAGAGATCTTTCATCATCTTAAACCTCCGAACACACGGGGCAACAGCGCGAACTTCAGCCACCCACCTAATTTCATGGCTGTGCGTTGAGATGTCCCTATAGACGTTTTTAGCTCTACGCAAACCTGCTTCTTCTTCGCAGTTTGTGGCCTATGGAGTGCTGCAGCGAGCGCGAGATAGTTCACACGAACGACGCTAGATAGCGCACGGAATTGAGAGCTTACTCGATCGAGCGAATAACGCTCGAACAGGCAAAACAAGCAGTACAAACTCGAAGCCCAGTAGTACACGTATAAACCGTAATTTGTCGGTGGTAGCGGGCCCTCAAATATAGATCGTGAAGTGAAACAGGCAGTGAAATTGAAAATTAAGTGAGCATAATAATTATCTCCATGTAAAAATGTAGTTTCGTCTGTCTTACCGATATATGAAAATGAAATGCATGATTGTGGGCTGAAACTGCCAGGACAGATATTTTAGATTTGAGTGTCTACGATTATTGTCTCATTAAAATGACATTGCCGCTGTAGTCAAGGTTTCGAATCTTTGGTTTGGACGTGCGTGTTCTTTGTGAATGTCCCTTCATCAATTTCATTATATCATCACTCATCCTCACCATCGCGATATGCCCAAAGAAGCAGAAAAGCGACGTCGAATAACAAGAATCTAATCAAATGATCTCAGTTTGAATGAACGGTCCGCGATAGGTTTGAACAGCGAGTAAACCTGCTTTCGCTAACGAGTAGGTACAGTCAGCGGCAAAAGATAATGGTAGGTGAATTATCCATCGATATTTCGTTACTTTTTCATTCTACATCCTGTGTTGTTTTAAGGAATGATTCAATTCATTATCATCACACTGTGTAATTCAGGCCGGATGAATATGGTGATGGACAATTCGCCTACTGTTTCTTTTGCCGTTGGGTGTACAAGTGATATTACAGCAAACCTTCTTTCGTCCAGAAGTTTGTTTATGTACATTAATGCATGACCTGCAAAAGGTTTGCAAGGCGCACAAATCTTCTTTCGAAACCGAGTGTGTGTTTATCCTTGCGTCTAAATGGCTAAATGGGTATGAGGGAGTAGGGATGACCACAAAGTTCGGAAAACTGATATCCAGATTTCAAATTATCCGATATCCGTTTCGAATGCAACGGATAATCTCAATATACGGATAATTCGGATAGTACAGATTTGATGAAGGATTTGTAGAAAATCCGTATAGTGAAATGCAAACATGACGAAAAAAAGAATATGTGGATAGCCGGTAAAGCGGATAAACAATAAAAGTGTCCGGATATAGGATATCCGAATAATAGAATAATAGAAAATTATCCGATATGCGGATAACATTTTATCCGAAATTGGCCATCCCTAGCTTGAACAGCAGTTAAACCTGCTTTTGCTTCCAAGTTCAAATAACCTGAGACGCTTCTATTACGTGTGTGGTGAGTAGGGTGGCTACTCGCCGGGAATTCATTGAATTCCGGGTGAGTTATTGGTTCCGGGAATTCGACGTGAATTCTGAGTGAATTTTTCTCCGTAGACGTGAAAAATTGCAATTTTTATTAATCCAAATCCCATTGAATTTACGAGGGCCATTTTTCTTGTAGTGGCAACACTGTTGGTATACGCTTGTCAGTTGGCGATTTTTTTTCCAGTCAACTTGTGAATGCGGGTTCATTTCCTGCTCTCTGATTGGCTGTTGGAAAGTTACGGTACTCTGATTGTGAGAATATCTTATTTCCTATTTTCAGCGCAAATTTTCTGCTTTCTAATCTAACCTAACCTAACCTAACGTACAGCGCAAATAAGATATTCTCACAATCAGAGCACCGTAACTTTCCAACAGCCAATCAGAGAGCAAGAAATGAACCCGCATTCACAAGTTGACTGGGAAAAGAAAAAGCGTTGTCAGTCCTCGCTGGGACAAAAGACGATCGGGTCTTGTTTAGTCTTGTACTATGGATGAAAAGTACTGTTGTGTGGTAATTATAAGACGTTAAAGTGAAGTGTGTGCATAATACCGCTCTGAACAATGTTCACGCGTGAAGAACAGCGAATATTCATCAAATTTCAGGTTGCACGTGGAAGGACTGCACTGTAAATTCACGGGGACCACGCTTTACCGTATCGTACCGTTTTCAGATGGGCCAAGGCATTTGAAAGTGGTTTTGAATCAGCCGCGAGGTGGCGGGCAGCGTATTTACAAACCCTATAGTGCTGCAGGTCCAGAGGTATATAACGCTTTCTTATTGGCTGTGTGCACCGGAAGTGTTTATGTTCCGTGTCCATTGTTCCTTGCTTCTTCATTTACAGCAAAAGTATGGAAAAATAAGACTTGTGATTATATAGTAATAAATTTGTAAACAGATTGTCGAAATTATGTTAAGAAATATACGTTTATATAATAAAATATAATGTTTAAAATGCTATACGTTTGATGTACATAATTTTCTCAATAGTCATTGGTAGTTACAATGTTTGCGCTGATGTGACTTTAAATAGGAAAATCATTCACTTCAAGAAGAGTTCTGATTTCTGTCTTCTTAAACATTAATTTAAATAATCTTACTAAAAACTGAACCTTAGTGTAAATGGGTTTCTTATCTTGTTGGATGGATATCTGAAATCTAGACTGTTAATTTGATCCCTGCCATCTAGCGTTAACTTGAAGAAACGCTGCATCAACTTCCGGAATGGCAGCCAATCAGTAGTCAAATATCGCTGGAGGTTCTGCAGTACTCTAGGGTTTGTAAATACGCTGGCGCGCATTCTCGCACGACAACAGATCCACACCACCTTGATGCACTTTGCATATTGCTGGAGAATGATCGGCGCTGGACATGTAGTGAATTAGCAAGTGAACTGAAGAGGTTATCCTTGCACATAATGTTCGACAAGGTGTTACAGTGAATGCAGATTATTACGTCAGTTACCTTCGTGACCATTTGCGCCATGCTCTTAGGCGCAAAAGTCCACATCAACATTGCTCGAGGCGATATTATGCATACACTCCGCTTTAACGTCTTCTATACTGAACGCAATTCCAACTGGCGGGTGACCTTGACGCCTATTTCTGGCCCTTTCTGTCCCCCATTCGTCTTCGGTGGGCGTGGCTCGATGGGCGTCAACATACGCAGTTGCGAAGTAAAAGCTGAACGGGTCACATCGCTCTCCCGAAGCAACGTTGCCAAGCGTACTTCTGTTTTGGCCAGTTGTCTTTATTTGTGTGTTTGTAGTGTGTTTGCGTGTGAAACTCCCTCGTGTAGATCACGTGTGCAGTTGCACCATTAACACCCCGCTGATTTCTGATTCTAGCCGAGAAGACTCTCTCGCGCTTTACAGTACGTTTGGCAACGCCCATTTCTTTCGTCCCACCAACAACGTTCGGTACCTTGTGACCCGAAAATACCCGATCTCAGTCGAAGAAAATTCAACTGATCGCTGATTTGCTGTTTCCCAGCCGCCAGATGGAGTTGCGTTCAGTATAACTACCACACAACGATACTTTTCAACACCAAACACCTACACGCGATCCGTAGTACAAGACTAAACAAGACTCGATCGTCTTTTGTTCCAGCTGACAAGCATATACCAATAGTGTTGCCACTACATAAAAAATAGCCCTCGTATTTATATATTTAAAATTCCCTGTGGCAAGTATTTCACAGTTTAGCATTTTTTATCGAGGAAGAAGAAAAAGCTGTGTGGAAAATAAAACAGAATTCTGTCTATTGATTCACTTTGTTGTCCTCTGCAGAACAATCTATCTAACAACTGAAAATATTATTGACACAAATAATATTTCGTAGATTAGTATATCCCGTCACATTTGTGACTTGTATTTGAAGACGTGTTACTATGCCCCGCGACAGGTTAAGTTTGCAGCAGGTTTAATGTATCAATCCACACGAGAACGCTGCTAAGAATCTTCCGTACCAGTCTTGCCTCAATCGCAGAGATGTTCATATCGTAGACAGTAAGAAAATCGACAGTATTGCAGCGGAACTATTTTCTGCGTGCACGTTTGTGTCTATACATGCGAAAAGTTGCTGCAAACTTAACTTGTCGCGGGGCTTAGTTTCGAGTATATGAAATGGCAAATGTAAACTCAGCACCTTAAACTAAATATTTTAAATATATATATATATTGTTAATCGAACTGAATTAGTAGTTTTGGGTACGTTGGAATCACACATACCCTATATATTGTTAATATATTTCTGTGTTTGTGTGTGTGGTGAGAGGTGGTAATATGTAAGGGTGGAATAGAGAAAAGATCTGCTTGTACCCTTGAATTTATGGAAAATTAGCCTTGAAAATCGTGAATTATACTTGCATTTTATCATGGTCCAAGCGTGGCCCACCCTGGCTGTTTATTGATAAATTGATCTAAAGTTGACACGTATTCTTATCTTCCCTCACTTTGTGCTTTCCTCGCACCCTGTTATAATAGTATATTTATGAGATTCTGGCTAAGAAATTTTAAGGAAATTGAGCTTCTGTCACTCTTGAAAGTGTCATCAGCACCCACATAAAATATCAAAAATGGAAATAATATTATTCCCCAGATATTTTACAATTCGAACTTTTAAAGATGAGACACAAACTCCTGCTCATCGACTATAATTTGAGGAAAGAAAAGGTTGCCACCTGTCGGTGAAATTTCGAAATACTTTGTAAAAACCGTTCGCTTTTCAAGCTTCTCGTATGTCCTAAGTGTTACGTCACTCAACTTGTCTGCCGGACTGTTTGTCTTGCCGCAGAGCTTCAGCACACAAAAACCTTCTATGGCAGTGTCTCCAACTGAAACAAAAATTACTAAGTTTGGTTATTACCTTTGAGATTGGTCAAAATATATTGATTATCTAAATTATACCGAGTGTTCCATAATTAATTGAGAGAATACCAGAGGCGTCTCCTGAACGCATGCGTCAATTGTGGGAAAAAGGACAGCTTGCTATGCGACGACATTAATGAGCATTTCTACATTATAATTTCTTCATATAGGAGAAGTATTTATTTTACACGAGAGCGTTCAACTAAGCTTATATTACATTTCTTGGATCTGAAGTGAAAGAAAGTAATAATTCTTTTCCCACAATTGACGCATGCGTCACTTCAGATCCAAGGAATATAATATAATCTTAGTTGAGCGCTCTCATGTAAAATAAATACTTCTCCTATATGAAGAAATTATAATGTAGAAATGCTCATTAATGTCGTCGCAGAGCAAACTGTTCTTTTTCCCACAATTGACGCATGCGCAGCATGCACCGCATGCGTTCAGGAGACGCCTCTGGAGAAAAATATTTGCAAACAAAAAATTATTGCAAGTAAACTATTAATGAAACCAGTCCGGAACTAACGAGGAGCTCAGTTTTTTCTTGCACCTAGAAATGTTCAATGTTTGCACCACGGATGACACGCCACACGTCGACTTCTTGCCAGACTCGCAACCCCACAAAAAAAGTCACACGGTGTAAGGTCCTGTGATCTTGGGGATCAAAACATTGCACAAAACACTGAGTGACGTGGGTGATTTGAGTGTCGCCTAGCGGCAGGGATACGAACTCTCAGCTTAACAAAACATGCACGCACACACTGTTTGCGTTCCTCGATTGTTCTGAAGTGGTTTCATTAACGTAAGTTCAATAGTTAACTTACAATCAATTTTTGTAATCTCTCAATTCTTTATGATCACCCGGTATTTTACAGTAAAACATTTTGTGTACATGGGGGGGTTATGAAATGGACACAGAAGTCTGTTACGTTGTATCCTGGGGGATAGTGCGAATTCAATATATGTCAGGGATTGCAATGGATAAGAACCTCATACTCCAAGTAAATTACTGTTAAATACTCAACTGTTGACCTACCTTCAGCGAAGATTACTTTTGAAACAGTATTCAATAGGTCACGGGTACAGAATGACTTCAATTATTTATACAAGATTGTCATGGCACAATACGCTCAAATACACTCTTTGAGGAATTCCACTTTCGAGTGCCTATGTACAACACGCAACAGAAGCTTATTTCATATTAAAAAACCAAGACTGGCAATTAAAAAAAGATTCCTCTTCTACTGACTTCTCACACAATATAGCTAATGACCTCGCAATCAGTATTGACATATTTTCCTCAAAGTATGCGTTTTGGTCTTCCATCAGAAGAAATGCTTGTAAATAGTGTCATCCTTTACTTATTTTTTGTTCATTTGCTATTAATTTTTGTTATTTTTTTCTTTTTTCATTGTTGCCGATTTGAGTGTAAAATGGTCATCTGTGCTGTATCTGGAATTTCCTCAATAAATAAATATTATAATATTAATAATAATAATAATTATTATTATTATTTAAGTGATGAGCATAATTTGATAAGCAGGTATATCACTATGTCAAAATAGGTGATACAGAATTACAAAATTTGAATATATAATTACATAATAATAATATGGCCCCTACAATCTTATACATCATCATAAGTTCATATTGTACGTAGCTTTCCACAAGTTCAACTATTGAACCTCTGGCCCTTTTGAGACATGTTAGAATTGAGATGTTCCTCTGGGAATTTTATAAGATATATTATTCACTGTCTATTTGGAAAGATAAAATCTTCCGTACAAAGTTGTTCCTTTTCATTTTTCTTATTTCTTCTTAGGTAGACATAGTACAACATGTTAACATAGGAATAGAAATCTATTATAGAAAACATACATGTTAACATAGAAATAGAAATTTAGAAATTCTGAACAGATAATTTCGGGTCTATAGTTGGCAACACTGTAGGGGCAGTGTCGCCCTGCACATTAAAGACATTCTTCCGTTTGTGTCGCACGTGATCGATCTGGTGGACAGCTGACGGTGCCCGGAATGAGCTAAGAAGGCGTCTCGTGTCACTCGCGCAAAAAACGTAAGGACCTGTTTTATGCTTCCCCTGTTCACGACTGCTCGTTCGGTGTCCATTGTCACCGCCAGGGGTGCTACCGTCGTCTCCTGCAGCCGCGTACACGAGGCGTTACTGCGTAAGTTATTGCGTCTGTCAAGACATTACTTCCCTGTATTCGGGATCCTTGAGTCTGTCAGGAAATTTCTAATTCACTATAAGAGTTGGCAGAGCATGTGGTTACCAGGCCGAAGACCCGGTTTCGAATCTGTGGGCAGGTGATCTGGACAGGAAATTTTCAAGTCATTTCCCTGTTTCCGCGCGGCTCGTATAAATGGGTAACTGGAGGAGGGGTGGGGTTAAAGGCGGCAGGGGGTGATTCTGATCACATCATCCCAACTATGGCAGAGATCAAGAATACCTCCACATAGCTCCATGTACCTTCATGGCAGGCACGTATCTAGAAATATGTTTCGGGGGCTCCGACCCAAGTGTCTCAGGAATAATAATAATAATAATAATAATATAATGTTTAAATTAAAGTAATTATATTAAATCAAATTAATACTAAATACAATACATAAATTAATATTATATTATTATTACACGATTAGATAAAAAGACTGCATAAGAATAGAGATAGAACTGCGCATATTCATTAAGTAGCTTACCTGTAGTTCAGATCGGAATAATTTACATAAAAGCAAGTGACCTGGCAATGAAATTAATGTCAAATAGATGAATAATTGAATATTTATCGAATAACAAAAATGATGTTACATGTAGTTGGAGAAAAGTAAGTTTCTGATTAATATTTTATGCATATTATTTTGAGTAATAGTGTACGTAAATCATCTATGTAATGTCATTCAAAGCCGTATGGTCCCGGGTTCGATACCCGGTGGAGGTACATAGTGGTTCGGATCCCACTTTAAACTGTAGGTCCGGTCCCGATTAGCCTTACTGTGCATAAAGTGGACTAAAAACACCAAATCAATCAACCAATCAAATCAAAGCCGTATGATCCCAATATAATCCTTGTCTTCCAATAAGTTCAGAGGAAATTATACAGCAAATACTAAACGAGTATATTTTCACTATTTAATTTTCGTAGTTTATAAGTCTATCTGGTGAGGGGGATCCGGACCCCCGAAATACGTCCTTCGTGTTCTTCAAAGCCGTATGATCCCAATATAATCCTTGTCTTACAAAAATTTCAGAGGAATTTATATAACAACGGCTAAAGGAATAAATGTTTCATTATTTAATTTTAGTACTTGATACATCTTTCGGGGGGGTCCGAACCCCCTGGACCCCCCTAAATACGTCCTTGCTTCATGGCATGTGTGCAAAACGCACAGGGGGTACCTTTACCGTACCTGTTATTCTTACTTTCTCTTTTCGATCTCTCTCTCCTTTCTATTTCATCATATAGCTTTCCATTCTCCTCTCTCTCCACTTCTTCTTCTATCTATCTCTTTCAGGGCCACCCCGATGGCGCTGTGGTAGCGTCGTCGCCTTGTAATAAAGAGGTCCCGCGTTCGATACCCGGTGGAAGCTCATAGTGGTTCGATCACACTTTAAACTGTAGGTGCAGTCCCGATTAGCCTCACTGTGCATAAAGTGGCCTTAAAACGCCAACTCAATCTATCTCATTCCTTCTTTTTGTCTATTTTCTTCATTATCTCTATTCCTCTTTCATCATCCTTTCTCCATATTTCAGTATCTTGCTCCTTCACTCTCTCTCATTTCTCTGTCTACGTCTGTTAACTTATGACTAGGGCTCGAAAGTTGAAGACCTATAAATTGACAAAAGAAATACATATAAAAAGACCTAAAAATATCAAAAAAGAAGACCTAAAAATATCAAAAAAAGACCTAAAAATATCAAAAAAGACCTAAAAATATAAAAAGACCTAAAAATATCAAAAAAGACCTAAAAATATAAAAAAGACCTAAAAATATAAAAAAGACCTAAAAATATAAAAAAGACCTAAAAATATCAAAAAAGAAATAAAAATATAAAAAAGACCTAAAAATATAAAAAGACCTAAAAATATAAAAAAAGACCTAAAAATATAAAAAAGACCTAAAAATATCAAAAAAAGACCTAAAAATATAAAAAAGACCTAAAATATCAAAAAAGACCTAAAAATATCAAAAAAGACCTAAAAATATAAAAAAGACATAAAAATATAAAAAAGACATAAAAATATCAAAAAAACACCTAAAAACGGAAAAAAGGGTGCATAAATGTGATCCAAATTAATTAATAACTTCAGTTTTAACCCCCCCCCCTCCCTCTGCGCGGCATCTTGAGATCTTTGCAGGCGCGTGCTGTCTGGTCGTATACACCGTCCTGAAAGCTTCAAAACAAGAGAAAGTTGCCACTTACAACTTCCAGATAAGTTACGGTTAAAGGATCTTGTACCGTACCTGCTTCAGTCGTCCAAAAATGTTTTCTCTCGTTTCAGGGATCGGTTCAAATATATATATATTGTCATTTCTTTACTACAGAAAGGATGTTTAAGAGGTGATGAACTGATGATGATTCGAATTGAGAATGGGCAGTAAAAACGTAGTCGAGAGAAGGTGAAGTTGCAAAAAAAGCAGTTAAGACCTTAAAAAAGGCTAAAAAAGGACCAAACCGCCGAGAAAGGCAAAAAAGAACAAATAAAACCAACCTTTTTGTGGCCTACAATGACCCAAAATGAACATATATTATGTTGGGCCTCGTCTTCGGACACTAGGAAGAAAAATGATTTTTCCTCAACTTCCGAGCTCTAGTTATTACCCTTTGTTCTATCTCCTCCTTTTTCACATCTTCCTTTCCCTCTTTATTTCCTTGCCTCTCCCACTTCTATCTATCTCTGTCCTTCTTTCTCTCTCTATCTCCTTCCATCTCTCTTTTAATAGTTTGTTTCACTCTTTCTTTCTCTATTTCCTCCTCTCCTCATTATTTCCTTCTATCTCTTCTCTTTTTACTTATTTCTCTATCTCGTACTTCTTTATCTCTATTTCCTTCCTTATATCTTTCCGTCCCTCACACACACTCTCTCTCTCTCTCTTTCTCTCTTCATCCCTTCATTCTTCCGGGCTCGATTCCCGGAGGAGGCGCATCAGAGGTAGCCATTTTGCTTCAAGGACCCGCAAATCAGACCCGTCAAATATCGCAATGTACGAGGGTTGCTGGAAAAGTTTCTGCAAACTACCACCAACAGTGGCGCTAGTGTTCCGCTATTATAAAAACCGGAAGAATAGACCTTTTTTTATGTTTAAATTATCTTTGATTGTTTGTTTAAGCCTATTCGTTTATTCTTCACAGCAGTTTGAAGAAGTAGTTTCGTGTGAGAAATGGAAATTTCTCGTGAACACTTTCGGACAATGATTGTTTATGATTTCAAATGTAGTTTAACACCGAGACAATGCATCGAGCGACTTCATTTGGCTTTTGGATATGAAGCACCATCCAATAGGACTGTGTACAATTGGTTTTCCGAATTCCAGCGTGGTCGCACATTTCTCAGTGATGAATTTCGTGAAGGTCGTCCATCCACGTCTGTTGTTACCAGTAATGTTGATGCTGTGCGTGAAATGATTGAGAGAGATCGGCATGTGACATACCGTGAGATTCAGGCATCCTTGAACATTGACATGAAAGCAATACATACGATTTTGCATGGTCCTGAACGTACGGAAACTTTCAAGCTGTTGGATCCCACAAAACTTGATCGAAGCTCAAAAACAGGCTCTTGTAAATTGGTGTAAAGAAATGCTCAAAACATTCAACCGAGGCAAGTCAAATTTGGTGTACTACATCATTACAGGGGACGAAACTTGTATCTATTCATACGAATCCGAAACTAAACCGGAATCTGTTTGGATGCTTCAAAGTGAGCCGAAACCAACAAAAGTTGTTCGTTCGAGGAGTGCTGCCAAGCAAATGATTGCTTGTTTCTTCTGTTATACCGGACATGTGGCAACAAAAGCTTTAGAAGATCGAAGGACTGTAAATACTGAGTTGTATACAACATTTTTTTTTGCCAGAGGTCATCAATGAATTGAGTAAAACAAACCCAAATCGACGTATTATTCTTCACCACGACAACGCCAGTTCTCACTCAGCACACCAAACTGTTGATTTTTGTCCAGTAAGAATGTCGAATTGATGATTCATTGTCCGTACTCACCTGATTTATCACCTAATTACTTTTTTTGTTCCCACACATGAAAAATATGATACGTGGTGAGCGATTTGTGTCGCCTGAAGCAGCTGTTGACGCATTCCGAACGGTGGTTTCTGAGGTATAAGCTTCAGAGTGGAAAAATGCTTTCAAAATTGCTTTGAGCGTATGCAAAAGTGTATCGATCTCAAGGGTGAATACTATGAAAAACAATAAAGCCGTTCCCAGAATTTCACATGTATTTTTTCATATTGATTGCAGAAACTTTTCCAGCAACCCTTATAATCAGTACCTTCAATCTTTCCCTTGGTGGCGAATAACAAAAAATTGCCTTCAAATACCCTGTTTCCACAATCGATTACAAAGTCAAGGCTGGAATAATTGACAGAGCGATATTTATTTTAGTATTAATGTTTTAAAAAATGCACAATATAATACCCTATGCATTTCTATCCACTGTAAACAAGAATCACAATGTTTAAAATATGCTGTAATGAATTTCTATGTTTGATGTATGTGTTCTTCGAGAATGAAGGAATATTCTTTTATGCAAAATCCCGCCCTCTATAAATCATTTTAGAACCTGTATATTGAATAACAGTTTTCCTAATAGATACAGTTGCTATATAATTGTGATATATATTGAACTTAATGAGAACCACACCACCACGAAGTAAAGTCTAAATACACCACACTCCAAATATAAAATAATAAATTAATATTTGTGAGTGCCGATCGAGAAAGTTCGAGATCATTTTCCCCTACTTTGCCTGCATCTGTAATCTTAAAAACATAAGTACTCACTCTTTCTTGCACGAATGTTGTTTCCTTCGCTTTCTACTGTTAGGATACTTACCTACAAGAGAAAACAAAAGAGTTTCGTTAAAAGATATAGTTAACAATCATGGAATTTGTTTTACACTATGCATGCAATATAACTTAGTTTGTAGTATCAGAGCCTATAACTTGACAAGTTTAAAAACAAGACGCTGCAAATAGCTGTTGCGCAGCTCACACAACATTTCCCAACTCCATTCTTCGCAGCGACGTTGGTTCGCAGTGTTGCAACCTGGAGGGAGCGGAATGGTCTGAGGAGTTTCAACGAAATTTGTATTCGCTTTTTCCTATGCTGTTTTCTACCTGTCGGAGAACAGAAATTCAGCTCATCTTTCGCCAACGACTCTTTTTTCTTCTTTTAAACTTTGCCTCCCTGATGGCGCAGTGGTTGCGTCGTCGCCTTGTAAACAAGGGGTCCCGGGTTCGATTCCCGGTGGAGGTGCATAGTGGTTCGGATCCCACTTTAAACTGTAGGTCCAGTCCCGATTAGCCTTACTGTGCATAAAGTGGACTTAAAACAAGAAGTCAATCCAATCCAATTCTTTTAAAACTTGAGAAACCATCCATTTAGATACTCCCGTGGCGGCGCTTGTGGACTCGACAACATTATACTTAAGTTTATGTAACTCCTTCTGATTTCGCAAATATGTTGCAACATTGTAAACAATTTCTCTGGCCTGTCCTCTAAGGGGCTTTCCAGAGCAAATTTTGGATTTCGTTGGACCCGTCATGATTTGATTTTGCATTTCAAAAATATGCAGCCAAGAGTAAAGAGCAAGAACATTTCAATGCTTTAAAAAAGAACACAGCCAAGCGTGTTATCAGATTGCCTTCTCGTAGCGATTGTTGTACGATAAACAAAATAACCCCCACCCCACTCGGCTTTAAAAAAAAAAAAAACAAGCCACTGCTCGATGTCGCATTCAGAAAATCAAGTCATTCGCCCAGAAGTTTCTCTTCGTTATAAACCTTAACGCGTGTGCGTAATACTACAGTTTACGATCCGCGCACCGCAAGCATTTTCAAAGACCGGATTAAATCAAATGAACCACTGATTAACTGATATGAGCCGGCATCGTCAATCTACACAGTAAAAATCGTTTGTCATATTTGTTTTAGCTTAATTTTGCTGAGTTGGCACCACTCGTACTCTCAAGGCCAGACCAGTACGTAGAAGAGTGGTGGGGAGGATGACGTAATAGAAAGTGCTCCGCAGCGATCTGCGCATATCGGGACTTAACTTGTCAGGCTAAAGATTAACTGTATACAATGTATGTTAAATATATTGTTCATATTTCTACCAATAGATGTCACTAGGAGTATAATGCTAGAGTCTGTAGCACAAGAAGAGGTGGCTCAAGGTTAAAGCTTCTAGGTCTCACCCTGGACCTCTTCTCTCCTTCTTTCTACTCCTCCTGTAAGCAGTGTGACCTGGCTGCAGTGTTGCCAGTAAGTAGCGATTCTCACTATGTCCGTCTGTATGATTAATTTTACATCACGCTGGAGTATACACTGATTAATACTAAAAAAAATCGGCGTAGAATTTCTTGTGACACCCACACGGGCAAATGTTTAAGATTTGAATCAGTTGCTCCAGTTCACGTGACCCTATTCTCACCTTACATAGGTGTAGAATAATTGTTTCAGTATCAACATTTAAGCGAACAATTACAGTTAGCGGCACCAAAGCTGATGAAACGTAAATATTACTGCAAATGGATTCTGGTTGCAGCATTTCGCATTCAGTAAACATTTGATTTGATTTTTTTTTAGCGCCGCACTTCTTCCACTTCTAGCTTATCGCGACGACGAGCATCAGTGACGAAATTAATGAAGAGACAATCACAAAGAACACCCATGCTGATGTTGAAACTCAAACCAGAACCCTAGGCGTCGTAGTGAGCTGTGCTAACCTCTCCGCCACCTCAGTTAGTAAATAAGTAACCTTATACACAGTTTAAAAGCTTTCTGAGCATTGTTCATAGACACGGATCTTAACTAACTTTCCAACGACTTCTTTGTCACAAAAAGTCTGCCAGACAGTTGGTAAGAAAAAATAAGACTGGCAACACTGAGGTTCAAACTGCTACAAGTTGCCGATTTTGGGCGTAAATTGAAAATTAGTTTACTTCCGACACTTCAGATAGTTTCTACCGTTATGTAAGCCAAGACGACCGAATGCATGATGGGAATGAGAGACACAGATGTGAGAGGAGGTTGGGTTACACACATTCTTGATCTCGGGTATGAAATCGAACTTGTTTCTCCGCGTAGAAGTCAGAGGTCTTGTTGTGGTGACTGGACCATCGCAGCTCTTAAAATGAACGATACCACATGATCAATCTTCAAGATATTCAGAAACTACCAAGTAACGTTATGAAATGTAAATGTTGTGCTAAGGTGTATATCAAATTATGGCCTGAGGAACACCAGGTGTTCACCGAAATCCCTACAAGGGTTCTGGAAAGACTTCCTGATGACGTTTGATGTTGATTATCTGTTGACTGTTTAATGTTTTTCCCGGTCTCCCAACGATTGATGAAACTCCGAACGGTTCTTAATCTTCCATAAAACGATTCCTTAAAGTGATTCAAACTCCAAACAGTTCTTAATTTAAATGAAACGATTCCATAAAGTGAATCAAACTCCGAACGATTCTTAATCTTCCATAAAACGATTCCTTATAGTGAATCGAACTCCTAACGATTCTCAATCTTCCATAGCATGATTCGTTAAAGTGAATCAAACTCCTAACGGTTCATAATTTTACATGAAACGATTCCTTAAATTGAATGAAACTCATAACGATTCTTAGTCTTAAATCAAACGATTCCTTAAAGTGAGTCAAGCTCCAAATGTTCTTAATCTTCTGAAACGATTCATTAAAGTGAATCAAACTCCAAACAGTTCTCAATCTTCCATAAAACTATTCCTTAAAGTGAATCAAACTACGAACGGTGTCAGCCTTACATAAAACTACTCGTTAAATTGAATCAAATTCCGAAATATGCTTAAACAAACAAAGCGATTCGTTAAATTGAATCTATCACTGAACTGTTCCTAATTTTACGTAAGAGGGTTCATTAAACTAGGTCCATCTCTGAGTGGTTTTTGATCTTACGGTAAAACGATTTCTTGAATTCGATTAGATTAACAACGATTCGTTCAATAGAATCGAATTCTATTGGATTCTTGATATTTTGAACGTTTCTTTCCATCTTATGGAAATCAGACAAAATAATCTACTTACAGAAAGTATTGTTGCATTAAGACAGTTTCTAATCTCCAATAAATTATTGAAACACTAGTATGATGTCATTATCAGATCGACCACAAACTCGATAACAGTCTGGCAACTCGATATAATTTACACCGTGTCTTGCTATTGCGTATTGGTAGGTAAATAATGCCAACAAATTTAATCTTCTTAGCTCTAACGGTTTCGGAAATGCCCTTTTCGTAATCAAAATTCGATGGAGAGATGGCCAAAGGCTTGTTTTGATGGAATCATTAAATAAAATCGATCCTGGATGTCGAGAAAGACAAGTTAAATTTCTCGCTCACTTTATTCTTGAGTGGCGCCCCCTTCCAATGCAAGCTCTCACGGCACTTCAGGTTCTGCATTGATTTCCGATACTTAAATATACGCCCTGAAGTTTCGAGACCATCTGATCACAATTTATCTCCAAATTTCTTTTGTTGTCACCACAAGGAAGAAGCTGTCATTCAAAAAGCAACAGTTGAAATTTATGGAAGCAAAACAAAGATGGGGCATTTCTATGGATACGGCAACACTCTACCTATTTGCACCTGCCAAGAATAGCAACCATGAATGCATCGATTACTAAATACACAATAACAGTTGCAAGATCTTAAAGTTTAGTACTATACATCGAACTACATGGTGGCCATAACGTGTGGAAGAATGTGTGGATGGGCACCACGGTCGCTTGACCTCAACCCCATGGACTTTGCCATATTGGAGAAGTGGTGCATACTGTGAAAAACTGGGATCGGAATCCTTTCTGAGAAAAGAATGACCAGTGTTTCATTTGATTTTCTTATTCAGCGTCGCTTTTATGCCACTTTTGGCAAATCGCGGATGGGGGATGATATGATGAATCAACATCCATGCCCAGGTCGGAATACGAACCCGGGAATACTGGCGTCGTGGCGTGTTATTCTAGCCACTCTGTCACTGTAACGGCTGCTCTATGAGCTCATTTTGAGGAGGCTTCTGGGAAACATATTGAAACTGGTGGTGAACATGTGTTGTTCATCAGTTTCCTCATTGCCTCCAGACTTTATGACCACCCTGTAGTTCTGAAGATATTGGACTTGCTCTATGTATTAATGTTCCTTTCCATGTAGTACACCCTTGACTGCATTTTACAGACTTGTAATCATCTGTGGATCTCGTTTTGTCGTTCCTAAATGTTTGTGATTGTCCCTTCATCTATTTCATGTTATCATCACGCACCATCTTCGAGATTAGCCAAAAGGAGGAAGAAAAGTGAAGTGAAATAAAGTAAATCAATCAATCATTCTTGATCACAAGTACAATTTCTTCACTTTCATGTATTGGCTGGTAGACACCCTGAAGGAAAGGAAATATGCATAAAGGAAGAGATATTAATCTTCGTCAGAAGATACGAATTGGCAAGGCAAGGGGGGAAAAGTAGGTAATAATATGAAGAGAAATAGTACTAAAACGCAGGAAATAGGCACGAAAACAGGGGAAATTTGGAAATAAAATACAGGAAATAAGCACAAAAACCGGAAATCAGGAACTAAAATACAAGAAATAGGCACAAAACAGGGGAAATCAGGAATTAAAATACAGGAAATAGGCACAAAACAGGGAAAATCAGGAACTAAAATACAGGAAATAGGAACGAAAACGGGAAATTTGGAACTAACATACAGGAAATGGGCACGAAAACAGGAGAAATCAGGAACTAAAATACAGGAAATAGGCACAAAACAGGGAAAATCAGGAACTAAAGTACAGGAAATAGGCACGAAAACAGGGGAAATTCGGAACTAAAATACAGGAAATAGGCACGAAAACAGGAGAAATCAGGAACTAAAATACAGGAAATAGGCACGAAAACAGGAGAAATCTGGAACAAAATACAGGAAATAGGCACGAAAACAGGGGAAATCAGGAACTAAAGTACAGGAAATAGGCACGAAAACAGGGGAAATTCGGAACTAAAATACAGGAAATAGGCACGAAAACAGGAGAAATCAGGAACTAAAATACAGGAAATAGGCACGAAAACAGGGGAAATCCGGAACTAAAATATCGGAAATAGGCACGAAAACAGGAGAAATCTGGAACAAAATACAGGAAATAGGCACGAAAACAGGAACTAAAATACAGGAAAAAGGCACGAAAACAGGAACTAAAATACAGGAAAAAGGCACGAAAACAGGATAAAGCAGGAACTAAAATACAGGAAATAGGCACGAAAACAGGATAAATCTGGAACTAAAGTATCGGAAATAGGCACGAAAACAGGGGAGATCAGGAAATAAAGTACAGGAAATAGGCACAAAAACAGGGGACATCAGGAACTAAAATACAGTAAATAGGAACGAAAACGGGAAATTTGGAACTAAAATACAGGAAATAGGCACGAAAACAGGAGAAATCAGGAACTAAAATACAGGAAATAGGCACGAAAACGGGAAATCAGGAACTAAAATACAGGAAATAGGCACGAAAACAGGGGAAATCAGGAAATAAAATATCGGAAATAGGCACGAAAACAGAGGAAATTTGGAACTAAAATACAGGAAATAGGCAAGAAAAGAGGAAAAATCAGGAACTGAAATACATGAAATAGGCACGAAAACAGGAAAAATCAGGAACTAAAATACAGGAATAGGCACTACAAGAGTGGGTAAATACTGGTAGTAGGCAAAAGGGAAGAAATAGGCATGAAAACAGATAAAGGAAACCAATTTACACTGATGAGAAAGAGGCCATACAATAGCTACTTTGAAAGGCAGTCAGTAACACGGAGAAAATCAAAATAAGGCAGACTACGATAAAATGCTTTGTTCTGGTTTCACCCCGGCAGAGACTGAATAAGGAGAACCATTTTCATTGCTAAATCCCCTAAAGAGACTGTGAGAACTGACTTCAACCAAGACATACGTGTGCGTTCTTCTTTTTACGCAGTGTACGCAAACGTGATTAATTGACTTTAGCGTGCTAATCCATTGAGAGACCAAAGTGTTCCGCAAACTACTGGATTGACGTTCGTAAATGCGTTCTTGTTTGTTCGCATCCACTCACCTATTACCAGCATTGTTTATGTGGAAGGGGATTAACGGCTTGTAATCACCTTCCACTGGTAAATTGGTTTCCTGCTGAACGCGGGGAGAAGCTGTCTGTGGATATGTGGAAGCCAGGTTACTCACCCTTAGGGTATGTAGGCACCCTCGCATCAAAGGAACCACTAATTCGAAGACCGTCATTGCACTGTGAAGATAATCTTACCTCTAGCTTACCTGTGCTGTACAACTTCCCAAAAGGAAGAGCGGGGGTTGGGGGGCATAGGCCTACATACCTTTTCCACTAAAATTCAAGAAACCATGTTGTTATTAAATCACTGCTTCCTTTGTTGTTTATATAGGCGCAATTATATAATAATTATCATCATTAATAATAGATGAGATGGACCTAAAGGAAATCGGTAGGGATGGAAAAGAGTATATAGATCTTGCTCAAGATAGGGACTGATGGAAGGCCTGTGTTGCTGCAACCACGAACCTTCGGGTTTAAGAAGGCTAGAGAGTTAGTTAATAATACAGAGCATTCCCTGACATTCGCTACGAGACTCGGCGGCAAGCTGCCCGGCATCAGCGCTTGTCTTTCCCGGTGAACGGGTCAGCGACAATCGCTAGAGTCGGCTATTAAATTTACAGTTTTCATACTGTGTACTAACCTTGACTACAGAAGGTATTGAAAATGATGCCCCTCTGCTGCAACACATTCCTGGCATCTCCGAAGGTTTGACATTTAGCCTACACGTGCAAGTTCGTCTACTGTAATTCTCCCGATTTCTCGTACAATACTCTCTTTTAACTCACGGATGGTGTGTGGATTGTCTTTGTATACTTTATTTTTTAGATTTCTCCATTTTTCTTTCCACTTTTATTCAGAACTGACCCTGTTACTTCTAAACTTTTTACGAGGTTTAATATAGTGGTCCTATGTGGAACGGGAACATCAGGAAATTTCGTTGCAAAACGTCGTCGCACTTCTCCACAATTCCTCTTTCCGAAGTAACACTCGACAAGATAAATCCTTTGTTGTAATGTAAACTTTTGTGGTGCCATATTAAGCCACAATCTTCAACACACGGACACGACACAACACAACTTCCGAGGGAGGATTATACTGGCGTCAGTCTGCAACGTCAACAGAGAACGAAGGCAGGGAGAGCGAAAAAATCCGACTAGCGAGCGACTGTCGCGGACCCGTTCACCGGGAAAGACAAGCGCTGATGCTGGGCCGCTTGCCTCCGAATCTCGTAGCGAATGTCAGGGAATGCTCTGTAGATAAGAACCAATATTGCATGAGTGTCACACACATATATTATCATTCACCGAACTTTAAAAAAATAATACCAATGCTGTTTTGTAGATGTAGAATTGCAGTTATATAGTAATTAAAATAATTACAATGTTCCCCACCATGGCCGTGCGGTCTAAGGCGTCATCCTTTGGGTTCCGTCTACGGGACGCTCGCATGTTCAAGTCTCCTCAAGGAAGCGTGACAACTTTTCTTCCGAGATTTCGGCCTGTGTATATGACCGGTGGCCACCCACCTTCGTGAGGAAATTGGGGAGCTGCGAGTGAGTAGCGTAACCTGGTGATGGAAACGTGCAACAACGACTGTGGGTTCGTCGTGCTGATCACCCCGTAACTGGTTGGATGATAGCCCACTTCTGCTGAAGCCGGCAGTCGGTAGGTAGACCCTGAACCTAACGGGCTTGCGGCACGTGTAATATAATAATTAAAAACATTACCATAATTACCAACCAATAGTGCACTGTCACACGCATGTCGGAACATACATCCCAAGGTGGGCTCTGGTAGATCCACCACACGAATTGTGCCCCCTATATACGTTACGTTTATAATATTAACAAAAGTAATAGAGAAATATTGATGACACCCTAGAGAACAATGCAATTTCTTTTTCAATTTTTTTGAAACGTCCTTTCCCATTGCACTAATATTTATTGTTATTAATTGTCTTTTTTGTTGTACAAATGTTTATTGTTATTAATCTTAATCTCTGTTATTCATTTTGTGATACTTGTGGTATTTAATATTTAAACCTATCACTGATAATGTCAGGGTAGTGACTGACCTTTATGTACATATCTTGTATGAGCTGTTGCCATTGGAATTACGATTGTGTTATGTCTTTACTTTTAGTTCGGGCTTTGAGTTTTAAAGAGTGGTCAAGTGGAATTGTAAGAAGCTGTTATTTCTTTGAGTGAAATGGAGTTTATGCACATAAGTATTTCTTTTGCTAAGAAGTGAAATATACTTCTTTTCTCTTAGTGTAAACTTGACTTTGATTTTTATTTCAACAACGAACGAACAGAGATACTATTACCAAATACCCTGACAGGCATCACGTGAATGCTACGAGCCTTCATGTGATCATTTTTATTGTGTTTTAGTTAAATAATAATGTTCTTTTGACTGAAAGAACGTGTCATTTTATATCAATATTCACAGTTGGAATAATCGAACAATAAAAGATGGTGAGCCTAGCAGCCCTGGTCTATACTGAGAGAAGAAGGGTTCCAGCTTCAAGTCTCGCGGAGAGATGGCAGCAGCTGTTTCTTTCCTACTTGAATGTCGTCGTGGATGACGTCAGAACTGCCGAAAGCGCGCTAATTTAAAAGTCAAAATTGGGTTTGAGTAGAAATCTCCGATATGAAGACGCCTGTTTGCGCTGTTCAGTTCCGTCAAGAATATGAAACAAAATTTCATGCTACGATTCTGTTCAAGTAATCCATTTAAACAAAGGTAGCTACTGGCCGTGATGTTGCACAAGTCCTTCGAAAGGATAAGCAAATAATATCAATAAGTTAATCAAGCCCTTAGAGGGAAAATTTTCTTCCCTTCACAGTCTGAAATTCCTCCTACGTGTGTGTCGGTTAACTTTCCCCTCCCCTTCGCTTCGAATATAGTAACCAGAGTTCAAATTCCCCTCGCAAAGGCAACGGAGAGATCTGACTGGCAGAGAACAAATCACGTGCTGTCTCTAGCTCTCCTGTTAGTGGCTGGAAGCGGTCGCGTGACGGCTGCCAACGTCTTCTAGCAGACGACAGAACACCGAGTGGCGGGAGCGGTACCAGGATAAACGTTCTTAACTATACACTCTGTCTCGTAAATCTGTTGAAGAAGGCTGAGCATAACGGTGCAGAAATGGAGAAAGGGAATGGCCAGAACAAAGCGATGCGTGCTGCTGCAAAAGGCTGGTATCTGCAGCCTCATTTCCCCTCTCACTGGTTCATTGGTCGAGTACTCTCTAGTCGCACAGAATTCTTTCAATTCGCCTTCTCTAAAGATTCTTGGGACAGAGTGTACTTTACGTTATTTAATTTAATTTCAATAAAAAGTTATCTATTAATCCCAATTGTCCATATTCTCAACCAACAAGTAAAAAATCTACAATTGGTGAATATTAATACTAGTATTATTATTAATAATACTTCTTAATAATATCCGTTGCCACCTCTGCCGTCGATCTGAATTTGCATCTCGACCACGGTATGATCTTTCCGTTGGATTTCATCTTTCATTTTGTCATTAATCATCCTTATCGTCACGACTAACCTAAAGGAATTGGAAAAACAACTGACTATCACCGCTATAAATGTACATTAATATGACTGAAAGAAGAGATCAGTTTTTGATTGATTGAGTTGGTGTTTTAAGCCCACTTCATTGACCGTAAGACTAATAGGGACTGGACCTACAGTTTAAAGTGGGATCCGAACCACTAATGTGCCTCCAACGGGTATCGAACCCTGGGAATAACGCTACCATTACGCCATCGGCGAGGGCCAAGAGATAGGTTACACATCGTTAATTGTTTGTTAATGAATTTTGGCTTATTTAACGCTGCTAATTTTTTACCATTAAACTCGGACGAAAGGAGTTAGGAAGGGAAAAATAGGTGTGCGTGGCATTTACCTGGAGCGAATGAGTAAAAACGAAAAACAGACAGGATTTCAACCCGTGACCTCCGAACCAATTTTACAATTAGTGTCTGCACATAGAGTGAAAACTGCAGAGAATATGTGCCAAGTCGGTTAAAGATAACATCCTTCTATCGTTCCATAACCATCTTCTTGAAAACTGTATTGTGCAGGACCGAGTCTTGTTGAGAGGAACGGGATTGGACGGTATCGCTCGAAATGACGTCACGCTTCCGTTTCATTGCGTTAGAGAGCGGCGCTTCCTTTCGTAGAATGGAGCCCTCACTTACGGGGCTACGAGTTGCGACACGATAACGCGCCTCCCTACAGTGAAAGGACAAAGGAAAGTTTCCAGCTCTTTCTTGACAGTTTCCAGAAACTTCCAGCGCTTCGGAGCTAAAGTGTTTCGTACTGTAGCCCTCGCGACGACAGAGCTTCCGTTGGAATGACGCTAATTATCACCCCGTTAAGAGAGTCGCCGGCACTTCCAGCTGTAGGGGTGGGGGTGGGGGATGACTCCCTCCCAGTAAACTTCGAACTAGTTGCCAACTTTTCTCCTGCTGGAAATTGTCAGTGCGTATTGCGTCGCGCGTAAATTGCATACACAAGTAATTTTGGCGTTCAAGGAATATCTCTTAAGTTATTTTAAGTCAATTGAGAATAGTTCCAAAATTTCTTTCCAGAGAATCTTCGCTTGAACATGTCTAGGCAGGTCATAACTGCAAAAACCATTAGAGACAGTGGAAAAACACAAAAAATCTGACACCTCTGGGTATGTATAGCCAATCTGTATCCCGTTCGAAGGATGGAATTGCGGTGGAACTTGGTATAGAGGCTAAGGGAATGATGGGGAAGCAAATGATGATGAAAAAACTGTTCAAATTTTTACCAGCAGGTGGGAATTTGGCGCTGAAATCTGGTGCACAGTTTCAACATCCCGGAAAACGCTTTATGCGATCATTGATCACACTGTCTTGCACTTCCAAAGGGTTATTCGCGTTGACGGGGCGCATATCGAACTCTGCTGTACTGTCATAAATGAAAAGTAAAGTTTTGCATGTCCGACTTCTGGTTGTTTTTATTTCAACGCCACATTTCCGTCTGGTGGTTACAATTTTAACTATTCTTCTCATCAGCACTTTCTTTGCCATGGTTTCTATAGCCTCTATACCAAGTTTCACCTCAATTCAATCTTCGAAAGGGCTCAAGATGGCTCTGAGTAGAGGAATTTGAATTCTCAGCGCCACATTTCCACCTGATGGTGAAAATTTGAACTACTTTAATTCATCATTCTTTCCTATGTTCTCCACAGCCTCTGTACCAAGTTTCATTGCAATTTGTTGCATCGAACGTACTTCAGAGGGCTCTAAGAAGCGAAACTATAATTGTGTCCACCTGGTACATTGACACAAACTTGGGCTAAATGCTACACAGCGCGTCAACACTTTACAAGAAGATCCTGAACACAGGAGAAAAGTTTGCACACTTCTTTCAGTGAGGAACAATTCTCGTCACCACTTCAGACACGTTTTTATCTTTCTCCGGAGACACTGAAACGTTTAAGCCGGTTCCCTTCGCATCTTCAAATTCTCCTGCAGGTGGAAATTCCCAAACCAGAAGTTCCGAGACGGGTTTTGAAGACGAGAGAAATTCCACCGGTTGCGGACCTGCGTCCCCTTCCCTACTGGAAAGAGAGCTATTTTTTTCATCCAAAGGCTCGTGGTTCCCCTCGGCACTCTTCAAACAGGAGCACTTCTGCCTTGGGAAATGTCAAGACGACACCCTCCGTGGCACGCAGCACGCAACTAGTAACACTATACTGAAAACACCATTGGCGTAAAGTGACAGACACACAGTGGTCCCAGGAGCTACAACACAAAGCTTAACCTCAGTTGTGTTAATGGTGTTACGGTAATTACAAGCATTTACATGTGTTATTTTAACACCGCTGAAGTTAAAATTTGACCAAAATATGGTGTGGACCTCCTGAAGTCACTGTTTGTGTCGCTTTAACAGTTGGGTTCGCCGGCCCCTGTGGCGAATGGTTAGCACATCGCGCTGCGACGCCAGGGGTCCCGGGTTCGAATCCTCGCCTGGGCATGGACGTTTGTGATGTCTGTTCATCAATTTCATCATATCATTACTCATCCCCATCTTCGCAAATTAACCAAAAGTGGCACAAAAGACGAAGTAAAATAAAGCAAATTATCAAAGAGAGGAGTTCGAGACGTGGACAAAAAAATCCTCATAAATTCCATCATTCATCCTCATGGTTGTGATTAAACTAGTTGTGTGGAAAGCGATGTGAAGTAACACATAAAAAGTTTTCCATTTTTTCTTCTTTTTTTTTCTTGGGAAAGCAGATGGTAAGAGGAAGGCCAAGACGAAGATGGAGGGATAACGTTGAGAAGGACCTAAACGAAATCGGTAAGGATGGAAAAGATTGGATTGATCTTGCCTAGGATAGGAACAGATGGAAGGCTTGGGTTGCTGCAGCCAGAAACCTTCGGGTTTAAGATGGCTAGAGTGTTAGTTAGTTACATTGCTTTTAAAAACGCGCGCGGAAAAAAATAATAAATTCTTAACATTCAAATGAAATATTCTAACAATGACGAATATCAATGTAATAGTCCAGTTAGAGCATTCAAAAATAAGTATTTGCATTTTTCCTGTTTAGCGTCAGTTTTATTCCACTTTTTGACTAATCATGACGGGAGAAGGAATTGAGGAAGGTACGCTAACAAAGGGACACACGTGCCAAGGCAGGGACTTTACTTCGAAACCTTCGATAGCTAACTCGGTCGGTCACTCGATGCTAACCACTAAAGCGGATACACATTCTAAATTCAACATTCTAAATGCTAAGCTAAATACTACCACTCTCCGTTCGTCACAAATGTTGCAGATGCAAAACTACGCATGTTACCTTAGAATTTAGCAGCAAAACAGAATTTGGCATTGAAGCAGCAATAGCGAAAAATCACCTCTAACTCCTTTACTCAATTTTCTAAACATACATACATATATATATATATATATATATATAACGGGTGTGTGTGTGTGTATACAGACAGTCATCGTCAATAAAAATGGCAACTTCCACCAGCGCCGTAGATTTAGGCAACACACACAACACCTTGCAAGGAAACGAGTATTTCGGGATGTAAGTGTCCCATCTTTATTGCTGTTGACTGTACGTATATTGGGGGTATTCTAACATGTGGTACCCCGTGTGCTATAGTGAACAATGACAATATATATACAATGTTTTAAAACAATGTAATGTGAACCACAGTAATCATGTTCATTATCTTGCACAATCAGCGAGAAATGTGTTAGAGAGTCATGAAAATAAAAAGAGAGAACCTGAATTACACTTCAGTATGCAAGATTGCATACCTTGTCAGGATGTAGCCTCCTTCAGAGCAAATAGTGAAGGGGAATTAGAGCCTTACCAAAGGAAAATGAGACAAATTACAGGAATACAAACTGAATTACACCCGAGCATAGAAGATTGTATACCTTGTTAGCTTGAAATTGTGATGGGGAAAAGCACTTAGCAGTTCTAATCTTTGCTGCTGAGTTGAACTTATTTTTGTGACTCTGCTTCAGTAGTAGAGGAGGAAGGCATTAAGCAAAATAGACCACAGAGATCGGAAATCGTCTGCACCTTGCAACCGTTCCCTCATACACGATTCCATGGCGCAAGAAACAGGATAAGGAACTCGTTACCATCGCAACGATCTCAAATTTGGAACGTTTGCGGATAACGACACGAAATTGAATCAATCCCTCTTGTTTTTATCATCCATTTCGGCTGATCGGTTGGGTCTGGAAGTTGTGAAAGCACGATCGAGTTGGCCAAGTACCACGTCTTCGATTGCTCAATTCCGATTCAAGACTCGTCGATTTCTCTCGGAGTTGACTGGTGTCGTTTCGGAGCAATGAGCGAAAATAATGCAAACAGCTTCGATCTATGCAAATTCCCCCCTCCCCCGTAACCTTAAAATCGCAAACAGCTAGGGGTGTGTGTATTCACTGCCTGAGTGGACGTTGTCAACTGGAATAAGTATCCTGTCGTTTCGACAACCCAAAGAGCGCAGGAGTTAAGTGGGTTGCAGACAGGTCAGGCGTGGATGAGAAAAAGATTCGCGGTGACAGTGTTTCAAACTTCCTTTCGTAACTCTCTCTCGATGCGTGCTAAACAAATGTCCCTTGTTTGTATTTGCGGTATTTCACGTCGCCTTTCTTCAGCCAATGGCTAATCTCGGCGATGAGCACGAGTGATGATTGTATGAAATTGATGAAGGGACACAATCGCAGAACACCAACGCCCAGGACAATGCCCGAATTCGGGACCTTCTGTGGCAAGATGGAAAAATAGACCACTTAGCAGGACACGGATTACACTAGCTGTGAGTTTCTATGCTGTACTGAGTGAAAATAGGCTCATATTTCAGGTATTTCCTCAAATGTCACCTCTTACACATCTAACGCCTTTACTGAAACTTTCCTAACTTATTCTTTCGACCAGAGCAGAAAGTCATGGACACTACGCAAGCCCAAGCACCTGGCGATACGAGGGAGAGAGCTTCATCCTTTCCTGTTCTCTACCCCAAAATAGACATTACTAGGCTGGATAATTCAAGAAACTAGCCGATTCAGACTGTACAGAAAGAAAGGTCTGGCTATGTGTGTGTGTGTGTGTGTGTGTTGTGCGTGTGTCGACATAAGCAAAGAAAATGGACAGAATGACAAATAGCAGAGAAGCGATAGAGGAAATCCCCATACATACATGAAATATCTTGGTGTAGATACCACATAAATAATTATTATGCGCTTCTTGTGCCACTTTTGGCTAATTTGCGAAGATGGGGATGAGTGATGATAGGATAAAATTGATGAATGGACACTCACAAACATCCATTCCCAGGCGGGGATTCAAAACCGGGATCCCTGGCGCCGTAGCGCGATGTGCTAACCACTCCGCCACGGGGGCGGCTATTATGCGATAATTTCACATTCAGTAACTTGTAAAGTGTTACTGTTTTCAGTAACTGAAGCGACCCTGCTCATAGTAAGAAATTAGTGTGCTCAAGGCTGACACTAATACAGTAGCGATCAAGGAGGCTAGATCTGTGTGATCAAGGGTTCGATTCCCAATCACGGTGCGTTTTCTCGTTTCAGTTGTCACCGTTAAATTGTAACCACAAAGTGTAATTCACACGAACTTCCACTCAGAATGTTAGCCTCCCCGATGGCGTAGTGGTAATGTCCCCTTGTAATCAAGTTGTAACGTGTTCGATACCCGATGGAGGCATGTAGTGGTTCGGGTCCCATGTTAAACTCTAGTTTCAGCCTACAGGGTGTATCATAAGTAATAGCGCAAACGGACACAGGTGAAAGTACACGATAATAGAAGCAAAAAAAGTCTCAGTAAACATGGGTCTGCAAACGAACCGTTTTCGAGAAAATGTGTGGTTAGAAGCCGTCAATGATTGCATTTTGTAAACACCGAGTGCTTTACTCCTTGCGCTTTCCGAGGTTTGCTCTTTGTTTACAAAACAAAACATTCCCGAGAGGTGGCGTTGTAATCAAACAGGATGGATACAATCAGTACACAGTCTAATCTTACTGTGGGAGTCACGTCAGTTGTGCTGTACTGCGGAGTGAAAATGGAACCTTACAGCAACGAAGAGTACATTTTACCAACTAGGACGACGTTTACAAACAATGAAGTCAGTGGCGGCTTGTAACCACACATTCGCAATTATCTCGAAAACTGCTCGTTTGCAGACTCGTTTTAACTGTGTGGGTTTGAGCTATTTTTTATGATACACCCTGTATATCTATGCCTATAACCTATCCTATCTATGCATACAGCCTACCTGTGCGTATGTGTACGTATATGTAAGAAACACAAAATTCCAATTGAAATAGTAGAGTGGAAAGTAACAAAAAAGTATCTTACATTTTAAAGCTGGCAACACTGATTGTTGATGCTTCAAGAACCAGCACTGCTGCCGAAAACCTATACTTTTCCCTTATATGTGCCTCGCCCCCAAACACCCTTGCTCGTAACCGCACTTACAAGCCGATCTCTTTTCCCCCGTAGAGCGACCAATACATTTCGCACTTAGCTTGCACTTTGCCGAAGTGGCCACTTACCCGCCGTGCAATACTCATAAATCCCAATGCATCGAAATAAAAGCGGATCGAGTGACACGGAAAGACTCTCCATACGCAGAAGATACAGCCATTTGACCCGGGCGGTATTACCCTCCCCGGTGGGAAGGGCGGGTATTATGGATCGGTAGGGAAATGCTTCATTTCCTGCTCTGTCATAGCGGGTCTCCCAAGACGGGGAGAGGGGGAAGGGAAAGGTGTATCCCGCAGGACCAGAGTTTTCTTATATCAGGCTCAAAGGAAGATTGAAATGCCTGTTTCCTCCGCATTTGTATCGTTCTCTTATCGACCTACATGTACGACGCACTGATGGTTGAGTCGTCTGCATATATTTGTGTGCTCAGAGGAGCGGATACCGCATAGGCTGAAGTCTATTGGGCTTGTCTCGAGAAACAAAATGGTGGCATCCTTCATTTTCTGCAGATCGTGGTTTCGATGTTCTTGCTGGTCTGAAAGAAAAAACTTTGTGACAAATGCTGGTATTCAAAGGACTCAGCACAACAGTAGACTCACCTGTCTTCAACAAGATGGTGTAAACTACATGGGCTGTAAATTTAAAAGTGGCAACACTGTCAGGAAGAGGTCATAACGCTGTGCATGTGCTATCAGGCATTGAGCATTGTCAGTTGGGACCCATTGTCGATGTGTGGAGTACCAAAAGTGGTCGGTGCAGCGAGTGCTGTTGTGTATTACGAAGGTGAAATGAACACCATTGTGTGTACTGCCGTAAAACAAGTTTACAAAGGTAGAACAGCGATTGTGGATCAAAATCGAGGTGTCCAGTGTCAAAATGGTCCAGAATGTCATCAAGACTTGCATGAAGCCTGTAGCAACAATACCTAGTTGTATCTGATGGAACCCATATTGAGGTTGCTCTCGCTGACACATCCCAACCTCCTCAAGAAATTCACCTAGACATGTAATTATGCAACTACCCGGACACTACGGTGACGAGATCGTCCACTTAACGCGCTCAGTCAGAAAGGCACGATGATGTAGTTGGTAGGGCTTCTGACTGCCACACGGGAGACCCTGGTTCAATTCCTGGGCTTTTGGTAAGTTTGAAGTTTTTCCGTTCTAGCACCTGCAAAAAGCGGCTATGGGGTTCACCTAGCCTCAAATAAACGGGCACCTGTGGATAAAGGCGGCCGGAGCGTGGTGCTGATCACAACACCTTCAAAATGGCTATCGATAACACCTCCATGGGTATGGATGACCCACAGCATTCTGATTCCAAAAATGAAATCCATTTTTACCCATCATGTGTAGTTTTTTCAGAAAATAGCAAAATATTAACTGCCTTAATTTCACAATAAACTGTATAGTTCCATAATTTCCTCAATAGATGGTTCTGTTTAGATAATGGGAAAATATTGGCTTTCTACAATACAAATCCTCCAATTTCGAACTATAAATGCACATAGAATAGTAAGCATTTAATCCAGCTTCCATCTTCACAAGACACATTGATATGAAAATTGTAAACTTTGATTACGTAAATTCCATTTTCGAAATCCTTCATAAAAATTTCCTTCACAAAATGTCCAAAACTAAATGTTATAATGTAGTGTGTTCATTGAACTTAATGACGTGGAGAAAAATCATGATCTAGGGGAAAATCCTGACGTGATGGGAAGAAATATATGTCATGTGCATGATCAGAATTCAAAATACTTCCAGAATCACCCATTGAATTATAAGCAACCAAAATTTCCTTTGATTAAATGTATTTTATTGCGTTCTGTAATAGGCGTAATGGAATGGCGAATATGAGAATTTTGATTGTGAAATTGTGAAAAATCCTGACGTGATGAGAAAAAAATTGATGTCATTTCCGTGATCAGCATTCAAAATATTTCCAGAATCACTTATTGATTTCAAATCATCTGATTTTTTTTTTAAAAAAATGCAGGGTGGTGTAATCGTTATTTCCATAATATCTCCAGTTGGCTTGAGTGTTAAGAGAGAGCCTGCCAATACCGTACAGCGTTTTTGATTGATTTGCTTTATCTTACTTCGCTTTTCTTCCACTTTCGGCTAATCGCGACGACGGGAATGAGTGATGATATTATGATGAGGGACACTCACAAAACATCCATGTCTAGACCGGGATTCGAACCCAGGACCTCTGGAAATACCGTACAGCGTGAGCAAGAGATGACGTCAGCGGCTCGCGTGCTGATTGGATGATTGCGGATTTACAACTCTCTCCCAAGCTGCAAGGCACAGCAACCAGAAATGCTACGGCAATAAAGTCACTCTACCGGATGGCGGTGTGGCGGGTAACGCACCTGTTGCCGTAACCACAGGCTATCTTCCCAAACGGGGAAACCACAACAGTTGTTGACCAAGTGCGGCGTAAACAATTGCAAATTAATACCAAAGCGAAAGCAATGAGCGATAAATTACAAAATAAAAACCGTCACGAAGGAGAAAACTTCAACCGAATGGAGTGGGGAGTGATATTGATTTTTGCTCGGTCCACTAATTATTCTGTAGTCACTAGAGAGAGAGAGAGAGAGAGAGAGAGAGAGAGGTGTATTTTTAATTGACATATACGCGGCTTGGTTTAACGCCGAGGTTCTCCTAGTAATCAAGTTTGGTCAACGCGGGATATAGTACAGGAATGCATTACAATTGGTATATACTAATAGAAACGAAATACATTTCCATTTAACAGCCCTGTTTTGGTCTACAGGGAAGCTTTTAATGCAAATAGCACTTATCGAAACAGTCCACAAATGTCAGAATGCATTGCGCAGGTCTCAATTCATGCTACAGCAGCGGTTTCGAAAGCAACAAATATTAGTAGCTTCAATAAGGGACGATCTTTACAATCGACGTGGCAATAACGCAAGTTCTGGCGGTTGTGGAAACAAACAGAGTGGACGATAAATTCCACAAAGTAGAGCAAACGTCGTGAAAGTTGCATAAACTTCAACAAAGCGGCTTACACTTCAAACAAGTAGGCAGTAATTTGAACAAAATATGGAAACTCCAAGCATACTGTGGGAATAACTTCAACAAAAGTTCACTGTAACGTTAACAAAAGTCAGCTGCTACTTCAACAAAAGTCGGCTGCAACTTCAACAAGAGTCGGCTGTAAGTTCAACAAGAGTCGGCTTTAAGTTCAACAAGATTTGATTTGATTTATTTTACTTCGCTTTTTGTGCCACTTTTGGCTAATTTGCGAAGATGGGGATGAGTGATGATGTGATGAAATTGATGAATGGACACTCACAAACATCCATGCCCAGGCCAGGATTCGAACCCGGGACCCCTGGCGTCGTAGCGCAATGTGCTAACCACTCAAGTTCAACAAGAGTCGGCTGTAACTTCAACAAGAGTCGGCTGTAACTTCAACAAGAGTCGGCTGTAACTTCAACAAAAGTCGGCTGTAACTTCAACAAAAGTCGGCTGTAACTTCAACAAGAGTAGGCTGTAATTTCAACAAGAGTCGGCTGTAACTTCAACAAGAGTCGGCTTCAACTTCAACAAGAGTCGGCTTCAACTTCAACAAGAGTCGGCTTCAACTTCAACAAGAGTCGGCTGTAAGTTCAATAAGAGTCGGCTGTAACTTCAACAAGAGTCGGCTGTAACTTCAACAAGAGTCGGCTGTAACTTCAACAAGAGTCGGCTGTAACTTCAACAAAAGTCGGCTGTAACTTCAACAAGAGTAGGCTGTAATTTCAACAAGAGTCGGCTGTAACTTCAACAAAAGTCGGCTGTAACTTCAACAAGAGTAGGCTGTAATTTCAACAAGAGTCGGCTGTAACTTCAACAAGAGTCGGCTGTAACTTCAACAAAAGTCGGCTGTAACTTCAACAAGAGTAGGCTGTAATTTCAACAAGAGTCGGCTTCAACTTCAACAAAAGTCGGCTGTAACTTCAACAAGAGTCGGCTGTAACTTCAACAAGAGTCGGCTGTAACTTCAACAAGAGTCGGCTGTAACTTCAACAAAGAGGAAAGTAACTTCAATCAGTAGGCAGTAACTTCAGCAAGAGTCGGCTGTAATTTCAAAAAGAGTCGGCTGTAATTTCAACAAGATTCGGGTGTAATTTCAACAAAAGTCGACTGTAACTTCAACAAAAGTCAGCAGTATTTTCAACCAAGTTGACTTACTTAAACAAAGAGGAAAGTAACTTCAACCAGTAGGCAGTAACTTCGACAAAAGGAGGCAGTAACTTCATGAAAGTTGTGGAAATTTCAACGAAGTGGCAAGAGCATCAATTCAGTTGTCGTAAATTATAAAATGAAGCGGTGAAGACACAACAACTAACAATAACCAAGCTGAAATCCCACACAAGGTGAGAATAACTGAAAGGTAAAGACCGTGCCAAAAGAAGCAAGGTGTCATCTGCTAATTCAGAGACAAGGGATATAAATGGTCATCTACAGCTCAAGGGTAAAACAATGAAAAACGAGCAACATATATTTCTAACGGAAGAAAGAACAGTTCAATTGGTCGACTGGGAATCGAACCAACTGATGAATCGAACCAATCAAACAGATCGCAACCCGGCCTCTCTATTTGTCTTTTGGAAGAGCAGCGGTCGGATCACCCCTACGGGGGTCCTCGGTTCGACTCTCTCAAAGGAGCGAGCACAGACTCGTGGCTTTTCCGCAGGCAACGAAATCTCCATTAAAAAAAGAGGCCTAGGTCGGAAGTCACGGCCGGAGCACGTAATCAACTCCCGGAAAACCCCCAATAGCCCGGAATCCTCCGGGACCGCAAGTAAATGTTTGAACATCGTTCTCCTAATAGACCGCATCACTCTCGGCGCATCCGCATTGCATAAATTTAGTTCCGAGTTTTATCGCGGATTAAGGGAAGGGGGGGGCTGCTGATTTAATGGGGGAAGGGGAAAAGTGGGAACTTTTTCCTCTTGAAGACGAGATTCTTTGCCTCTTAATTTGCCGTTGAGGATAAGGTTTGGAGAAAGGGGGATATTGTGTAATGTTAGTGCAAGGTTTTGCAATGTGTACACTAAAGTGCTGCAGCGAGATGATTTTGGTAACGACATAAATGTGCTATTAGAAGATAAATCTTAGTTTTTATACCTGCACAGAAAAAACTGGTTAGTTTGGAATTACCAAAAAAGTTTGGTTGAGCTGTTTGGTTATGCTTTTTGTTTCCGATAACCAAATGTTGTTTGTAATTACAAAATAATTTTGTTTAAGAATACCAAAAAATTTGTCAGACAAAATATGGTACTCGTAAACAAAATGATACATATGTAAGTAAAGAGAAACAAAACGTTTGGTTAAATTTCTATATGTGCGTGAGCGTGCTTTCCAATTTGAAATAACGATTGTCCAGTTTCGTCGAGTGTAGTATGAAAATCCTTTGTCGAAAATTGAAACTCATGTATATAGATAATTACTCGAAGCGAGTCTTTATGTTGCTTTGTAACCTAATATTCTGAAAAAAAAAGCTCAGAATATGCTTACTTTATACTGAGTTTTCTACACCGGCCGCTAGATGGTTCTGTCAAAATGTGTACTAGAAACATAAGTTTTTGTACAACAAATAATGATACGTTTGATTGTAATCATAGTGAAAAATTGTGCTTTAACATTCTTCAAAAGATATGTGAACACCAAAGCTACAAATCAAAGAAGAAAATGTACTGCAGTGAATGAAAGTGAATCTCCCATGAGCAACCTTTTGATTCTGTACTATATAAGTAGAAGGTAAGCTACAGGGGGCCATCAAGGTATAGGTAATCGTAAGTCGGTCTCTCTTGTGTCACGCATCGTGGGCCAATTATTCCAGGTGGAAGCCGTAAGTCTGGAACGGACAAACGGTACCAATTGTGCCTATACGGTGGTTAGGTGATTGCGAGGAACCTTTTTGGTTGAACACGTTGAGTGGAGCAGACATACGACTTGCACTATTTTTGAAACTGTTTTCCCTTACTACCTTCATCCTTCCTCTTCTTTTGTCTTGGGCTCTACAATTAGTTTGGAATTTGGATTCGCTTCTTTGGATTGAGTTGTCAGTTGGTTTGAGTTTGTGCCACTTTTCCCATAGGATTTGCGTTTGTTCTATTGGATCACATAAACAACTCACGGTTGTGGTCTTCTGATATGCATCATGGTCTTCCTGCAACGCTGCTACGACAGCGAGAAGGGGTGAAAACCTTCACCGGAGGTACTAAACGGACGGACGGTCCAAACTCCGAGACGATGCTCGATTCACGAAGTACCAATGATCCAATGCAAACGTCCAGCTATTCCACAAAACACCGACGTCGCAATTCCTATGAAGGATTACCTCTACCTCAACGTCAACGATCTAGATCACCAATTAAACGAGATACAGGAAATACAGCTCATGCAACCCAACTAAAATCCAAACAACAGGATAACAGCTTATACAACTTCCTGCTCACCAATTACGACACCAAATTCAATACAGCAAAACATGTGTTCCAACAAACATCTAAGTATGTACCAAGGGCACAAATTGCACAAATACTGTTCACCCGTAATGGCATCATATTGAAATCACCAGATCCAGACTTTGCAAAACTAATTAGAAACAAAGCTTCTTTTGAAATCTATGGAGCCAAAGCAAGCATCCAAACACTAAATGCTTCCATTCAAAAACAACCACCACCACCACATAAATCCCCACTACTATCAGTTGTCATCAGGGGTGTAGAACCTAGTCTAACAGACGAAGAGATTTTTGAGGAACTGGAATGCGAAGGTGTACAAATCCGCAAATGTATCCGTATTCGCAATAACAACGGACCCACATACATGGTGCGGGTCCTAACAGACTCACAAAATGCTGTAGACACCCTACTACACAGTGGAGCATACATATACAGACGCAGGTACAAAGTTGAACCATCCCGTTCTCAACAACCTCTTCCATTGCGGTGCGAAAAATGCCAACAGTATAACAAGCACACTACTGCTGCATGTCCAAACCGAGATAAATGCGGATACTGTTCAGGACCCCATTCAACCAGAGAATGTCAAAACCAAACTGCTGCACCAAAATGTGTCACATGTACGGAAAACCATCCTACATACAGTTACAAATGCAAAGCCAAGCCAGATGCAATACCTGAACACCCTGATCTAACAGTTCCCCTGCGCACCAATGACACTGCTACAGAACCTGACAATTCACTACGACATCCAGTAACAGTGGAAGATCTAATACGTTTCTTCACCCTGACTCTCCAAAATGTGCACCCATTTTTAAGAACGCACATATTAACCCAAGTAACAGCATCTGCAAAAACAATTTTCAACTTGCAACTCCATGCAACATACTCTGGTCCTCATGTGCATTTCCACATATCCCACTTGGAAACTGCGGTTTAAGGTTTTGAATATGGCAGTACGGAATATGTATAATTTTCTATTTTTAAATATCCGATCTGTTTCTAAACGAAAAGCTTTATTGCAACACCTGCTTTTGGAAGAATCTGTTCACTGCTTTGCGCTAAACGAAACCTATCTTGCTCCAAAAATGATCTGTCATATTCCACCATACAACATCTTACGCCACGATGGTCCGCCGGGCTTAAGAGTAAACGGCGGCACAGCAATTGGAGTAGATAGAAAATTACCATATCGAACAGTTACCTTCCCACCAAACTTCCTCTTGCCAGAACATACTGCTAGTACCATCTATTTTCCATCCCGGGTCGTTACTTTTGCTACCATCTATGTAAGACCAGGGGAGACTATTCCATACCAATTCTTTCAACATATCCAAACCCTTAGCAAACATTATATCATAGCAGCGGACATCAATTATCATAGTCGTAGCATGCAAGACAAAACAAACTTTTTACAATTTCTGGACCAAAACACTACAGCAGAATTCCATGTACTGCCCAGAGCCACACGTCCCATAAGTAACACTACCCCTGACGTTGTTATAACATCAACATCTCTAAGTGCCTGCTTGAACATATCTGTGCTGGATTCCATCGGCAGTGACCATGACCCAGTGAAAATTACCTTAAATCTTAGTAACCGCAATACGAGCAGTACAATACAACCTCGAAAAATCTGGTGTTACAACAAAGCGAACTGGGAGGCATATAGTGAAAAGCTACAGAATGCTTTTTCTCACCCGCATCCACCACCAAACAATTCAGAGGAACTCGATACGGCGGTGGAACATCTTACTGCCCAGATTACCAGTGCGGCAACCACTAACATACCTACGACCACTCTGAATAGTTACAAACCAAAGCTACCTCCGCAATATCTTCACCTAATCACAGCATCAGGACAAGCATACAGGGACTACCTCCAGACCAGAAATCCTGAATCCCTTAACTTACACCGTCAATGGCTGCGTACAGTACAAAACTATATAAAAGCTTATAAACAACGTCGATGGATTGAAACGTGCAACCAATTGAGTGACGAAAGCCATCCCACCAAATACTGGAAACGTTTCAAGGTGCTCACTGGACAATCCAGTAGTACTCCTTATCCAATAACAATCAAGGACGCAGCCCTAAACACCGACACTAAAAAAGCTTATGCCTTCGCAAATGTCTTGCAAGACACTTTCACTCCAACACCACAATTAGCTCCAAATCTCCGCCTCCTGACCAAAATTGACAGAGTCACCAACCCCAATAACAGGCAACTGCAACCCAGCAATACGCACGATATTGATCCTAATAATGCTCTAACTGTTCCTATTACAACAGACGACATTATCAATACTGTGCGTAGGAAGAGAAACACCGCTCCCGGCTTGGACAATATCACATACGTATTGATCAAACAGGCCCCGCTTGCATTGCTGTCCTTTCTGGCTATTATATACAATTTTATCCTCCGCACAGGACACTACCCGACAGACTGGAAGATTTCTAAAGTTCTAATGTTTCCAAAGCCACACAAAGATAGTACCAACCCCACAAACTATCGACCTATTCAGCTCACATCAACATTTAGCAAAATATTCGAACGCATCATTGTTCGACGCATACACATGCACTTACAAGCACACAGTTTACTTCCGTCGCACCAAGCAGGCTTTAGACCTCAACACAGTGTCCTTGATAATTTGTTAAAACTAACGACTCGCATCACAAATCACTTCAACACATCCAAACCATCCTGTCTAGTACTATTCGACCTGGAGAAAGCATTTGACAAAGTATGGCATACTGGACTCATCTACAAGCTCCATAAATTTCAACTACCGCTTTGCTATGTCAGATTAGTACACAGCTTTCTAACAAATAGGGTCGCTTATGTCACTGTAAATGGAGCGATGTCATAACCCATTTTCCCTTACTCTGGCGTTCCACAGGGTGCTGCTTTATCACCATTACTCTACATACTATACGTTGCCGATATGCCAAAACCCCGACAAGTTTATATCTACCAATTCGCTGACGACACCGCATTTCTCGCCTGTTGTTCAACCATCCAAGCTATAAACAAAACTCTCCAACCAGCTATAAACTCCTTCCAAAGATGGTGTGACACATGGCGTCTCACAATAAATGCTCTCAAAACACAAGCATTGGTGTTTCTACAGACAGGCTGTCGCTCGAAGATCCAAAGGAACCCAACATTATTAAACATCAAAATACGGGGAACTCCAATTCTGCCTGCCACCACTGCAAAATACCTGGGAGTCATATTTGACTCCAAGCTAACCTGGAAACCTCAATTGCTCAACATCGTCCAAAAAGCTACAAATCGTCTGAGCTTGCTCAAACGGCTAATTGGAACATCCTGGGGACTCAACTCCCAGGTTGTCCTACATACCTACAAGGCTTTCCTTCGACCAGCAATTATTTACGGCCACACTGCATGGATATCAGCCCCAGACTCATTCTATCACAAACTACAAGTTATGGAAAGACATGCTCTTCGTTTGGCCTTCAGAGTAGTCCTACCAAGTCCTACACGACTACTGTACGAGCGAATAACCTTTCCCGAAATCACAACCCACATCGAAGCCATCCGTCACAAATATATAACTGGTCGAATGAACTCGCACCATCCACAACTTCTTAGCACAATGTACGAAGATGCTCTACACGACTGCCCTCCCACATACCACTGCACACCATTACAGCATCTCTTAACCATGTACACCTTCCTGATAGATCCACAGCATCCTGACTACCAGCTGTATAATATCCATCATCCTCCGGAACTACGGCACGTGATATATCCAACACATGCCGCACCATAGCAAATTATTACTTTCCTAACTGAAGTAATTTTCCCACTACTGAATAAATAAGATCTAAGTGAACTACCCTCAGAATAAGTAAATATGTACCACTTCATTACTGAAAACACTTAGACCATCACCTTGGAAGGGAAAACATTTATGAAAACAATTCACTTACCAAAGAGAAGGTGTACCCTTCTAAATGGAAAACGAGGACAAAAAAAAAAAAAAAAATACAGGGGGCGCAAAGTTTTCCTAACTTATAGTTCTCCCCTTGAAAACCACGCTACGCAGGTCAAACAAAACCAATTTCATTCATTTCATACCAATTTAGTAAAGTAAACAGGGAAGCACTACAAACGCATCCCCCCATATCACTAAATCCAAGTATCAAGGCTGTCAATAGCAAAAGTAGTACTAAAAAGCAACCCAACCCTCCAAAACAACCCCCCCCCCCGGCCATGTCACTAGAGTCAGTCACAGATTCAGATAGCGAGGGATTTACCCTTGTCACAAGAAGGAAACCAAAGAATTTAAAAGCAAAGCCAAGAAAGCAAACCCCCCCTACTAACCAGCCAGCCGAATCCAGAGACGAGCCCCCTCCCCCTCCCCGAAAGCAAGTTCAAAAGTCAAAAAGCAGAAAACAACCCCCCCCCCCTACAAACCCCCAAACTAAATCCTCAGATGAGGATATTTTACCCCCCCCCGCCCGATATATACCCCAGAAAAGCCACAACCTAAACCCGCATGTGTTTCCCAAGAAACCCAAACCAACCCCCTCCCCCCACCCATCAGCATCTCCAACACCTCAGCAAATTTAATTAAATGCATTGAGGAAATAAACCATGAGTTTGACCCCTCCAACATATTTAGTTACCTTAAAAGATTAATTAAGTGCTACAAAGTACATAAGGACCCCGAAACCCTCACATTAGTTGAATTGTTAATTAACGTTTCTATCCCCAATGACTCCCCCAACTAATCCTCCCATCAAAATACTAGCCTTCAACTCTCAAGGCCTCTACACGCAAAAGTTAGATATCCAGGAATATCTACACGAGGAGAATATAACTGTAGCCTTCTTCTCGGAAACAAACCTAACAGCCAACAAAAGATTTAGCTTACCGGGGTACAGAATTGTTAGAATAGACAGGGCAGGGACTCGGCATGCTACCCGCCATTAAATCAGATATTAAATTTGTAATCCTCTCCCCCCCTCCTCTGACAACCATAGAAACAATCATAATTAGAACGCACACCAATCATGGCCCCTTAACAATAGCCGGTGTATACCAAACCCCCTCGAAAGAAATTGACCTTACCAATATCCGCTCATTAGAAAATATAGATAACAAAGTAATACTAATAGGTGACTTCAACTCTAAGCATAAAAATTTTTGCAGTAGAAACCCCAATAACAATGGTAACAAACTTAACGAGTTCCTTCAGAAAAGTAGGCTTCGCATTCTGTCACAATACAAACCAACCTACTATCCCCATGATTGTAATAAAATACCGGATGTATTAGATTTTGCTCTGTTCAAAAACATCCACCAATATCTTCATATAACAGCAGTCCATGAATTTGTATCTGACAATTTACCGATCATAATAACGTTAAGTGCTAACCCCTTCACCCAAGAGCGTGGCAAATCATTTAACTATCCAAAAGCAGATTGGCAAAAATTCCATACTGAAGTTGTAACCCAACTAAATAACTTTCCCCCCATCACGGGTACTGATAATATAGATGAGGCTGCAAAATTGTTAACTAAATCTATCCACAAAGGCAGCAGTAAATTCAATCCCTTATAGGAAAGCACAGGCATTAGAAATAGATACTCTCCCACCAGAAATAAAACGAATTATTCAAATAAGAAACAGGCTCAGGAAAACAATGCAAAGAACCCGGGATAGAACCTACAAACCACTAATAAACAGGCTCCAAAGAGCAATCACATTCGAACTTGAGCAGTACAGGAATGAAAAATGGAAGCAAAATTGAGAAAATTAACTTTAAAGACAATTCAGTATGGAAAATAACCAAAAACCTCAGGAATGCCAGAACCCCCCCCCCCCCCCCAACCCCAATTCACGGTAGGCGCGGTCTAGCATACGAGGACGACGAAAAAGCTCAGGCATTTGCCGATACTCTTGAAAACACCTTTCAGGAAAATCAAAACTCAAATAATGACAGGGAAGAAAGGGATATATGTAGAACTGTCCATCATTTTCTTCAAAGCGAAGAGAATGATAACCCAGTCCCCACAAACGTTGCGGAAGTAAGTCAAATAATTAAATACCTAAACCCGAAGAAAGCCCCGGGCCTGGATGGCATACAAAACATTTTGCTAAAAAACCTCCCCCACCCCCTAGCCATAGAGAAAATAGTTATTTTAGTAAACATGATAATGAAACTAAATTATTTCCCCCAAAACTGGAAAAAAGCAAAAGTCATAACCATCCCCAAACCAGGCAAGGACCCACTTTTCCCCCAAAACTACAGACCCATAAGCCTTTTGAATACATTAGCTAAAGTCACCGAAGCAATAATTCTGAGAAGAATTAAGTTTTATCTTGAACAAGCCAACGTAGTAATACCAGAACAATTCGGTTTTAGAAATAAACACTCTACCACCCACCAACTGCTCCGAGTCACGGAGCACGTCACCACCAAGTTTAACCATAATATGAGCACCGGCGCCATACTTTTAGATATAGAGAAAGCCTTTGACAAAGTCTGGCACAAAGGCCTAATTTATAAATTACTTACCATAGGACTCCCAACCTGCTATATCCGCCTAATACACTCGTACCTCGAAAACCGCTCCTTCAGAGCCTCAGTAAACCAAAACCTTTCCACCGAAAGAAACATAGAAGCGGGTGTCCCCCAGGGATCCCTGCTGGGCCCAATTCTTTTCTCCATTTATGTTAACGACATCCCCAAAAACCCCTCCACTGAAATTGCTCTCTTTGCATATGACACCATTTTATTTACCTCAAGCAGGAACCCTGACCTCATAACCAAAAAATTGCAAAATCATGTAGACTTACTACAACCATTCAGTTCACAAAAAGAAGAAAGAAACCCACTGGCACCGTAAAAATAGACGGAAATATGATAGAATGGTCCAAATCAGTCAAATACCTTGGAGTCACACTGGACACCAGATTAAACTTTCAAGAGCATACCAAAATGCAGATAAACAAAGCGACGGCAATTTTCAATCAGATTAAAGCCCTCCTCTACAATAGAAACTTTAGCATCAAATACAAAGTAGTACTTTACAAAGCCCTAATTAGACCTGTCCTCATGTATGCTGTCCCAGCCTGGGGCTTCGGTGCCATAACAAATACACGGAAACTGCAAGTATTCCAAAACAGAATGATTAAAGCGATAACCTCCTGCCCAAGATACACCCGACTCGACCCACTAAGGGAAGAGCTTTGTATGGTCAAACTAGACCAGTACATAGGAAACGAAGTCATCAAGTTTCACCATTGCAGCCAAAATCACAATAATATCCTTATCCGAAAGCTGGGTAACTACGACATTACATATCATAGTAAGCATAACTTGCCTCTTCATGGGGCCTACCCCAACCCCCCCAAAAATAGGTAAACAAAACCATTGATGCCCCCCCAAATAGCAGTCAAACCATAGTTATCCCAAAAGTAATGTAAATATAGGACGAGGGGGCGCTCCTCTCCTGGCGGAGCCAACTGGGGTACACCTGGTGGGCAACGTCGGGATGAGCCCCCCCCCGAAAATAATAATAATAATACTCATAACGATCAATTAAAATCTCCCCTCAAAAGTGTCCAAAGAATTCAGTAGCTGCACAACTGTGGATTAGCCTTCTTCAAAGGCCTTCTTAAGTACTAAGCCGGGTTTGGTGCCTTCAGCACGCCGGTGGAGGAAAGTGGGAATCCCCATATGTGCACATCGTGAATTCGTTCACTGCTTAGCCAGCCGTAAACCCAAACAAATGACACCGCTGTGAAAAAATCCAGCCCCCCCTCCCCCGGTTGCAAACTGCACTATGTCCGCTTGCACTTCGCTTGTCGTGAGAGCAGGGATTAGCCGGGGGTGGGGGTTGGCTCCAACCCCCAACTCCCCAAATACTTCCGCAACGCCCTGAAACAAAATTAGTCCGAAAAGTGTCCAAGGAATTCAGTAGCTGCACAAGTGCGGATTGGCCTTCTTCAAAGGCTTTCTTAAGTACAAAGCCGGGTTTGGTGCCTTCAGCACGCCGGCGGAGGAAAGTGGGAATCCCCATGTGTGCACATCGTGAATTCGTTCACTACTTAGCCTTCCACAAACCCATACAAACACCAAATAAATGTACAACGCTCTAAAGCATTCCACCCCCCGGCGACAAACTGCACTATGTCCGCTGGCACTTTGCTTGTCGTGAGAGCAGGGAGAAACCGGGGTAGTGTTTTTTTTTTAACTACACCAACTGAAATTATAAAATATCTATATGAAACTAACCCAACATGCAGATTTTATATTACAGATACTATAGTCGAATCCAGAAAGGAGGATAACAATAGACGATACCGAAAACCAAAAACCTTTAAACCTGGAGTTCTTTTACAGGCACGACTTGGCGAGACAACGGATGCTGATAAGTAGAAAAACTCTCCCCACTAACACCCCCAACTTAGCTTGAAATAAATAGATTCATTCTTCATAGGTATAACCCTAAAAAACCCATACCAAAACCTACCCCAACCCATGCCAACCAGAAGCAACCCGCTGTGGTAAACAATCTGGCACCAACAACCAACAAAACCCCTAAAAACGACACCAATATACTAACTCCACTGTCACTGTAGTGCCCAGGTTTTCCCCCCTACTTCGGGTTTTTTTTCCTGGGGTAAATAATGTAAAAGTATACCCGCACACGTATGTTGCGATTAATTATATTTGGAGGTTTCTACTGCCAATTTATGCATGCGGCAGGTTTTTTCCTCTGTCACGCAAAAAGCTCTTGTATCTTTCCTTTCTTCTTTCTTCGCCTTCACTTTCGCCTATAATTACATTTCCGGTAAGTGCCACATAGGCAGACACAGTTTGATACATACAGACTAGGTGTGCTTTCTAGGTATTCCCTAACAAGCATACTATGGAGGGCCCCGAGGGGGAAGGGAACTCACTCTGAGAACCCCGAACCTTAGGGGGACGCTTACAAGACGAGGCGTTGCGGCAGACCTGTGCTGGGCCCCACTCATCCCGGCGGGTCCTTTGGGGGCCGGAAAAACTTAAAATTTCTGAAATTTCTGAGCCGGTTATATGTGTTGTCGCCCATAGACTACTGACGCATCTCACTACCGCACCAACACGACCGGTGACAAATTGGCAGCAGTACAAAACAACTCTTCACGAAGCAATCCAGCTGCCTCTCCACGTTGCAACCCCGGAAGATATCGACATGGCCGTTGAGGAAATCGGTGCCAAGATCACTTCAGCAATTCGAAACAGTTCCACCAAACAAAACCGTCAAGAGCAAGCAAACACAACGGACCTCAAGCTACACATCCTGTTGCACCTAAACCGATGGATCAGACGCAAATATCAACAGACACGACATCCACAATACAGGCAGCTCCTCCAGAACTTGAAACGTCAAGTGAGAGGACACCTTCAAAGATCAAGGGAACACCTTTGGGACGAAAAACTGAAGAGCTCCGACAAGCCAAACAACGAATTCTGGAAGCTCGCAAGAAATTTCCGCGGACACACCGCCAGCTCAACGACGCCAGTCCTCCACGACCCACAGGGCAATCTTCTAATTCAACCACAAGAACAAGTTGACGCAATCGCAAACAACCTTGAAGAACAGTTTTCCCCCAATACAGAACCATGCGACGAGGAACAAATAGCAACGGTGGACAACTTCCTGGGCACATTCAGAGAGCAGCCGCATGCAGACATACCACACCTAATTACTCCCCGAGCGATTCACACAGTTATACGACGGCTGCCAAACAATAAAGCGTCAGGCCCGGACAAAATACCGACAGAAGCCTTGAAGCAAGCCCCCCCCCCCCCCCTTGAGCTTTTGAAATATTATGGAAAATGCTGTAGAAAAAATTAAAAATGGCTAATTTATCACAGTCAAAGATCTGCGATAGTAATAATAATAATAATAATAATAATTTGAATTATTATTCCCATGCAGCATGAAGAAAAACACAACATTCCAAACACAATCTAAGCGGCCGCAAAGTTCAATTTTGCAATTTTTTTTTGCAAAAAGTCGCGCAGTGACTCTCGCGAGAATTGTGAAAATTCCTTGCTTCCTCGCAGTGTGCCGACCTTACTGCAAACGTTCTTCCCGGTACTGATTTCACATCCCCTTGTGAACTCTCAAGTGATGCTGAGTCTACATCCACATCATTAAATAATGTTGAAGAAGTGCTTTGTGAATCACCTAGAAGTGATAAATGCGTTGTAATGTCTTTTAACTTACTTTTCAACGAAAACATAGACTCAGTGGAATTTAGCAACATGTATTCTCGCGCTCCATCATTATCCTGGGCGAGTTCCATAGGTAAAGGTAATGTAAATTCCCCCGTGCATATAGCATCGTGCCATGAAGGCACACGTAGTGGTGTGGTGGGCCCCACACATTCTCAATCTCGGCCACTTAGCAGGTGATGTGATCAGCACCATGCTCCTGCAGCCTTTATCCCCCAGGATTGCTCTCAGGTACCCATTGCTATGAGGCTGGGTGCGGAGACAAGGTTGGATAAATTCCAACCAATTCCGGGAATCGAACCCGGATATCCCACGAAGTTGTCAGACTAGACCAGCGCGGCTCCTTGAATGAGTTTCATATTTCGATTATTTCTATAAATTGAATATATTTGCTTGTTTTTATGGATTTTCTTCACACTTAAAATGTCTCACTTATCATATACAAATAACCGTTGACTAGACAATTATTTTGAAACAAAAGAAATGTAATTTTGTTCTATTTCTTTCATAAACATCTGCATTAGTAGTAATTAAACTAATTAATTAATTAATTATAAAAATTATTAATTAATTTATTATTATTAATTAATTAAAGTATAATAAAACAATGGTAATGTGAATTTGTAGAAAGTTTTCGAAATAACACCCCCCTTGATGAAATCCTGCGTACGCTACTGGTTCACGTGAACTTTCTATTCTGAATGTGTGTTGTGAGATTAGTTAGTTTCTACAAACTATCCACCCTAGTAGGGATGGGTTCAAGCCGTTCATTTGTGTGAGTCGACTCATGAGCGCTCGCTCACTGAGAAGAGTCGTCAAGCTTCTTTTCTCGAAACACATGCCTGTAGAGGTGTTGAAGCAGATGATTGTATTTAAATAAACGAACACAACGGAACGTATCAGCCTCTGTCCTTCAAGATTAATAAATTGTATTTCATTTTTGAGTATGTGTGTGTGCGTGTAGATTCTGAAGTAATCGACATTTGATCTTGCCACAAAAGTTCCCGGGTTTTAGTCCCGGTCTGGGCAAGGATATTCTTTACGAGTGTCCCTTCATCTATATCATCACGCATCATCCTCATCGTCGCCATTACTTAAAATTTGAAGAAAAGCGGCATAAATAAGAAAAATACGAGTCTGTGTGTGTGTGTGGATATACATATATGTGTAAACAGTAAACACACACACACAAACAAAATTTATTGCACATACTTGTTTTAATTACTCTGCCTCATGAGTGAGATTTTCTATATTTGTATCTTGTTTCAGTTTGCATTTCATGCTGCGGATAATGCAAATTATGCAGTACGATAGCATGCACAGAAATGCTATATAATTATATCAACCTTTTATTAGTAATAACGTGCATTTACATATTCTTCCTTTTTTGCATTCCATCACTGGTTTTAATATCGCAATAAATGTGAGAAAGCGAGTCAACAAAATGCACTCCAGATCTGCGCTGCGACACATGCTTGCCGACTCTTTAAACAGCACGAAGAGTCACAGCACAGTCCCACGACTCTTTCCCCATCATTCGTTCACGACTCTCCTGGCAGCTCGAAGAGTCACGGCACAGCGTCACGACTCTTCTCCCGCCGTTCGTTCACGACTCTCGAGACGGCACGAAGAGTCGGGGAGCACCTTAACGACTCACTCGCCTTAGCGACTCTTCTCCTCACTCATCGTTCGTTCACGAGTCGCGAGCTCTCTTACACAAGGCGCGGCGGCGGCAGTCTCGCCAGCAGACTGGATCTACAGTATAAAGTGGGATCCACCCGCTCGCTCTCCGCGGATGGCTAACAGCTGTGTTTAAGACATTTATAACGCTCTTGAACATTGTCCATGTCCATCCCAGATAGCTGTTTGTTGTTCCACAGTCATTCAATATAAGTTTCTGCCAATATCATAATGTATGATCGAATTTCTATAAAGCGGGCCAAATTATACGTATGTGTTTTTTTTTAATGTTGCTTTCTACTAGTAAAACACCTTAAAACGTAGGCTCACCGCAGATGGCCAACAGCTGTTTATATCACTCGTGAACATGACCCATGTCCATCTTACGTAGTTGTTCCTAATTCTGCAGTCATTCAATAAAAGCTTTTTTGCAGTATCATGTACGTTCAAATTTATGATTAAACTTCTATATTTATTCTTTAATGCTGTTTTCATTAGTAAAATATTTACACGTTAATGTTAATGAAATATTTCACGTCCTATGAAAACGATTTTGTCAGACAATGTTTAAAGTTCACTTTATGCTCAGATAGTCTAATCGGGATTGAAGCTACATTTTAAACTGGGGTCTAAATCACTGTGCAAGGTGCCTCCACCGAGGATCGAATCCGAGACAGGAAGCGATTTCCTTACCAGGATTTAACAAGGAATGAAAGGATGGCTGAATAACATAAATAAAACATACTCCATGGTGCATGTTCTTTGTTTCTTGGTTTCTATGTTGGCCAGCTTGAAATAATCTTGGAGTGACAGATAAGTGGTGTCGCCCTCCTCAAAGTAAGCCTTTTGACACCGAAAGTTCCAGGTTCGAACCCCTGCCCAGAGATGAGTGGTAATCTGTATTTAACCTCCTATCAATTACTCTAATCCTCCGTCGTTGCCTTGTAACGATACCTGGTGGATCCCACTCTAAACTGTAGATCCAGTCCCGATTAGCCTATCTGTACGTAAAATTCATTCATCCTCGCTGTCAATACTAAGTAATTAGGTATAAAAGATGCATAAAATACAACAAAGCGTGTTAGGCAGTTAAAATATTAAAATTGAATTAATAAATTATAAAACATAATTACTGCATGCTAATTTATAAGAAATTATAGCATTTTGAAAAATGTTTGTTCCTTAATTGGAAAATAACTAGTAGCTTATTTCTTCTGTTCATTCTCATGTTAACAGATTTGTTTTCTTGGATAAATAAAATTGAACGTGTAAATTGAAAGGTTTACATGTGCACGAAGCGGAAGAGCAACTCGATCGGGTATCGTGGTGAGACAAGATGACTTGGCACATCGTTTCAACTCGTGAATGAGAATGCATATCTTTTTCGCGATTTGATTTCAAGTTAAAAACACCTGTCTGGTCTTGTTCGCTCATCGATTTCTAAAGCATAAATCGGTATCGTTACTCCAACGAGACGAGATTCTCGGACAGTAGATTTTACACAGAGTGTCTCTCATCATCTCACCAACTTTGGAAGGGTTGACCCTGTTTTCATTGCGATTTTGTAATGTCCTGCTACTTGTGAAACTGATTCACTTCCCACAATTTCAGTCGCCTCTGTGGAGGAGTGGTTAGAACAGTGCGCTAAAAGGAATCCCAGAATTGAGTGTCACTTCAACAATTTTTTTCTAATTCACCCTAATAGCATAGTGGTTAACGCTGTCATGTATTCAAATGGTTTGCGTGGCAAAAATTGTTATAAGTCCACTTTTATGCTCCAATAGGCTAATCGGGTCTCCCCGATGGCGTAGTGATAACGCCGCCGGTAATCAAGGGGTACCGTGTTCAATACAAAGTGGAGGTTCGGATCCCACTTTAAACTGTAGGTCCAGTCCCGACTATCCTATCTGCACATAAAGTGGACTTAAACAATAACAACTCAAAATAGGCTAATCGGAATATTGTAATCAAGAGGTCTCTGCCTAACACCTTCCCAAAATTTTCACAAGACTACCCTAATATTTTTTACTAACATTTAATTTCTTGTAATTTTAGCGCTAATTTTGTCTGGACATCATAACTGGGTATAGGCTTCCAGGGGCTTGACTTCCGGCGAAGAAAAGCAATGGTTTGGCCGAATTTGAAACTACAGGACAAACTTGTTGGCTGTTCTTCGTTGCCCGTCATGGCCTGGGGTTGCGCGCCCTCTCTCTGCAAACAACACTCGCGAGTCGACTCTTTCCTTCGTTCAAAGAGTCGACTCCTTCCCCTCTCATCGTACACAGCACGTTTCAGCCAGCTTCACTCAACTAGGGGTAGGGAAAAGGAACAGAGAGGACCCCCCTCCCTCTCCTCTCCAGCCCCCATTTGCTGCCCGCAGAATCGACTTGCTTTCTTTTAAAAATTCCGGCCGCCAGGCGAGTATACACTTGCGTATGCGCCTTCCTCTCAAAATTCGTGGAAAGGAGAGGGAATAATAGTTGCTTGGCGGGCGGAGGAGTCGTGGCACACATACGACTCTTTGAACGTGTCGTTCAATTCTGGTGAACGAGTCGTTCACCGCTCACAAGAGAGAGTCGTTACTTTTGAACGACTCGTTCACGAACGACCCATCACTACACCCTAGCTAAAATTAGCCACATTACAACATAAGTAGTTATGAACAAATTATTTAACAAATCGTTTGGTAATTTTGACTAAATTATTTGGTTTTCCTAGACAAATGGGCTACATTTTGTTAGTTTTACCAAAATAATATTTGGTTTTGGTAACCAAAAAATTGTTTACGACAAACAAATAGAACTTGACCAAATCTTTTGGTACTGGTGAACAATTGTTTGGTTGATGCCTATTTAAACAAACGATTTGTTCACCACTACCATTTTTTTTTGGTTAATCCAAACAAACATTTTTCTCTGTGTGGAGGAAACAATTGGGGATAAAGGCGGCCAGGGGCGTGGTGCTGATCACATCACCCCCACCTTCTACCGTGATGAAGAAAGTGTGGGACCCTAACTCCACACATCCCCTACACGTCTTCATGGCGTCCTGCAAAGCAAAAGGGGAGCACTTTACTTTTTCTACTTTTTAATTCTAACACCGAAATGCAATTTTATGTGCAGATTTTGATCCCGAAATGTACCCAGTTTTTGTACCATGATCTTGTATTTGCCGTAAATGTGTGGCTCTAGTTATATATATATATCGTAGTTTTTATTGTTACCCCACATTCCCTAAATGTACATCCATGAGAGGGTAACATATGCGCGGGGAACTTTACCTTGTTTTTATTTTGATTCGCTCTTCTCTGACAGTTTTGACTGTTCGATGATATGATTAAATTCATGAAGGGGCATTCACAAAGACACATCTTCATAGGCCGGGGTTCGAACTGGGATTATTCATGCTAATCTCTTCCAAGTGAGTTACTGCTGCATGTGAATTGGGCCTCACATATCAAGTTGTCTGGGCCCTCTGCCTGATCCAGTACGCCCCTGTCGAACACCTTTTAATAATGGTGATGCTAGAGCAACTTACAGCTGATTCTCAATTGCCTAACTGTCAATCATACAGCATAGACATCCATGACGTACCTCTCCCTCCATTTTCCATTGAGGATTGTTAGTATTCTTGCCAAAACGAAGCCAACAAGAAGTGCCTCAGCCAACAAACACGACACCGCCAATGTTTATAATTAAGCCACCAGGCGCAAATTAATAGCTTGTTATCCTCATCCATTTTATTTGTTAGCTTGTCATGGTTTTAATTATATAAATTACTGCGTTGACAGATCCGTTTGTCGTTCGTTTACATATTAATTTGGGACTATTTGACGTCACTGATGCATAGTTACGTAACATGTGCTGTGGTTTGTCAGTGACTAGCAAATTGCCGGCGTTGCCCGGGTATTTTTTTAACCCAATCTTCTATTAGACAGAAAAATAATGAATTCTAACTATAGTGTTGTTTGTTCAAGGGAGGGTTCACCAAAGCATTTAGCGACTCGGAAAACTATGGATTCGACACTAATATCGGTAATTTTCTATTATTTCTACATGTCACACCCTTCCCAGCCCCACCCCTAGGGGTGCCAGGCGTGTCTCACCCCCACAGATTTCTTTCCAGATTGCAGGTGATATGTGTACCAAGTTTGGTTGAAATTGCTCCAGGCATTCGAGAGTTATCCCGGAACAAACATACACACATACATCCATTTTTATATACCGCATATCAACTCCCTCCTCCCATTTAACATTTTGCTATTTTCTGTACACAAATGCTTCTGAAGAAATGCAGCCATTATATAGATTGTTAGTGTCTTGTGCAGGGAATGAGATACTGCAGAATGATGAAAGATGTAATATGGAAGAAGTGATAGCGAATTGCTGTATACTTGGATGGCTTTGGACTTCTTGGTGCCTTACCTATTTGGTGCAAACAACATACGAGGGATGATCAAAAAATAATAATACGAGTACATTGCCTGCAAATTTCAGTAGGTATTTATTAGACGAATACAAACGGACTCATGTGAAAGGATACTTAATACACTAGGTAACATTATAGTATAGGGGTGACGGATTTCTTCAAATTTACAGGAGAAAGTACTTACGGAAATCATTTTCTGAAGCGTTGTGGAAGTTAGTGAATGTAGTTTTGATCTATTTTAATGCGAATACATGTTGTTTTCTGCAAAAATCTCTGTCCGATACGCTGTTTCTGCTTCCGCCATTTGCTTTCTGCACGAGAGCACAATGTTCCGTGTGTTAGATGACGTAACCCTGTAGTTAGTGTTTCAAACTCGCCATGTTTTCACTAGAACATGACGTGTCGAGTATTTTTTTTTAACTATGCTTGCCTAACCTAACTTAACCTAACGTCAATGATTTGTGAGGTATTAGCATGATTTCAAATCCGGGCACGAAAGTAAGTATTTTCCGGTGAACGAGGTTGAAACACTGCATAAATCGACAAAACACTAGCACAAAGCGCCCTGAACCAGTACGCTATCGCCCTCCATAATGGGTAACAGTAAGTACTCGTAAATGTAATAAATAGACATTATCTTAGTTAGAAATGCATTATTTCACTTTAGGAAATGTTCCGCATTCCAAAATAGTACGTTAGCAATGTAAAAAAGTGCGAAATATATGATTTATAGGTGTCACGCCCATACTATAATAGTACCATACACTACTTCTCAAAAGTTTCCTGCCCCGTTCAGCCATTTATCCCAGCGCTTCACGAGGTTCATGATGCCTGCCTCATAGAACGCAGGATCCTGCTGTCGGAGCCCAGCCCTTGCTTCGTGCTGCACATCATTCGAGTGAAACCGACGTCCTCTGAGTTACTTCTTTAAAGAATGAAAATGATGTTCATACGGAGCAATGGCCGTATTTGATATCTTCTTCAGCAAGACTTTCATTTAATACTTTAATTTGAAAACTTATTCAAATCGCCATAGGAAGCAAATGCAAATGCTAATTAAGCCAGTAAACAGCCCAGACGATACACACGCTCTCAAATGGTTCATGCAGCTTAACGAGAAATTAATGTACGATATAATGTAAGTGATTACAGACCCATCTGGTGGCCTCACAGAACATGATATTACGCCGGCGCAATTTTTTACTGCTTCTCTCCTCCTACCAACAAGTCTTATCTAATTCCGCTTAATTCTGTGCGTATCTCAGTTTCCTGCAACTGAATGTACGCTCAAAGCATTAAAGTCAAATGTATGCACAAACTTAGCAAAACTTTGCTTTCCTCTCAAGAGATGGCGTAAGCATCGAAGAGAGACGCCAAAAGCTGTGGAAGTTCACTAACAACAACAAAAGACATTCGCAATCATGGCTCCTATCCGTGTTTGCTCTATAAAGGTCAATATCCTAACGAGGTATGCAATCACTGGAATTTACATGAAGGTTTGGGTTGCTTGTATTTCAGGATATACAGTGAAAGTGTAAATTTCTCTCATGCAAACACTTTTGACGCTGATTGTACATGGCCGACGAATATAAATTTAGTGGCTCGCTGGATCGAGAGTCGGTTGAGGTCCTATGTGACGGGTGGACATCAATCCCACCATATTCTATCCCAGAGCCGGCCTTACGGAAGGGCAACTCGGGTCCTCACCTGAAGCCCCACGCCAGATAAAATGAATTGTTTGTGTACGGTTTAGTACGAGTTTATAGGATGATTCTGCTCTCAATTAATCAACTGATTTCTCCTGACCTCACTGATTGGACACACTTAAATATATCTCCAAAATCACTGAAATCATGTTCTAAGCAAAGTTCTACATAAAAATCGTGTTCAAAAAATTGTTAATATGCACTATTCGTTAAATCATGAACTGAAAATGTGTTCTTTTATGGAATTCATAACAGCGTAAAAAATAAATGAAAAGTAAACGAAAGAAAATTGTTACAGAGAACGTTATTCGAAATGATTCAAATTTGCCACTTCGATAGGTAAAGATAATAGTTTGATATTGAGTTTTTTAAAAATGTAAATTGTCGTTTTAAATCCACTTTATGCACAGAAAGGTTAATCGGGACTGGACCTACAGTTTAAAGCGGGATCCAAAACATCTACGTGCCTCCACCGGGTATCGAACCCGGATTCCTTCATTAGAAGTTGACGACGTTATCACTACGCCATCGGGGAGATCCAGGTCGATATTGAACACACCCAGTTTTTTAAATTAAATATAATGAACGCTGAACCAGTTGCACACCGAAAATGAGAAGAAACACTAATTTCGAAACTTTTAATATTTAAACTTCAATATTTTCCGCTTATTACTCTTATGCATTAATATGAAATATATAACTAAATTAATTGTTTATTAATTATAATAATGTTTAATTGTGATTATATAGGACAAAAGCGACGGATTGAATATGCTTAAGAAAATACTGTATATTTACAAAATGACAAATTTTTTTACATTATTACAACGTTTAAATGTTCCGATTTAAGAATGAAAGATGACATCCGGCATATGTCTCCCGACTAGATCGACAGCACGGTTTTTTAATATCTGCTGTCGAAGCTGTTTCCTCAAATTTGTTTATCAACTTGCGAAATGTACTCTCTCACTAGGCGCACTTACAAGTCCAAGGATTGCACGAAGCTTCCTAACACTCTCGGCATAACACTCGCCATTCTTGTAATGATTTTTCTCTATCAAAACTCGTTATTCCTTTGTTTAATCGCTCCATGTCAACTAAGCTGCACTAATCACTGATAAAGAAACTTGTAAGAACAGTGTTACCAACCCAACCACAAGATATGTTGCGAAAATCAAACTTGGCATTCATAAATCGGAACATTTACCCGTTGTAATGATGTAAAAATACTTGTCATTCTTTTTAAAAATGTATTCTATCAAGCATATTAAATCCGTCATATTGGAACACCCTCTATTTTAGACTTACAACAAATGTGTTTGATTTTTCAGATCTCTAAAAATTGTTAGTCGGCGCTCAGTGCCTGATCTACAAAGATTGGCCCCCCCGCAAAATATTACCAAAGGCCCCTTTTACCTACCTACCTTTACACACACATATCAGCCTCATTTAAAAACAAGACGCTGCAAATAGCTGTTTCGCATCTCACACCACATTTCCCCACTCCATTGTTCGCAGCGACGTTGGTTCGCAGTGTTGCAACCTGGAGGGAGCGGAATGGTCTGAGGATTTTCAACGAAATTTGTATTCGCTTTTTCCTGGGCTGTTTTCTACCTGTAGGAGTACAGAAATTCAGCTCACCTTTCACCAACGACTCTTTTCCTTCTTTTAAAACTTGGCCTCCCCGATGTAATCAAGGGGTCCCGGGTTCGATACCCCGTGGAGGCACATACTGGTTCGGATCCCACTTTAAACTGTAGGTCCAGTCCCGATTAGCCTTACTGTGCATAAAGTGGACTTAAAACACCAAATCAATCAATCAATCAACACACACATATCATATACATCTCTGCTATCCATTCCTCTCCACAGATCTAACTTTTACGCCAATTGTTTTACCGTTACCTCTGCAGGACACTGGAACAGACTGCCCCCGAAATCCAAGCCCCCGAAATCCTCAATTGTAATATTGAAAAGAAAATTAAAATTACACATGTTAAACATTTTGGACCTAGAATGAATTCCCAGAAAACAATGAATAATATCTTTAGCTAACGAAATTTGCCTCTATAGTTAGTTGTGTGTGTATGTGTGTTCATATAGAAACTGTACTGCATTTATTTTTAATTTTCTCTTCAGATATATTTTTCATTGTGTTAGTAAAAAATGATCTACTGTGATTAACGGTTAATCCAGTTTTTGACTCCTCGTATGCAAACTGTATTACTTTTATTTTATTTTAATTTTAATTTTTTACTTTTATTACTTATTTTTCTATTGTCACTTTATTTTTCACTTTTTAATTGAATACAATTAATTGTAAAGAAAAATTTAACACTATAGTTATTGGTTAAGTGGAAGAGAAGGCATTAATGCCTTAACTTCGCCATGTAAACAAAGTCGTAAATAAATAAATATATAATGTATGCGTGTGTGTGTGATTACACTGCTCTGCAGCAAAAATGAGGTTTTGAAATGAATGAGTGTTCCTAAATGCAATTTTTACGCTGAGTTCAACGGTGCAATCCGTTTTTTCCTATCACGTCAGGTTTTCGAAGAAATCAGGAATTTGTTTCTCATAAAAGTCCCGTTTATATACCATAGGAGGGCATGGAGAGTATTTAGAGTTAAATTGTGATTACACTTTTGTATGTGGTCTGGAAACACTAATTCAACTGCTTTTTGTTTCACGGGTGGTTGAGTATGTTGTATTTCTAGTGCTGAACGGTTGCATGAAGTGACAAATTGTGTATATTCGGACAACAATGTCTTCACGTGGCTGCAAAAACGACCCCAACACTTTCTGTTATATATGTGGGAAGTACATGTTGTGTATAAACAAAGACTAAAGATAACGTCATTCGTCAAATAAGCCTACCTTGCATATTTTGGACTTGTGCTTGGCGATGAAAATAAACCATGGGCACCCCAGAAAGTATGTAAGACTTGTGTGGAAGGTTTGAAGTTCTGGATGAAAGGACAAAGAGAGAAATTCTATTTTGCTCTGCCAATGGTATGGAGGGAACAATTAAACCATACTGATGACTGTTATTTTTGTCAGGTTCAAGTGCAAGGTTTCAGTGCCAAGAACAAAAATGACATAGTGTATCCACATTTGCGATCTGCAATGAGACCAATCAAACATGATGAAAGTCTACCTATTCCTTCTCGTCCATCTTCAAGCTATACATCGCCTCGAAAGGAAGTTGTAAGCGATACAACGGACATCAGTGTATCAGAAGACGACTTTGTACGTGATCTTGCGTTACCAAAGGAAAGTTCTGAACTGTTAGCTTCTGTACTGAAAGACAAGACATTTATTGTTATCTGGCACTAAAATTTCATGTTACAGATCCCGGGAACAAGAAAAGTTTCTTTATTTTCAGAAGAAAGGTCTACGATCTTCTGCAATGACATACCGAAACTTGTAATGTGGCTTGGTGTGAAGTATGTAACTTTTGAATGGAGGCTTTTCATAGATTCTTCTGTAACCAGCCTGAAAGGTGTTTTACTCCACAATAGTAATGTTTCTGGATCTGTACCAGTTGCTTATTCTATTACTTTGAAAGAATCATATGAAAGTTTGCATTGTATGTGGTGACTTCAAAATTATCAACCTTTTACTGGGACTACAAATGGGATACACAAAAATACCCTGTTTCCTGTGCGAGTGGAATAGTCGAGACGGACAAAATCACTGGCAAAGGAATGGCCAACCAGAGGACCCTTGACACCCGGAACAAAGAATGTTATGCATGCGCTCCTTGTGGAACCCACAAAAGTTTTTATCCCTCCTCTACACATTAAATTGGGTATCATGAGCCAGTTTGTACATGCCATAGATAAGGACAGTGAGTGTTTTAAGTACGTATGTAGTGTTTATCACAGAATGACCCTAGATAAGCTGAAAGCAGGTGTTTTTACTAGACCTCAGGTCAGGAAATTAATGTGTGACCCCAATTTTGAGGATACAATGAGCCAAACAGAAAAGCAAGTCTGGGAGAGCTACAAAGATGTTGTAAAAACTTCCTAGGAAACTGAAGGAGTCCAGCTTAGAAAACCATTGTGAACACCATGTTGGAAAATTTGAGAAAACTAGGTTGTAACATGCGCTTTAAGTTACACTTCCTACACTATTTTCCAGATACTTGTCTTGGACTTTACAGCGAGGAACAGGATGAACGTTTCCATCAGGATTTGAAAGACATGGAAAGAAGATACCATGGTGGTTGGACTGTGAACATAATGGCAGACTACTGTTGCTCCCTGAAAAGGGAAAGTACTTCTCATGCATATGGAAAAAGTTCAAAATGACGAAAATTCCTGCCTGTAAAATAAGTGAGGTCACTGTAAATAATATCACTTGTTGGTGGTTCTTGTGAACTGTACGTACATTATGTTTACAATTACATAATTATAATATACACCACGTTTTTAAGTATCGAAATGATCTTGTAGAAGGGTATAAATATATGTCGGTAATGGTTCAATATGCAAATTTTGTTTTCATTTTTTTTCAACAATCTGGACGTGATGGAAGAAAGCTGCTTACATATTTGGAATCAGCGCCCCAAAATTAGGGGGAAACGACATTCGAAACCAAAACATCAAAAAAATAATTTCAAATTGCAGAGCGGTGTTATTGATCTTATGTTGACAAAGTCACATATAAGGGTCTACAGAGTGATTCCAAAGTCCCTTAACACACCCTATAAGAAGTAAAGGCGTTAGGCTGGGTACAATTGGTCATGATTGAAACAGGTTAGGGGGAACGACATTGGTGTGTTCCAATCGCACGTCCGCGATATTGAATTCAACTCACAATTTTTAAATGAAAAGGGGGTGATGTCAGAGAGCGTGATGTGATATATATATATATATGACACTGTTTTCTTGCACCAGTAAAGTGATACATTTGTTACAATCATACAGTCGAAACTTTTTCCTGATTAAAGAAAGATAGGATATGAAATCTTCATCCCTGCATTTCTCGTGAAATTCTACCCTGATTTGATTATAGTCTGACTGCCACGCGGAAAACAAGCGGTGGGTGATCTTAGGTTTGAATTATTCCTGCTTTGTCCCCGCATAATGCAGCTGTAGGACCCACCCCGCTCCAAATCAAATGGTACCGGGAGGTGGGGGGCTAAAGGCGGTCGCAACGTGGTACTGATCACGTCACCTCCAAGATTGCCGACATCGAAAATATGAGGGGCCCCACATAACCTAAATGTGCTTTCATGGCGCGGTGCTATATGCGCAGGAAACTTTACATTTAGCTGTATACCTAGGTATATTGTATTCGCTTCTGTACCCACAGAGTACCTACGCTTTTTTTTTTCTACATACGCATATACGATCCGTGTACTATGCCAATGGCTGAGGGCCCCCTAAAGGCTTACTTGTCTTCGGGGCCACCCTCACCGCGGGGTTTTGCGGATTGTAGATCCGGCACTGCCGGCGCTGTTGTATACGTTGATACTGAGAGTCAGTCATGAAGGATATTGTAATGCAAGGAAGTCCGTGGAAAGTTTCTAAGGTAGGTCAAGACGATTCGTCACACCAGCACTTGTTATTAGAGTTACAAAATAAGTTAGTGAAGTTGGTTAACAAAGGTTCCTCACCAAATAGTTTAGTTAGTTCAAAGAAATTTTATTATCGAATTAAAAATTATAGATAATCGAGTTTGAACTCCAATTAAAAGTTAACCAGTTGACCTACATAAATATGAGTTACATCAACATTAAGCTTATTCATTTTTATTCTCGTGCGTGGCCACACCACACACGCTGACTCGGAGTGACAGTCCGCAGTTTCCACAATTCAACGAACATCACTGTAGTGATAGCACGTGGCGTTTTCACAATGTTCAACACACATCTTTACTCCCTTGAATAAAAATCTGTATAAAATCGGTTTTCGCAGTGAGAATTGATAATGACAGTGGGTTTTAAAAACAGATGCAAAGGGCTTCAAAATAAGACCAAGATTGTATTTGTAGGAATATCCAATACTAAGAAAAAGTTGTTTCACAAAATTGGTAAGACCCTTTTTTCCCTATTTTTTAAAAAGTGAAAATTACGAATTGTGTTTAAAACCTTTCTACCTGCGCTGTATTTAAATGTCATCAAGCTCTGATCACAAGTTGTTGTTTTTTTTATATAGAATTTTAACGAGAGCGGTCGTTTGGTGTATACCAAGAAAACCAGGGCCTCCCAGATGGCGCAGTGGTAGCGTCGTGCCCTTGTAATCAAGGGATCCCGGGGTCGATTCCCGGTGAAGGCACATGGATGTTTTGGATCCCACTTTAAACTGTAGGTCCAGTCCCGATTTGGCTTAATGTGCATAAAGTGGACTTAAAACATCAACCAAGAAAATCGACACTTTTTAATCTCGTGACGATAAAAAATTGAAGGCATACTCGAATAGTTACCACAGCTTAATGCCTAAATGAACGTGTGTATGAGAAAACGCTATTAATGGTATTTCAGTTCGGCCAATTAGGGAGTGGCCCTGATGCAGAGCACACACTTTAGGAACGCACCTCGTATATGTTCCATTTGCATTTAAAATTTCAGTATTAGCAGTGGATTCCTCTACAGTCCGTATCCTCTCGACTCGCTTGATTGAAGCGGTATGCTGTGGGGTTCTTTGTTCCCACAGAAAAGAACTCCCTTTTGAGACCTAGTTGCTCGAGGGAGGGAAGGGAGCGAATACAAAAGATTTAGTGCAACACAATTTCCGAGAAAACGTTCCACCATATGAGCAGATAAGAAGCGTGAATTATGAAACAGTCTCTGGTTTCACAGATAAGCGTCCATCCCGCCACAGAGGCGTTCGTATATGCACTTCGGGGGGGTGGGATGGGGGAGACTGGAGGGAAGAACAGAAACCATCCACAAATGGAACAGTTTAATCCTACGCTGCAGGGTAAAAAAAAATGCATATGTTCGGGAGATGTTTCTCTACAAATATGGCGGGTGTCATCCATCATGACGCTTGCCCGCAAGCTCAAGATATGAAGAACAAATACAGTGCCAGCGTTGCCACTCATTAGTTACGTGGGGAATTTCATAGTTACGGACATAGGTGGATCTATTATTTTCTGGGAGGGGCAGAGAATATGCCGTAAGCATATAAGATGTAACACTAGAAATATTTGACGATTTTTCGATGGTATTAAAACGAGCCTAAAAATGTGTGATATATATTTATATAAAGCACATATATAATGTATGTATGTATATACGTATATGTAGTATATTAGGGCTAAGCCGATACCCTCACCGATACCCACAGAAACTTTGAAAATTGCCATAATTAAAATGTGTTCAAAATATGATTTTGATTTTCTTTATTTTACTTCGCTTTTTGTGCCATTTTTGGATAATTTGCGAAGTTGGAGATGAGTGATGACATGATGAATTGACACTCACAAACATCCTTGCCCATGCCGGGATTCGAACCCGGGACCCCTAGCGCGATGTGCAAACCACTCCGCCACGGGGGCAGGCCGTTCAAAATATTGATCAGTATCCTCTCCAATTACATGCATCAAATTACCAAGAATTTTGCTTTAAAATATTCCATAAATAGATCAGAATGGTAAAATAGATGTTATATAATCACAAAATACAGTTTTTCGTGTACAATTGGTACATAATAAAAATAAAGTATGAATTTTGCATAATTTTCAGGAGAATTAAGACTCCGCGAAATTGTCGCGCGGAATTTTTGCGGATCCATGAAAGACCAATATGAGGGAAAAGTATCGGCTCGTATCTGTAGATGAATTCCAAGCAACACTTTCCGATACCGATAGCAAGGGTATTGGCCCTAAGCCCCCTTTATATAATATAGGGGAAACCGGGTTATTGCCGAACACTTAAGCTTTGATGGTGAATTATGGAATTATTTAGAACATTTTAGACACTGCGTAGGTTCTTGACCTACTTAACTTACTTCCTGTCGCTCCTAGTGGAGCATAGGGCCTCCGTGAAGCATTTCCATCTTGTCCGATTCTTTGCCAAGCTCTTGGCCTCCAATCACGTCTTGCCGGACCCTGTGGCTGAGTGGTTAGCACATCGCGCTGCGACGCCAGGGTTCCCGGGTTCGAATCCCGCTCGGGCTTGGTTGTTTGTGAATGTCCATTCATCCATTTCATCATTTCATCCTCATCTTCGCAAATTAGCCAAGAGGAACAAAACGCGAAGTAAAATAAAATCAATCCAACCACGTCTTCTCTTGTTGCAGCAGCTCCTGCTCGATTGTCCTTCTCCATGTGCATCTGGGACGTGCTCTCCGTCGTGCTCCCTGGGGGTTTCGATCCAAAGCATCCTTTTCTATTGAGCCATCCGGTTTTCTCAGGGTGTGCCCTATCCATTGCTATTTCCACTTCTTTATTTGTTGTATGATTCTTTTCTGACTTGTGATATCCCAAAGTTTCTCATTTGTAATTTTATCAGGCCACTTTATATTCATGATCCTCCTCAAGCACCTATTCACAATGTTTCTAGTTGGTGTCCTATTTTATTTGTTTGCTTTCAAGTTTCACAGCCATATAGTAAAACTGACTTAACATTTGTTCGAAATATCCTGAGCTTTGTTCTTAATCCAATTTGTTTACTTCTCCATATTGGATACAATTGAATGAAAGCTTTATTGGCTTTGCTTATTCTGTTTTTGACATCTTCTTCTGCTCGAAGATATTGAAATGTTTCCACTTCTTCGACTATTGTGTTACCTATTTCCAATTTCTGCTTTTTTTGGCATTTGTTCTAATTTATTTTGTTTTTTCTTCATTTATTTTTAATCCGACAACTATTGATTCAGTTTCAATGTCTTTCAATTTGTTTTCCATATCCTTGAAAACTTAATACCTTCCCTTCAAAATCAACTCGGTAACAATGTTCCCAAATTAAGAAAAAGGTACAGTCGTCATGTTCGGCATTGCCTGGATTTTTTTGAGTAATGCCGATCATCGTGTTTGCCTTACCCCTTATGAAAAATGTTTACTGCAAAGACAAATGAGGTAAAAAAAGTAAGAAATATGTATGATGTAGCATGAGTACTGAAATTATTATTACTATTATTATTTATTATTTGCAGTAGGATTACAGTTACATGATTTAGAAGTGCATAATATGTATTCATGTCCAGATATTATTAGAATGATTAAATCAAGAAGACTTAGGTGCACAGGCCATGTGGCACGAATGGGAGAGGAAAGAAGAGTTTACAGGACTCTTGTTGGGAAACCTGATGGTAAGGGACCTGCAGGAAGGCGAAGATGAGGATGGGAGAGATAATGTTGAGATGGACCTAAAGGAAATCGGTAAGGATGGAGAAGTTTGGATAGATCTTGCTCAGGATAGGGACAGATGGAAGGCTTCTGTTGCTGCAGCCAGAGTTATTACAATTTAGTTTATACTGATTATTTAAGTATAAAGAAAAGAGCTACTTGCCCTACATAAATGAATCTTTTTAGCTCTGCAGTTATGTTATAGTCAGTGGCGGCGATTCGGTGCCAAACTGGGGGCAAGGGCAGTTTCTCTTGGTAGACTAGGCAAAACATTAAGAGCTCATGATGTGGTGCAAAAAATGAAGGGGTTCCCTAATCTGCTCTTCCCTAATTGCCGTCACTGGTGATAGTTTGTGAATATACAAACGTGGACAATTACAGATGCATATGATTGAACATACGAAAGAAATGTATATAAATAGATTCCGAACTATAGTACGAGGGGAGAGTGAAAACTTTTTTTTAGCCTCACATGGAAGGAGTGAAGCTAGGTAGTTAATATTTTGGAGGATGTAAGGTTCGAATTTTAGGACACTCTGTGCGAACTTTTATGAAATTCATATGTTTTCATCTATTTTTTGTCAGGTTGAAAAGTAATGAAGTGTCAGAGAAGAGAGTAGCTGACAGGGCCGCGATTCGGTACCTCTGTCCGCTTCAATGCACAGGCTGCTTTGGTCGAGTGTGGCTTCACCGCACTTCCCCATCCACCTTATTCCCCCGAGCTGCCCCTGTCAGATTTTCATCTTTTCTCTGCTATGGAGAATTCACTTCGAGAACGTCACTTCCACATGGACGAAGGCGGTCATTCAGAGGTGAGAGACTCAGGACAAATCATTCTACCAGATGACTGTAAACAAATTGCAGTACAGAATGCGTAAGTGCATTGATCTGGGGAGGGGGTGATTATAGAGATTATATGATTATGTAGAGAGATCATAATGAGAAACTGTAGCTCAAACACCCCTTCCCTTTGAGGCTCAAAACTTTTCACTCTCCCCTCGTAACTTCTTGATATCATTTGTGCAAGGTTTTCCTTTTGAAGAGTTGAAGTTTAATGCAGTTGCAAGACACTGTGATTCTGATTTAAAATTATAAGCTAACATCGTAGGGTAATATCGAACATATGTTCACCATTACACCTTTCTGAGCCTTATTGTCTTCACCACACGTGCTGTATATTATATAATGTGTTTGAAAATTGCAATAAATTACAAGCAAAGTTCAAAAAACAATCTTGTCCGCTGGCCTTGATGTCTCACAGAATACTGATGACGCTAGGAGCTTAACACATTTTCCGGAATGTACGGATATTTTGGTGCTATGTCTTTTTGGTGCCACACACGTAAGCACCAGGACATTTTGGTGCAAGCAACATATTGCTTTGTGTAACTTTCATGGCCGCTCTGCGTTTCCGATGATTGGCTGTTCAGAATGAGTTTCGTTGAGTGCTAGTCCTCGACGCAGGGCTTTTTTCAGCATGGTATGTACTTCCTTGCGTTTACTTTGAGCTGGTGTACTTCGTCACGGCCTTGGAGCCTTCACTGACGGCGTGCTTGGTCAGTTCACCTGGAAGGAGCAGCCTGGCGGTCGTCTGGGTCTCCCTGCTGGTGATGGTCGATCGCTTGTTGTAATGAGCCAGCCTGGAAGCTTCGTGGCCAATGCGTGTAACGTTTTCGAATACTTTACATTCGTAAACCTTCCATAAAAGAAAAGTGAATGATAGTAATGCTCATGGGTTCAATTTTCGGCCATCAGATGGCGTCGCCCCTGATAGCTCCCCATGTGCTGCCTCTTGCGGCAGATTCTAAACTAGCCGGCTTGCCGTAAATCTCGGCGCACAGTCCGACACTCTCTATCGCCAGGAACAAAACGGCACACAACCAGTTTTTGCTGTCTCTACATCTCTTTCCTCGTCAGCGAGAGACGTGCCTAGCCATGCTGCGTGTCGAATAGAAGCCAGCCATTTGTGCCACTCGTGCGATGGGACACTGCAAAAGAGGATAAAGACTGCAAATGGAGCACTGTGTCATATGGCTTTTGGGCTGAACATTTTGTTAGGTACGTAAACTCAACGCTGCGCACTAGGAATGCAAAAACACATTGCCGTACATTTGCTGTATTTAACGTTCCGTTTCATCTTACATTAAGGCGACGAAACCTTGTTGTTTTGACCCCCCCCCCCCCCCCCTTTGTGCATTGAACAGAATAAGTGAACCAATGCGAGTTTTTACACAAAAAGGAAAAAAGGAATTTGGGCACATGTATGTGTGAACTTGAATTAAATTGCGTTTGCCGGTCCTTGTGCAAAAATGCTTATTCTTGCTATAAACTTGATACACACGCGTAAATAATCTATGAGCAGGCGTAGACCAAATTAATGAACAAGCAGGTCGTGTTCTTCGATCCTGCAGTGCTACGCGTGTTAATTTAACGTTTGTCCAACGAAGCAAAATCGCAACTAATTGAACTAGAATTTGTAAAAACAAAGTATAATCCTTCTTCGAACCCGCAAATTCTTGCAGAACTGTTCATCCCTATTAACCCCCTTTAACGGTAGCATTAAAAATGCGATAGAATCAGAACAATAAGTGGGATATACATGTATCTAAAGATTACTAGTCAAATAAAAGGGAACTTAAAGTGTATTTGAAACACGTACGAGAAAGAGGAGAGGTTTTTGATTAATTTTTGGGGTTTTGTACTGGCTTATTGATGTCCGTTGTCAAAATATGTGTAAGTACTATATATATCTGTAATTGGCGGGTGATTAAATATTAATGATTGTAATAATGCACGCAGGCCGTGCTGTGAATTAACAAGCATGGTTGCATGTCTTGAGAGTTGTATCTTTCTGCATGTAGCAGAAAGTTAGTTTTAGTTGTTAGTTTTCCACTCTTTTTATAAGTCGTCTTGTTTTCATAAAATACGCAATAAAGTGCACAATATATATATATTGTTAAAATTGAAATTTGAAATAGTATATTTTTGCTACGTGCATTCTTGTCCGTAAGCCGGTGTAAGATACGTACGTTACTAGTCATAAACAAATTAAATCCAAGGTCATCATTGGGGCATAGTAATGATATAATAGAGAGAGGGAATAACGTTAACTTAATTACGAGAACAAACTATTCGCAATGGAGAAATCATAAAGGTGCTATTCGTTGCCGGACCCTTCGACATATTTATATGTGTATTCTCTTACAGGGCCTTGTCTCGTGCTTCTCGCAGATTCTGCTCGTAAACTCCCGCATTATCGTGTGAGAAGTACGACGCAAAATTAAGAATTTGTAATGTATAGTACGGGTCTTAACAGTTGGGCTGAAAAGTTCGTAGGCTAACATAGTAAAAAATATTTTTTTGAGAAAATTCGATTTCATTATTCAATATAGTTGCCTTTGAGGGCGATACAACGATTATAGCGGTCATACAATTTTTCGATGCCATTTTTATAGTACGATTTCTCTTTAGCCTCAAAATAGGCCTCAGTTTCGGCGATTATCTCTTCATCAGTGCTAAATTTCTTTCCAGCGAGCATTCTTTTAAGGTCTGCAAACAGGAAAAGTCACTGGGGGCCAGATCTGGAGAATATGGAGGATGGGGAAGCAATTCGTAGTCTAATTCATATAATTTTGCCATCGTTTTCATTGATTTGTGACACGGTGCATTGTCGATTGTGAGCACGCGCGGCACCCATTTTGCACACAGCTTTCGCATGTTCAAATATTCATGCACAATATGTCCAACACGTTCCTTTGATATTTTTAAAGTCTCAGCTATCTCGATCAACTTCACTTTACGATCATTTAAAATTATTTTGTGGACTTTTTTGATGTTTTCGTCGGTAACAGCCTCTTTGGGGCGTCCACTGCGTGCATCGTCTTCGATGCTCATTTCGCCTCGTTTAAATTTAGCAAACCACTTCTCAACGGTTGATTTTCCTGGTGCAGAGTCCGAATAATATTTATCAAGCCAAGCCTTGGCTTCAACAGTATTTTTTTCGCCAAAAAGCAATGCTTTATTAACACACGAAATTCTTTTTTATCCATTTTTTCAAGATAACAAAAGCTGCTTCACTCACAATGCTATATCTCACGAACTAATTATCCGGCAGCTGTGAAATTTATACACGTATCTTTTGAAGGTTAGTACTAAGTAAAAATCACATGGATTTAATTCTAGTAACGCCATCTATGAGTCAGCCTACGAACTTTTCAGCCCAACTGTTATTTTCACTCACAGTTGCCGTTGCCCGTAGCCGCTTCCAGCTTAAATATTGTGGGCAACCGCAACTGACCCCACTATACCTTTACATGCGTTCGAAGATGTCGTTGACGAAGCTGTTCATGATGCTCGTCGCCTTGCTGGATATGCCTGTGTCTGGGTAAACTTGCTTCAACACCTTGTAGCTGTAAATGGCGTGGCTCTCCTTCCTTCCTCCGCTCCTTCTTTTTGTCTCCCTTGGAGATGTTTTTGTGAGCCCTTCCGGCTTTCTTTCGTCTAAAGCGGTCCTTTTATACCTCTTACCTGCATATAAATGTACCTTACGAAAAATATTGTGCCTTACCGTAACAGCCGGTACAGGTCAACGTCGGACGCGCTCGTGGAAGCGAGCATAAAAGCAACGATTTGAAGATTCTCATGAGGTTCCGTCCGCCGAAAGGAAGAGAATTTGATTTACACGAGTCCTTAGCATTTGATTACTTTCTCGTACGAACTCAAATTGCCACCTCGTCGTCCCTATCGAGGAGAAAGTTTCTGGTCGGAATTGCGACGTAATTATCCAGGCTTTTGATGCGGGGTTTATCAGAGAGCGACATTCTAGCTTTATTACTGTCGCTCTCCCCGCCCCACGGGGCATTCCTACCCCGCTTGCAAACGAGAGACTCAAACAAACGACCATGATGGAGGGGGCGAACTGGAGAGATAGAGGGGGGAAATTTGTAACGTTTCGTTTAATTTCCTCCGTTTCCTAGATGGGATTCGCCCAACTTTCTCCGATGGACGACCGAAGATAACATCGTTTTCCGTAAAGAGCGACCAGAGATGGTGCGGGATGCAGAAATTTTGCGAGATGAGGGCGGTTGCCGGATGCTGGATGAGCGAACGCGGTCGTTTCGGCATTTGTTCTCGTGCTGATGTGAACTGGGAATATGTTCGGCAAAGTTTGCGACGAGTGTGCTCTCATGTATGGAAACGACCTTGTGAGTTCTCTGATGATTGATTGATTGATATTTTACGTCGCTTTTCTGCCACTTTTGGCCATACCCTGTCCCAGCTATATCTGGAGAAAGGTCGCGCATAGCGGTAGAGAAGGGGAGGAAATCGAGTGGGCAGAGCGAAGCAGTACACGCTACTGGAAAGTCTGGTAACTGCAGTCGCTTTCCCCCTCCACGCAATCCCATTCCCTCTCACGTGTTCATTGGTGGAGCCATCTTGCGTCACTACTTGCGCAGAGACATGTTTCCGTTCGCCTGCTCCAGAGATGACTCAGACAGAGTGTAGTCGCTAATGAGGATGAGTGATGATATGGTGAAATTGATGAAGGGATACTCGCACAGAGGAACGCCGAGATTTGAACCCGGAACCCATGGTGTCGAGATTTCTCTGACGAACATCGTCACTGCTAACAATTGAAATCTACGAGCACGAATATATGCGTATACAGGGTGAACCGTATAACAGCGACAAATGTTCACATCACGTAAAGGATAACCTTTCCTATAGTTGTTTTACGCACCGGACCCTTATGACCGACTTTCGTGATGGAGTGGTTATCACAACGCGCTATAACACCAGTGAAATGGTTTATTGATTTGGTGTTTTAAGTCCCCTTTATGCACAATAAGGCTAATCGGGACTGGACCTACAGTTTAACCTTTACTTTCCCAATGGTCTATGAGTGTTCCATCCACAATATAGCCCGAGTCGCCGATGGCACACTCATGGACCATCGTGCTAATTAAACAATACATGTGCTTTTAGGACCTTCATACTTGTATGTGATGTTGTAAACGCTGACAGATGTTGAGATAAGACTTTGAAATGTCATGTGGAAGAAAACCCACCCACCCAGGACCCCCCTAGCCCCCCCGACTCCAAAGTTACGTATGGAAGTTGGCGCGAATTTTAATTTTGTACACTTATTTGACATAAAATGTTATAACTCGTAGACTATTTGACCAATTTACTTCGGCTAACTTTTGTTTTTCCGCTGAAACATCAGGGCATGCAACCGTGCAGGAATTAAAACGCCAAAGGCAATAAGAGGGGTTGGGTGGTCCGCGGCCCCCAACTTTCAATGAAAAAATCATAAAAATGGGGAGTTTTCCCCTCATTCCCCGCTATTTTGGGAAGAGGAGGCAAAGGTTAGCCTTATTTTCAAAGCATGGTACTTCGCAACCGAATGAAAGTCATTTCATGTTCCTGGGTGCAATACATTATCGAATATGTGAAAAAACTCCCCATTTTTATGTTTTTTTTTTCATTGAAAGTTGGGGGCCGCGTCCCACCCAACCCCTCTTATTGGCTTTGGCGTTTTGATTCCTTCACGGTTGCATGCCCTGATGTTCTAGCTGCAAAACAAAAGTTACCCGAAGTAGATTTCTCAAATAGTCTCCGAGATATAACGTTTTTCTGAAATAAGTGTAAAATTTAAAAATCGCGCGCAAAGGCGGCGGCCAGGGAAACGTTACTTTCGAAACCCCGCTCGGCGGTCTAAAGGTTAAAGTGGGATCCGAACCGCTATGTACCTCCACCGGGTATCGAACTACAACGCCAGGTGTCACGAGTTCGAATCCCATGGATGGATTTTCCTTATGAGTTTCCCTTCACCTTATCGTCACTTCGCGATTAGCAGAGAAGCGACGTTAAATGACAAAAATTAATTCAAATGAAAAGTGACCACATTTTTATTCCCGGCTGGACAAGCCGTCATTCCTGCTGACTTTCCTCCACATGGTCAGCTATGGCATTAAGAGTCGGACTACTAAACGGGAATTACCTTCTGGGGGGGGGGGGGACATGTGACGTCATGTTTACTGGCCAGCAGCACCTTTTTACTTCCACTTTCTTTTAAGCTCAGTTTTCCAAATTCTTGGCTGAGGGATCAATCGAGACATTCTCAGGGGAAAAGAAATTCAACAACCAAGCCGTTAAGTGAGCGTTATTACTTTCGGTCACTTTTTACGCTCCGAATGGCGATCGTAATTCTTGCATCGCTGCCTTCCGAAGCGGACACCGTTTAATCCGAAGCCTGTCGCGTCACCTCCCCCGACGAGGAGAGGTCAATTAATCGTCGTTCGTTTCGGAAAACACGGTTATTATTGACGACCTTGCTTTCTAATTAAGAGCTAATTACATGCCTTTGATCTCTTTGGTGAGTGATTTGTGAATATTCGCGTTTCGTTTTTCTTCTCTGCGCAATTCGTTGTGTTGTATTCAATGGTGGTACCAATCACGCTATTTTTATGACGGCATGGGTATATTTAAATGTGACACCTGTTAATGCGTACTCTTGAAGGACATTGTGCGCACTCTTAGATGAACTGTCCTCTAGGAGTGCGCAATTACATTTTTTCATAAATGTTTAAAAATAATACTAGTTTATTATTACCTGGATGAGTCAGTGTATCAATATCTGTTTTAGTGCAAACTGTTTGTCGTTATAATGATATCTTTAGCTTCTGTGTGGTTGCAAAGTTAAGTGCGTACTCTTACAGGATTCTTCATATAGTTAAAGTCCTGTTTAGAACGTCACTTTTGTATAGCTGAAGTCCTGATTCGATCAGTTTCCCTCTGACAACCATGTGTCAAGTCCACGTGGAGCCCAGTAAATCCTCCCCCTCAAACCTTTCCCACCAATAGCGTCCGTTTTAGGAACTGACAGTACTTGTCAAGTCCACGTGGAGTAAATGAGATGTTGCCAAATCAGTTTCTTTAGAGATTTCATGACTTGAGGTTGCGGTTATCTTTGCCAGGTTGTGTTATTGTGATGTGCTATTTTTATACGATGTGGAGGCCTTGGGAGTGTAACGGCTCCATGGCTCTATTCAGTGGGGGCGATTGGGTTAAAAAAAACTGGGGTGGCAAGGTGGCAAAACTATGGGCCAAGGACAGTTTCCTTTCCCTTGGTACATAAGGTTTAGCATAGTGTGGAGGCAAAAGTTGCAAAAAGTGGGGGGCAACTGCCCTCCCTAATTGCCGCCACTGATTGTAATTCAAATTTTGAGGATGCACGGGCGACAGTGCTCTCTCAGCGGCTGTGATTTCTCACCATCAACAGCGAGAAAAGATTTCCTCTTCATTGCTTCCAGGTGGTTGCCAGATCGGGCTGCAAGTAGCAAACTTTAGGGAAACCTCTGGCGGTCGAGAGATGGAGATGGTTACCAGAATCACGGATATCTGGGTTTGTCTCGTCCAAGTACGGGTATGCCGATATTGTTTGCTTCAGAGGTGGCATATGTTTGAGGTTGTCCCAGAAGGTTTGGTCTATCCACATGGCGACTTCCTCAAGTCACCCCAGCTCCAATAGTGTGGTTCGAAAGTAGATAAAAGGGGTAGCATATTTCACTTCTTGTGGAGAACATACCCTTTTGAGTATTGATACTACATTCATTCCTGAATGTAAAGACACCCCCAAGTTTTTAAGCTCTCGTTCGTCTGTAACGACGTCATCAAAATCTGTCATGTCACGTACCCGTGTCCTTTTGACACCATAGGTATCGTTACCTTTTCTATCGGACTGATTTTCTAAGGCAGAAGGTAACACCTAGTCCTTTGCCAGAAGTTACAGGTCGGAATATACCCGTTCTATCCTCGAACAGATTTGCATTCTATTATCAATTTGTTCTTCACAACAATTCACGAGTCGCTGATTTCTGATTAAACTCCGTACCAGCTAACTGTAGACCAGGCGAACGAGAGCAAGTATCTGCGCAAGTAGTGACGCCAGACGGCTCCACCAATGAACAGTGAGAGAAACGGGATTGTGTAATGGGCGACGGGAGTTACCCGTTCTCTCTGTAAGCGTTGCAAACTTTTGTAAAGGATAATACCGAACGCACATGGCAAACGGCCTGAAATTTTGTCTCCAGGTCCGTACGATTCTTTTAAGAATTTCTTAGGGGAATATTAAAGATAAAACTGAAACAGCAAATTTTGACAAGCCGTGCCTTTAGCGTGCGGACTAAGGTATGGACCGTACGGTTGGCAACACTGCGCTTTCACCACTAGATTTTCCTCCTCCTCCTCTGCCTATATGCGCTGCCCTGCTCTATAGTTATCTGCGACAGGGTATAGTTTGGTGTCTTGACGTCACCAGCTGACGTAGTATCGCTATTCCTTACAGCTTACGTAATTTTCTTGACGCTGCTGATTCCTGTGGAAAGATTAAATATCTTGTTAGCTGTGAGAATTAGGTACCCGGGTTAAGACCCTAGGTCGCCTTAACTGCTGACTGCGCTGGTGATGACCAAATGAAAAATACTGGTTATGTTTAGGTTAAGACCTCTCCCCCTTCCAAGTTTCCGTAAAGATCCTCAAACAGCGATGCCTTCGTCCAATGGGTAAAGACCCAGTTGGGGTGGAGCAGTTAGGGTGGAAAACACACGAGTAAAGACCCTGCATGCAGCCCTGGCCCAAAACCATGGTAACGGTTGAAGTTTTTGCTTGCGATGACGTGTGACCGGCCAAGTGATTGCATCACTTCAATGTCAAGTCACGTGAAATGACAAAACGACAGTGTTGCAGTATGCAGATATTAAACACCAGAACAAGAACAATGTCTAGATGAGTATGTGTACTACAGGCTGTGGAAAAGGAGATGCGATAGCCACTAACGCCGTCAAACGGTTGGGCGGGAACTTTACGTCACATACCATGAAGAAGTAATAGGATCTGAGCTGATTATGTCCTTTGCGATTAGTCACTTCATTAAATGCTTTACTAATTCTCATCAATTTACATTGTCGAGTTTATTATTTGGAAGATGTATGTTGTAATAAATAATAATGACAAGTGGTGTGCGGTATCTAGAAAAGTCGGAAAAATTCTGTCCCGATCCCGACTTCAGCAAATGACTTCCCTACTTTTCTGGATCCCGAGCAGTCGGGAAATACCGAATGGTCATTTCAAAACGGTATTAATTCTTTTTCTTTTCTACATTGCAAGTGCCTGGAACTTATCGGAAATTGTTAGTTTTCATTCCAGAAATGCAAAGACTATCACTTAAGGTGAAAATGACGTGTAGAATTTGAGATTTCCAGAGCCTCGGGAAATTTCGGAATTTTCCCGTCCTCAAAATTTCCCGACTAGTCAAGAAATTATGAATAATTCCCGTCCCGATTGTCGGTATTTAAAAAAAATTCCCGTTCCGATCAATAATATTCTGTCCCGCATAACAATAAGTACCTATCGATATTTATTTTCAATTTGTCTAAAGCCACAAAATGTAAATGGATGGAAATGCTCATTTGTGTACTCGATTTCGTGTGTTCAGTTTCTGGTATTGTTTTCCTATCTGCATAGTGCAACACTAGCGCATAGATTTGGAATTCATTTCATTGATAAATTCACTTCTTACCGTCGTTTCGTCATCACGAGTAAACAACGGATTGGCCCAACCTATACTTCTAATAACCTTGCCTGCATGTCTCCCCGCTTCTGTGAATTTGCCTCGCTTTTATAGCCGGATTTTGTTAATTTCGTTGCCAAGTAGTATCCAACTGTTAGAGTGTTGCTAAGGCGATAATTTAGATATTTGCTCTTCTGGCTTTTCATAAATTATAAGTAATATTCCAAAAGTATCCTTTAATTTTTAGTAATCCTTTGAGATTATAATCTTCTTTAATTTCTGAAGCGTTAATATTTAAGCGAAATATAATTATTCGTCCTTCTAAATATTTCCAAAAATGTCCAGTTGGGAAAGAGGCCGTCGTATAGGACCATCCTGAATACTTAAATATGATAAGGTGGTGTTCCTATAGGAGAGTCCTAACTTGCCGATGACAGGAAAGTCACGCTCGTAGAGAGGTATCTGTCAGTCATAATTAAAATTCTATTCCAGAACTCTTGTCGCTTCATTACTTAACTGTTTTGTGTTCATGTACAGTCACCAAAAGTGGTACACCTAGATCCTAAAATGGATTTTAATGCCAAATTCCCGATGACAACTTCTAGCAGCGCCGTAAAGTCAGGCCACACACACACAACACCATGCAGGGAAACTTGCATTTCAGGATCTAGATATCCAATTTTCATTGCCGGTTAATCAATACAGAGTTGACAATACAAGTTCAACCATTTTTACAACAAACGTACCTACCTAGCTCATACTCATAATATAGCTCTCCACGTTTAGATACAAGAAGTCATTTTTAAACTACAGTATTGCACAGGCTGCTGCTTACAGTCTTAATTTACAGTAACTGTGGTCTTGACTTACTTGACTTAATTCCTGTTGTTCCCTGTGGAACATAGGGCATCAACAAAGCATCTCCATCTGGTCCTACTGACGGCAATTCTCTTCACTGCATTCCAGCTCTTTCCTTCCTCCAAGGCCTCAGCGTGAACAGATCTTCGCCACGTCTGTCTAGGCCTCCCTCTTTTCCTTCTTCCCTGCGGGTTCCAGTCTAGTGCCTCTCTCTCGACAGCCTTATTTTCCTTCCTCAACGTATGCCCTATCCAATTCCATTTTCGCCGCCTTATTTGTATGGACACCTCGGTTTCTCCAGATTTTCTCCAAAGTTCTTGGTTTTGAATCACTTCTGGCCAAAAGATATTCAAATTTTTTCTCAGGCAGCGATTGATGAAGGTCTGTAATTTAGAGGTAATCGTTTTTGTTACTTTCCATGTCTCAGACCCATACAACAGTACAGACTTAACGTTACTTCGAAAAATACGAAGTTTGGTCTTCATAGATATCTTCTTGTTTTTCCATACTGGATAGAACCTCACAAAAGGTACCATTTGCTTTTTGGATTCGTTGAGAAACATCCTGTGCAGCCCCTCCGTCTTTTGCCACCACACTACCCAGGTAAGTAAAGCTATCCACATTTTCAATAATCTCTACACCCATATTAAACGGGTCTGTTTTTGTGGAGTTAATCCTCAGTGCCTTGGTCTTCTTGGAGTTAATCACAAGTCCTGCTTTTTTGCACTTTCTATCAGATCTGCTAGTTTTGTTTGCATATCACCATGTGCTTCAGATAAGAAGCACAAATCGTCTGCAAAATCAAGGTCTTCTAGTCTGTTATTCAATCCCCATTGGATACCACGTCTTTTCCCTCATATTACATTTCGCATCACTGCATCGATCACGATCAGGAACATTGTAGGTGATAATATACAACCTTGCCTCACTCCAGACTGCACATAACTCTACATGTATAATCACGATAAGTTTCTCGGATAAGATCAAGAATTTTTGTGGGCACTCCATATCGTTTCACTTCCTTCCACATTGCATTTCTGTTGACCGAGTCAAATGCTTTCTCGAAGTCAACGAAAACTGTATAGAGACGAGATGACCATTCTATACATTGTTCCAAAATTATCCGCAAGGTGTTAATTTGATCAATACAGGAGCGATTTGGTCGAAACCCTGCCTGTTCTCTTCTGAGTCTCAAGTTAACATGCTCCTTAATTCTGTTTAGGATAACTCTAGTGAAGATCTTACTCGGAATGGAGAGAAGTGCTATACCTCTCCAGTTGTCACACTTTGATGTATCCCCTTTTTTCGGTAGCTTCACCAACAGGCCACTCCTCCAGTCCTTAGGCATCACTCCCTCTATCCATATCTTCTCAAATAAGGGCTGCAACATATTTGCTGTGGTGTTTATATCACTTTTCAGCACTTCCGGTGGTATGTTGTCGACACCAGCTGCTTTACAATTACGTACCTCTCTCAGAGCCTGTTCAATCTCTCCTACTGTTGGAACATCCGTCCTAATTCTTACACTGGGGCCAACATCACCATCATTATCATCTTCCTCTTCCCCCTGGTCTATCTGAGCATCCACAGAGCGATTAATGGTTGCAGAGAAATGCTCCTTCCAACGTTTCAGTTGGTCCTCAGTATTCGTAAGGAGTGTACCATCTTTACTTCTCACTGGTCGATTTCTCTGCATCTGTTACCTTGACAGAACTTTTGTGATGACGTATAGTTCTTTAAGATTCCTCTTTTTTGCTGCTTCCTCCGCCTGCTGAGACAGATTGTCTACCCAATTTCTTTGATCCCTACGAACACTACTCTTTACTTCTCGATCCTTCTCTGTATACTTTGTTTGCAATTCTGCCTTCCTTGCCCTTGTCCTGCTTGAGTTCATTGCCTCCTTAATTACTTTTCGCTCATTAATCCTTTCCCAGGTCTGCAGAGACATCCAATCTTTTTTCCTCCTATCCTTGAAGCCCAGAACCTTTTCACTTACTTCTGCGAAGGCAGATCAAATTTTTGTCCATTCTCTTTCAATTGTTTCATTCTGCTCACTTTCATCGGTCAATACTTGGAACCGATTTCTCAGTTCAATCCTGAAGGTTTCCTGGAGATTCTTATCCTTTAACTTACTAACATCATACCGCTTCCTTGTCTGTTCCATTCTCTTCTCTTCTTCCGAGCTTGAATTTTCATTTTAAAGTTAGCCACTACCAATGTCTGCACCTCTCTTGTATGTTACATCCTGTAGCGAACGTCGCCACCTCCGTCAAATCGCCACGTGGTCTATCTGGTTTTCTGAGTAACTGTGGTAGCTTACTGTAATTTAAGCTTTTGTTGTACTCCACAAAAAATCTGATTTGCAAGTCTAGTAATCTTCTAAGCACATTTTTTATATATAATAAAATATGGCGACATCTATTGGCAATTCCAGAGGCGTCTCGTGAACGCATGCGTCAATTGTGGGAAAAGGGACAGTTTGCTCTGCGACGACATTAATGAGCATTTATACATTCTAATTTCTTCATATAGGAGAAGTATTTATTTTACATGAGAGCGCTCATATTACATTTCTTGGATCTGAAGTGACGCATGCGTCAATTGTGGGGAAAAAATTATTACTTTCTTTCACTTCAGATCCAAGAAATGTACTATAAGCTTAGTTGAGCGCTCTTGTGTAAAATAAATACTTCTCCTATATGAAGAAATTAGAATGTAGAAATGCTCATTAATGTCGTCCCAGAGCAAGCTGTCCTTTTTCGCACAATTGACGCATGCGCAGCATGCACCGCATGCGTTCACGAGACGTCTCTGCTTTTAACTAACTTCCATGTCTGTAGAAAAAAGTGAAAGTAGACGAAATACAACGGCATGACTTTCGTGACCACTAGACCGAAGGATGGAAATGGGGGTCCTGGGTTCACATTCAAACACCTGTCTGCAAGTGACGTATTTATCGCGCAGTAAATAAATGAATTACAAGCCTGTGTCTGATGCGGACACGCAACGAATGCTGAGCACAAAGCATTCTGGGAAATGAGTAGCCGTTATGAGAGGGCCGATTCATCGGTTAATGTCCCGTGAGTGGTTCGGTTTTGGAAGTTGAAGAGTCGATACTATCCCCTCTCCCCTGGTTTATCATCGTTATACAAGTACCAGACGCGGTGCTCGGAATAAGGGATGTGGGTACAATGACGCTAGTCGTAAAAACAAAGAAGGTACAGAACGCAGATAGCGATTGGCTACTCGACTGAAAATATCTTAATCACGGAGCGCGCTCACCAGCTGCAACAATCACATTCAACGCAAAGTGTTGCCACACATCTACTCTATGCCACCTTGGCCTTCCGTGCACAAGCACCTTCACACGGTCTCCACATTGAAGTTGCAAAGTACGGCAACAGCGTATCCGCAGTCATGTGACTGAGACTCCACGTGGAGTAGACGAGCAGAATGACAGCTGCGCCCATTGGCTGACTGGGATTGGACGAAAACAACTCGCCCGCTGTTTATCCCCACCCACGTTCTTGGCGACGACTTCCTTCAGTTCTTGGACGTTAACGAAGTAAACATAATCCTCCCTGGCAACCTACATACAAAAATAGGTCTTGACGTGGCCACCTGACGAAGTGGAGCCTGGGCCACTGAAACTCCTCCCTGGAAACTTCATGCACCTACAGTATATAGAGGTCGTTGTGACCGACAGACAAGGTGGAGCCTAGGCCACCAAGAATAATCCTCCAAGGCAACCATTTATAGACACTATATGATCTAACAGACTACACGCTACCCTGAAGACGGAGGCAGATTCAGCCTCCCAAACGTTGCTAATTATTTTGAAATTAACACTGGTTAAAAGTCCAAAACCAAGAAAGAGATATATTCAGTACTTCGGCTATCGAAATGGTCACCGCACGCCACTGATTTGGTTAGATTTCATTCATTCGGTTGCGTTCATCCGTTTCCACATTGAAGTTCTGCGTAACCACGAAAGTCTGACGGCAGAAAACACCACTTTTAATGCGTTTTTATATTTACTTGTGTCTTTCTTCTGCAACACCTGCCTGTTTAGAAAACTTACCATCGCTTTGCCTACTGTTTCTTTTTTTTTTTCAATCTTACAATTCGCGATTAAAATCATCCGATATGCCATCTGGTGAGATTTTCAGGAATCACTCCACGTAGGACTCCTCGCTGCACTTCGCCGTGTTGAAGCCGTTCAAAGCATGAGGAACATGCGAAAAAGTAGCGTATACTGTTCAGTTTTTTGCTCTAAATAGTTTCGTGGTTCAGGACAGGTGAAAAGCTTACATGTGTTTTCCACCCCGTGGAATCAACAAAATGAAATGTTTAAATAAATCAGAGAAAACAACTAATTGACAAGATTGCCATAACTGAAATGCGGCAAGGAAATTCTGTTCACTCTATTTTCAGAAATTATCTTTCGGAAAGATTATTTTATTGCCATGAAAGCAAGTTTTAAATTGTTCTTTATGAATATAACATTTTTTCGAAAACAATGTATTATGTATATAATTTGGAACAGGTTTTTCATGTCAAAGTAGAAATGTCCATTAATTAATGTCCGTAATCATAAAGGTAAGTCAGAAAAACATAATTGACATGCTAATGTTGCTGTTTCATTCAGTATGTTAATTTTCAGTGAAGACCGAAAAGAGCCTCAATGAAATTGTTGTTATTGTTATTATCATTATCCGGTGTTGTTATTAAACCAGCCTGCCTCTTTGGGGAAAAAAACTGCAACAGCATGTTTTCATTTATTTCCTCCCAAGCTTTGCAATACAGGTGAATTGTTTTATTTTCAAATCATTTCTGAGAGCCCCAGTTAGGCAGTTACAACCGAGGTGCAGTGCAGATGAAACAGCACCGCTTTGAAAAACCAGTGCGTATACATTAGTTTCGTGTGCGTTTCTCGTGTTATTTTTATTATCATAATTAAATGCTTCGCTATCAGCACAGCTTTACCTTCGTTTTAGTTCCTGGAATTCACATCGCATTTGCAATATTTAAATATAACGCGTCATTTAAACGTTTGTTCCATACCAGCAATGACAACACGCTGCTATTACGTACTACTACTGAATGTAAACAAAGATCTACTCTACGTACAGCGGCCATATTGGAAGCGACACTAGCGCTCAGGTGGTAATTTTAATCGCGAATAGGCCCATCTAGTTCGCTGCACTTTCCGACTCTCTTTGCACCAAAGCGTCTAGATGCTTACACGGTGCAACACCGAATTGTCTACTTCGTCCATTTGGTGTCAAGTAGTGTATTTTGCGTCTGCACCGTTTGCACTGCGTTCTGGAGCGGTGTAGTGTGTGGTACACAGTGATGTGCGTCTACGCGTAAACAACGATAGTCTACATTCTACACGTAGACTATTTTATACACGTAGATTACGTAATCTATGTAAACAACATGGCGAAAGGTGATAACTTATCAAAGGGCGCCGTGGAATTAAAATAAAATTATACTGCGTATCAGTTGCTGATGTGTGAGGAGAACTTTTCATACTCTTTCTTCCAAATTCGAACAATTTCTCACCTAGGAAGAAACCTAATATAGGAAATATTATAGTGTTTTGTGGGAAAAAGACCACTCTTGCCTCACGACTGCCATCTGTTGTTGTTTTTTTGCATACTATTTATCTTGCTCCATTGATAATAGAAGAGAAGAGAAATTTTGTTGTAAATAGGGTTCTTTTCATTTCGTTAGGAACCAATACAGTTGAAAATGTCACTTTCCTTTCATGAAACCCTTGAAAATTAATTTTAATGCACTTTAGATTGTCTACGTAGTATATGTAAACTACAACCCAATGTAATCTACGCGTAGATTACGTGTAGACAACACATGTAGAGGTAAACTTATAGTCTACGGCACATCACTGGTGGTACATGATCACGTGGTCCGTGCTAACCAATCAAATGAACGTTAAAGCAACAGACGGGCATTTGTTGCATCTTCTGAACTTGAACACCGCTTTTCGCGTATTTGGTTGTACGTCATTTCCTTGCTTGTTTTGCCTACTCTTAGTGTTCTTTCGCTCAGTTTTAGCGCCTGATTTTCTAGTTTAGTGCCTATTTATCCCCTTTAGTTCTCTCACTGCCTGTCTCCTCAATGTTAGTGCTCTTTACTCACGCTCGCCTTTATACACTTAGTGTCTGTTTAGCTAACGTAGTGCCTTAGTGACGTACACTTAAAACCTATTTCATCAATTTTAGTACTCTTTATCCATTTAGTGCCTCTTTAAATAATTTAGTGTCTACTTATCCTGTTTAGTTGCCTCTTAGTGCCTGCCTCCTCAATGTTCGTGAATCCTTATCACAGGTTAGTGTTCTACATCCACGCTAAGTGACTATTCAACAAATTTAGTGCTTCTGCATCTCAGTTTAGTGGCTGTCTAGCTACTTTAGTGCCTGTTTCCACGCTTTATTTCCCTCTTACTGCCAGTCTCCTTATTGTTAGTACCTCTCTTCCCATACCTAGTTCCTATCTCCGCAATTTTAGCGCGTTTGTTTCTATTTAGTGCCTGTTTAACTCATTTAGTCCCTAATATGTCCTTTTTAGTTCCTTCTTTTAGTCTGCATAACTAATTTAGTGCCTATTCATCCACTTCATTTCTCCCTTGGTGTCTGCCTCAATGTTGGGCGTCGGGAGGGGGGCCGAATGGGACGGTGGACCCCCCTGGAAATTGACATCGTATATTTAAAAATACAAGCTGGCCTAAAGTTTGTTACTCTTATTGTTACGAACAGAAATAAAGTTCATTTAGTTAGTGTTCGAACAGAAGAATCAAAGTAAAAATGCATTGGATCGAAAACTTCGAGTGAAAAATACAGGAACAAGGTTATATTCTACCATTTCATCCAAAGAACAAATGGTTCCACAGTTTTCAAAATTCTAATAATTACAGTTGTAGATGAGAGGTCACACAACAAACTTTATGGAAAAAAATCCCCCTAACATTTAAAGCCTTTTCTTGAACGAGACATGCCAAAATTAATACCAAAATGCATTTCAGATACTAACTGCATAAAATGTAAAATAAATAATGGAAAATAGTTGGTGCATCGAGTTTCCCCATTTACATAATAATGACAATAATTAATAATTATTATTATTATTTCGAGTAAGATCTATTTTTGTTACTTGATAATATTTATTACTGTATAATAACATTTATAACCGTGTTAAAAATACTTGTTATTTTTTTATTATTCAACTTTTATCATTTGCCCGACCCCCCACGTGCAAAAAATTCTGGCGACGCCCATGGCTCCGTACAACAGGCTAGTGCTCTTTGTCAACACTTAGTGCCTATTCCTAAATTTTAGTGCTTCTTTTTCTATTTAGTGCCTACTTATTCCCTTTAGTTGCCTCTTAGTACGCGTATCCTGATTGTTGGTACTTCTGTATCACGTGTTAATGTTCTTTACCCACACTTGATGTCAATTTCCCCACTTTTGTTCCCTTTTAGTACACTTTGACATATAATCCCGTCGACTTATTCCACTAACTAATTATAATCGCTTTCTGTACAGAGTTTTCACTTTAAGCGCCTAGGGATTTCCAAAAGCCCTTCCCACATTTAAATTCACTATAACATTGTAACGAACAGAGATATTTCAGTGAAATAAAGTTTCTACTGCCGGTATTTTGTAATGTTTTACCTGGCAACACTGCACGTTGAGAGGGTCAGGTGACTGTGAGCGATCAGGTTTTTTCGGGCATTTCGGATTCAGGACGAGATTGCAGGAATGCATCGATGTGAATGGTGCTCGGTTGGAGGTATGGCGATGAGGACGACAAACATGCAGTGCTGCCAGGTATAAATTTAAAGACCGCTGTGAAGTACAAACTTTATTTCACTGAAATATCTCTGTTCGTTACAAAGTTATAATTACGGCTCGGAAGTTGAGGAAATATCCTTTTTCTTCCTAGTGTCCGAAGACGAGGCCCAACATAATATATGTTCATTTTGGGTCATTGTAGGCCAGAAAAAGGTGGGTTTTATTTGTCCATTTTTGCCTTTTTCGGCGTTTTGGTCCTTTTTTAGCCTTTTTTTAGGTCTTAACGGTTTTTTTTTGCAACTTCACATTCTTTCGATTACGTTTTTACTGCCCATTCTCAATTCGAATCATCATCACTTCATCACCTCTTAAACATCCTTTCTGTAGAAAAGAAATAAAAAAAGAAAGGAAATATATTTGAACCATCCCTGAAACGAGAGAAAAATATTTTTGGACTGAAAGAAGATGCATTTCATTCATATAGTTTTTTCGCACTGTATGTTCCATACCACCAGAATTTTTAATTTTTTTTATTCATTAAATATGTAATTAAAACTGAAGTTATTAATTAATTTGGATCACATTTATACGTCCTTCTTTCCGTTTTTACGTCCTTTTTTATATTTTTAGGTCTTTTATAGGTATTTTTTTGGCAATTTATAGGCCTTCAACTTCCGAGCTCTAGTTATAATGGATTCAATGTGGGAAGGGCTTTTGGAAAACCCTGTATATTGTCAGTTGACGGTTCTGATGCACATGGAAGCGTATTGAAGGACCAATTCTCCAACTTCCACGATAACAAGAATGCCCTCTGTGGAGATCTAGTTAGAACTCAATCTGCGGAAGGAGTTCCCCACAATCAACCTTGGCAGGGGCATCTTTGTCAGTGACGTATTTTGTTCTCTGAAATTCGATGGAGATGAAGAAACAAGCGGCTGTCAAGTCGCGAGAATCACAGAGGATCCTGTCTTTGGAGGCTTCAAAGGTTGCAGCCGCCTTAATCAGGGCTGCGTAAACAGATTACGGCATCGCTGACGTAACAATAACAGCCATTGTCATTGTTGGTGGTCTTTCGGAAGGAGAGGCGTCGGAGGTGGTGGATGAATTTGCAAGGGATAGAGGTGGTACCTGGAAATGGATTTCAGAAGGGAGGGCGGCAAGTTCTAACGGAACGAGTGGCGTCCCCGCTGGGAGGGTTAGGTGGGCTGCAGCCCATAGTAAGATGTCCAAACTTACATGAAAAATTCAGAATCTATGTTATTTTAATAATTCAAATTTTAAGAATACAGGATGTCCAAATAGTCACGCAGCCGAAACTTTGAACGTGCGTAACTTTCGTACAAAAAGCAATAGAGACATGGAACTTATACTGGGTCTTAATATATTAATTGATTGAACTTAACCCGTTATTACATTCAAATATTTATATACATATATATATATATATATATATATATATATAGAGAGAGAGAGAGAGAGAGAGAGAGAGAGAGAGAGAGAGAGAGACTAAGATGGGGAAATACTGTGCAGTTTTTGTTCATTATGTTTTTTTGAAGTTATGAATGTGTAGTAACATACGGAAAAAGTAACACAGAATGCACTATCCTTTGCCAACACACAGTAAATTTCCGAAAGCTCAGTAGACAATATTTCAGCAGAAAACTAACGAAAAGCATGACCATGCAAACGCGCAGTCTTACCCGCAGCGCGGGGTAAGACTGAGATCATGTTCGGGTAAGAATGCGCATCGTACTAACACATTGTAAACAGACTCACATTTTTATGAAGGTCCTATAAAAAGGAACACAAATCACTTAAGAAAGTTCCACTTTCATATGAGAAGTGTTTGTCGTGCCATCCAAACATGTAGCTCAGTGAATCAAGTCCTCGTCTGTGGGATCAATGTACTCCTCATCACAACCAGAGCAACTGTACTCTTTCTTTTGACGTTGCCAGCTTGATATGTCTTCTTCAGCAAGGATGTTCGTTTTCATCATCATACCAATAGCAGATGGCGGTGCCCCTTCAAGTAGTTCTGCTGTCATTCTCTTCCGTGGAAAGATGAATGCCGGAGGAATGAAACTTCCTGACGCGCTCATACGACATACAGCAGTGATGGTTTGTCCACGTTCTCCACTAACAACTTCCTTATGCAATCCTCTCTCCTTCACACTTATCACCTTTGGAGGTTTCGAAGGAACTGTGCTGACATCAGATCATCCATATTAAAATTTATATCTATCCAATAATTACTGCAGATTTGTAAAATGTCTGTTCACCTGGAATTTATTGCGCAGTCTTGCCCCGTGCTGCAATCGGGAACAAAGCACGTGATGCTGTCGGGCCATTGCACAATGCAATCAAAACAAATACACAGATGGACTAGGCATTAACACAGCAGCCTCTATGAATCAACATCGTGATATTCTCTACATTTACAGTGAAGAAATTATACGAAAACTCAGTATCCAAATAAATAGCAAACACCTTAAAACTCTTCTCGCTTTCCTCTTTCAGCACAACGAACTAGCAACATGTCTTCTCTAACATCCACGGCTAGCTTCCATCTTAGGCGAAATGACGGTGGAGCAGTGGTGCCAACCGTGTATGATTATCACCTGAAAAAAAAAACAGTTCGCAGTCTTACCCGACGCGCAGTCTTACCCTTCTCTACTCTATATATGGACCTTCCTGATGGCTTAGTGGTAACGTCGTCGCCTTGTAATCAAGGGCTCCCGGGTTCGATACCCGGTGGAGGCACAGGGCACAGTGGTTAGGATCCCACTTTAAACTGTAGGCCCAGTCCCGATTAGGCTTCCAGTGCATAAAGTGGACTTAAAACAACAAAGCAATCAATCAACTATATATACTGGTACAATTCCGATTGAAGACACAAGTTCCTTGAGTGAGGTATGAATGCGTATTAGCTTTTCTTTGTACGCACATGCTCTCGCTTAGAATAAAGTACACTTTTTTCACATAAAGGAGGTTCGATGTGTCACCATAAAACACACGTTCACACTCATCTGAAGGCCAAGTATTTGCATTTATTACTCTTACGTCCAAAAAGAAACCCAAGCCTTCAAAACGGCCTGTCCACCAAAGATAGAAAAAAAAATCTGTCTGGTATTTGTGCAACTCTTGAACTACCGTCCTCATACGCGGTGCATCAATCGTTCTTAATATTTAAAGAGCTATTATAGCCACATCAATTTCTTGTCTTGCTCTAAGAACTGTCGCGGGTCGATCGGGAACTCTTTTTAAAACAAAAGACAAACCAAGACACTACAGCTGTCAACAAGGGCTTGAACAGCATTAAAAGACGATGCGTCGCCAACATGCGTCAAATACACGGCTCAGTTTTAGTATTTGATAGAAAAGTTCTTGTGAAATGCTCTCTATAACGGTGGTTCTCAACCTTTTTCAGTCCTGGACCCACCTTGAAGGATATTACACTCCATGGTACCCATAAGCATGGGCGGCGGCAGAAATACTTGTAGCGGTGTGCATCCAGTTTATAATCATATTTTTTGCTAACATCGAGTACTTTAAGAAGCCCTCTTTTACGCTGCTGAAACCAATTACACATACTTCATTCTAGACAAGTAAATAAGTAACTTAAAAGACTAATTTACTCTAGTCTAACATCTAACTAAACACACATGCTGAAATTTAAAAATAAAAGTACTCACCGAACTAACGTGACTAATGTGTAATGGTAGACCGCGAATAACAGAAATGTAGAGTTTAAACTACGTACAACACAGGTTGAATTTAAATTGTTAATGCAATATAACTTACTAATTTAAATGTAATATGTTTTTAAGACACCAGACTTCGAGACCCACCAAACACCCCCTCGGGACACAGCAGTGCGTCGCGCCCCATAGGTTGAGAAACGATGCTCTAGAAGGCTGTGATATTTAGGACTTCGAGAAACACCTAAAGAAACTGGATGTGGTACACATCTGCCATAAATTGTTTAACGACTTCTACATACAGCTATGGGGCTCTAAAGTTAGGCCTAACTGAATTAATGTACTATCCAGTAAAAGAAAAGAAGAAGTAAAGTGCTCCCCTGTGCATAGCACCACGCCATGAAGGCGTATAGGGGGTGTGGAGGTAACGCACCACACTTTCTTGATCGTGATTGGGGATGATGTGATCAGCATCACGCCCCTGACCGCCTCATGGGTGAACTCCACAAAGGCACACAAATGACACGTAGTACGTACATACAACCTGCACTGCAATTTCCAGACTCTGGCAACCTAACTCACGGTCAGTTTAATTCTCTGTGCGACTTGTGTGCTGTCCTTGAAGGGCGCCCGCAGGGTGGGGGGCAGGGGGTATTTGTCCCCCCCCCCTGAGATTTATGGAAAGAGTAAATGTAATTGGAATGGTGAAATGATAGCGATATTTTAGGAGAGGAGATACAATTATGCAACAATTGTGCATTTATTTCAGCATCGCCCGAATGGGCACTGCTACTAAAACAAACCCTGGGTGTATCCAAGAGTATGAATTTCTCTCCATGTTGCAAGTGCAAACATTTTGTTATCTTGATTATTAAGCTGGACACGATGTTTGAAAAATATGATGAATAATAATTTTCGGAATCCCATGTATTTCTTATGGGGAATCAACTTCAACATCAAGTTACGGCTAATCAAATGGAAGTTTCGACTTTTCCGCTGGTGAAATGCATCTTCAAACTGCCCTTTTCCCGTTGACATCTCTTTCTATTCCATCGGAAGTTTTATATTCACAAGAGAATGAATCAAATCATACTCCCATATGATCAATGCTTTTTTTCCTTGCCTCCTGGCAGTGTTGCCAAACCTGATGGGCATAAAAGAACTAAATTTCACCTTAAATGGAGTTAAAACTGACTCTCATGGAGCTAGATTTACGATGGCTGGATAAAGTGCCTTCTAGGGTAATATTAGTTGTCAAAGGGGTGGGGCACTGCTATTATCGTTAACTCTAAATTGATGACAATTTATTCTTAGTTTTCAACATCTGGATCCGGCGGCATCGCCCATCTCAATAATCCACCGACGGTGGTATGAAATCGAAAGTAAAGAATTCCCTGACAACAATATTATGTCAATTTCACGTCTAACATTGCGCTATAAAGAAGTAGCTGTGGAGATAAGAGAGAGTGGGGCGACGCAGCCAATATAACAATATCACGTCACGTGCAAAATGTATAATTATGACGAAAGGTGGTCTATGTGGATCAGAACCAGAGATGGCATCATAGTGGGGCACGGGGTGTGGGCGTCCCAGTTCACGAAAGATTGATTGATTGAGTTTATTTTACTTCGCGTTTTGTACCTCTTGTCTAATTTGTGAAGATGGGGATGAGTGATGAAATTGATGAATGGACATTAGCAAACAACCAAGCCCGAGCGGGATTCGAACCCGGGACCCTTGGCGTCGCAGCGCGATGTGCTAACCACTCGGCCACAGGGTCCGGCTAGAGTGCACGCAAGAGCCAGATCTGGCTCCAAGAGAGCTAAGTTGGCACACTGCCATGGACGGAAAGGCTTGGGAAGACTCCCGTGGAAATTGTATCGCATGCCCTTAAGTTACAGCATTCAAGTGGGATCCGAACCACTATGTGTATTATCGTTATTGTTATTATTATTTTACAGTACCCTTCGGCATGTAAAAACATGGATTAGAAGTACCATGAAGGACAGTAGATTGAGTGGTCTCCGACTCTGATTGATATCTTTGCATTGTGAAAAAAGTACAGAAAGAAACGAATTGTTCGTTCAGTAACAAAGTGATACATGTTTATGGAAAGGAAGAGAGGCGAATCCTGTTTCTATCTGAATAGTAGCCTCGAGTCCGAACTTGCATACAACGCCAAAGTATTTTCAATCCAATTTGAATTTTATGATTTGTAAAGTAGTAGTAGTAACTAATAATAATCACAATAATAATAACAATAGCAATAATAATAATGAACGTTTCTATGGCTCTGCTCCGCCTAAGAGAAAATCCTGCGAGCTTTTGTGTTTGTGATCAACTTTGCACAGTGGCGGGGATTGGGTTCCAAAACCAGGAGGGCAAGGACAGTTTACTTTCTCTTGGTACATAAGGTTTAGAATAGTGCGGGGACAAAAAGTGGGATGGCAACTGCCCCCCGCGCCCCTCTAATCGCAACCACTGACCTTGCATGTACTTCATCTTATCACAATTCATCCTCGTCTTCGCCGTGCTAAAAGTGACGGAAAAACAAAGTAATAAATAAACAGTCTTCCTCTTATGACGTAATCACTCATTAAAAATGGATGTTTCCGAAATTCAAATCCTAAGGTGAGCAATAGGCCTAGGAACACAATACAACACAACACTATAAACAAAAGTCCTCGACAGATGACGCTGTATGTATTATATATCTTGGCGAGCGAAGTTGTGAACGATTTACTAGTATAGAACAAAGTAACTGCAGAAGGAAGTAGGATACATTTCAATGCGAATACCTGTTACCGAGTTGCTCAACAGGAGTTATTAAATATTGATTAAAGTAACTATTAACTTGATAAATTTACAAAGTACTTACCTATCGTAACCACCAAAACCACAATCTTCAATATAGTAGGCCAAGACATTGTTCTGACGTTCGTTGCTGTTAACGTGAAATAGGTAGGTCTGTGATTACATTCTTCGACGCTTCACAGCAAGAGATGACACTTCGTTGTTCGTAAATAGACACTCAGAAAACAAAAGACTGTAGCTGTTAACTTGCAGACACCGTGGCTGCTAACCCATATTAGGGCGACGCGTGCTTTTTCCACCTCAAGAGACCGCCGCTCAATACGCTCGATGCAGCACAACGAACCGCGACCTACTGACGACTGCCTCCCGCCGCTGGGCGGAGCCACTATATGCCCGCGTGACGTCACGCTCCACGCATGCGCACGGCGGTATCGCTCCTGTCAAAATTTCGATGAATAAACACGGCGATTCTGGTGGGGTTTTCGCGATACAAGCTTGGCCGGGAACGAAAAATTTGATGCGAAGCCAGCGGTTCCCATTCCCTAGGGAACCTCGGGATCGGGATAGTTGGAAACTTCTGGTCTTTAGCGGAGTGTAAAGGCACGATATGGCTTTCCCAGAAACCGCCGAGCACTCGGAAGCAAGTTTGGGACACTTTCTAAAGAGGACACGCATTGGGGAGGTTGTAGTTTCCTAATTTGATTATCCCTAAAATTCGAATCGATCCTTTGGCTAAATGCTAGATCAAGAATAGTTTGCAGACGCGTATGAATTACCAAATACGAAAAAGCACGAGTTCACGACATCTGCGAGACGGATAACTTAGATCAATGTAACTTTGAACTGCAAATTTCATTGCACCAGTAGCGTGCGTTGAAGATAAGCGGGGCAAGTGTGGATTTTCCAAAGATCTATTGGAATATTTTCTATGTATTTGTTGCTTTCTTCATGTGCTATAAGAGGATGAAGAGTTCAGGAAATCTGAAGTCACAGCGAAGAACAGTCATTTTGACAAAATCCTATTTTTCTGCTGGAGAGGGGGGATTCTAAGGTTGCCGCTTGGTACTCAAACACCCTGGCAGTAGTAGGTCTAAAGCCCTTATCACACGGAACTGGATTACTAGTAGGAATGCTCTAGTTGACACTGGACTGGCTACCCATTCGCCTCACACGATACTTGTTACACCGTACTTGTCGATAGTCTTTTGTTCCCATAATGGCGGTCGCGTGAGATGTAAGCAGCGTATCACTTCACACTTTTAAAATACGATAACTATTCAACCGAGAGGAATATCGCTTCCAATTAAAATGTATTAGGTACAAAAGCAATGGCACTGCTTAAATATATACTTTACAACGTTTACTGTACACGTATGGAAGAATATTTTATCTTTTTCAATTGTAAACACCGTGCACTCACCATAGACGTGTAACTCGAATTGTCTTTCGTGCTGTATGTATTATACATTGTAATTGAAACAGCTAACCGGAATGATTCACTCGGGTTTGCATTATTCATACATGAGATTCGCAGGATTCATTCTCACACACACAAAAGTCAAACATATATTAATACACTTGTAATAATAAGGATTTTCATTTTCAACTAAATTTGTCACGTACACATCTTATCGCTTTGCATAAATACCTAAATATTAATGAATTGAACACGAATGCACTGCACGTCATCTATTTCCTTTTTTTGACGAGAAACGGAGAAACTATAACATAAACAGCCAGCTCAGACAAAAAACGCTCCTTTGCAAACTTACAGATTACCTTCACATGGCCAAACTTTGCTCTGATTAGCTGTTGCACAGAATCCAGTCGAGGAAAGCTAGTAGCAATCAGAACATGTCCCTGATTTCTACCTAGAAAGTCAGTTCAGCGCCAACTAGGGCATTCCTACTAGAAACCAGTTCCGTGTGATAGGGACTTAATTGACTGTTTGATCGCAAGTTTCTTCATTGGTAAACGCGGCAACAGCGGGGTCACTTATCTATCTCTGGAACAGGCGAACGAAGACAAGTCTCTGCTCAAGTTGTGACGCGAGACGGCTTCACAAATGAGCACGTGAGAGGAACTGGATTTCCCAGTAGCGTGTACTGCTTCGCTCTGCCCCCTTCCCTCCCGCTATGCGCGGTCTTGCTACAGAGATAGCTGGGACAGGTTATAGCTTGGCCGGACTCTACAATGATTTCATGATTCCATTTCTACTACGCTGATTCTCCGCCGAAGAAAGACGCGATTCTCTGTTCGTATGCCCTTGCCTATGTTTCCAGCCTGCCTCCTTCTGGACGTTGTTTTTGCACGTTTCGCCTGGTAAGTTGGTTGACGCAGGACTCTGGCCAGCAGAAATGCGATGAGTTAATGGCTTATGGCTTCCCGATTGTGGGTGTCTGCAGGAGTAGCACATTCTACTCTATACTTCGTTAATCTGTACACGATCAAATGAAACAAAAACACCTCCTTGAATGCCACGTTTACAGGAAGTGACGTCAGAGTACACGTCATGCTGCTTCTCGCATTCATGGTTTCCGTCCCAAGATTTTCTAAATAGGAACGGCTTGTCGACCGATCAGAGGATATGCTATTGAAACGATTATCGAAACTAAGCATCGACGTACATAATGCTGTTTATTTCTATTATGTGGTTAAGGCAATACGGAGAGCGTAAACACATAAGTAGTTGTATTGATGATATTATAAACTCAACTTACAAGTGTAGAAAAGAAGAGGTTATTTGATTGAACAGCCTGATTTGCCTACACTTAAAACAAAGGCAAGAGGGGCTTATACCCCAATTCTTCTAGTGTGATATGCTCTTAATTTTAAGAAATTTTGATTCTAGTGTAGAAAAGATGAACCCCCCTCAGACAGATTTGCCTACACTTAAGACTATGCCAAGTTCCCATATGATCTTATTGTTTACAGTGTGTTTTTCTGTCAAAATCCCAAGAATTTTGAATTCAAGTGTAGGAATGGTGAGCCCCCCCCCCCTCAGATTGATTCTGCCATGTGTACAAAGACTGAATCTCTCAGTTTGTTGTTTATAAGCTTGTCAAAAATATGCCTACCTTGATATTGTATTGGCTATACTTGAAATTAAGCGAAAAATACTTATATTCTCATGGCAAAACTTTTCGATCAATACAATAGGACAAGAGCGGGGCATGCATAATTAATTGCTTGCATGTTTTTTCTAATCTTTTGATCAGTCCCATGTCTCGGCCAACAATAAATCATACATGCCAGCAGATATAATCTACACTGTGCCTTTTCAGGGAAAATTACATGTCATCCATCATGGGACTCAAAGAGAAATTCTTAGTAAAGGGAATATTGGCCTCTTTCTGTATGCCTGGGAGATTATATCTGCTGGCATGCAAGACATATAATCTACACTGTGCCCTTTCATCTTTCAGAGAAAATTGCTAGCATAGCAGATATAATCTCTAATTTACTGGAAGAGCAGAGAACTTCACTCTTCCATGCTCGAGCTAATTCAAGTTTTGCCTTCTTGTATTAATATATACCGAGAGAGAGTTACAAGAATATTTATTCCACAATTCCAAGTCCCACTTTGAATTGTATTTCAGCTTCCTTGCAATAGGCAGAAATGCTGTAGACATAATTCCATGGCTTATATGAATCAAGAGGCCCTCTAGGTTTCAAACCTGGTAGAGTGTATAGGTCTTCCTGACGGCAAAATGTTGGTATTATTGTCTTGTAATCAAGGGGATCCTGTGTTTGAGTCGGACTTCTAGAATTGCTCTGTGACTCTCTCATTTCTTACATCATAAACATATGATTTTTCCCCTATGAGAATAACACTACATATGGTGTCATCAGGTAATGCCTCATGGAATTCACAGATAATTTTAATGTTTGTCCTGTCATTAACCACAACTTGTTTCCTTTTTGAGGTGTTGATTACAAACATGGGTCTCTGTGCTTTGAATTCATCTGGTGTGTAATACATGTCAGTATTGCCAGTAGTGACTCTTTTGTATGATGAAAATGCCTCATATAATTTAAGGAAATCATCCTTGGACATGTCTAAATTATAATTTTCTCTAGGAAATACCTCATTTCTGCCATTTTTAAGATATATGTTCTTGATGTTGCAGTTATCAAATTTACTTGAATTTTTTTCCTGATTATTGTGTCTTCCAGTCTGAAACAGTACCACCACAAAATCCGGCATGTCATATTGTATACTGGAGAATGAATTTGTTGCATCAAACTCATAATAGGTACAAGTTGCGGGCTTCTGTACACATTGATATGTATAAAATTGTAAAGGAACCTGTGGATTTTTTAGAATATCTGCTTTGTATTTAAGAGCATAACTGGCTTCATATTCAACAACTGGGATTCTTAGCTCCATAGTCTGAATAATGCATTTGCCTTCATCAGGTAGGGTATTAGGCAGAGCTTCCCCTGTAGAGTTTAATGCACTGTACCTCATCAAAGCATTATTATCATTTGCAGCTCTTCTAAATGTAATTCTTAAACCACCCTTCCACATAATATCTTTGTAATCTGAGAAGAATCCTGGCAACAGGCGCATGGGGAACAGCACTGTGTGGTTTTTAGATAATATTTTATCACCAGCCTCAAATCCACCTATTTTGTAGTAAGAAGCCTCGGTTTTGGATAATTTTAGTGTGGCCAAAGCTGTTGAGGTAATGCCGGGATAATCTACTCTGTTTATAACAACACCATGCTTTCTGATCTCAATTTCAGAGAACAGATGTGGCACAAAATTGTCTACCAATCTTATATTTGAATTTGCCGGATAATCTGTACCATCGAGCTTTACAACATCAAATTTGATGTATAGATCTGCTCTGTGGGGGTGTATAAAGCCATCCCCTACATCAAGATCAACCTCAATCTCTGTGTTGGGTTGATTTAAATTTGCAAATGTCCTCCTGTTTGGAGGGAATGATTGTAGCTCATAACTCTCAATATTTTCCATTTTCTTCTTGTATGTATTTTTATTTAAATATTAATTTCTATGATTGCAGTTGTTGTGGCTCCAGCAAAATCAACTAATTCTTCTTTTTCATTAGTGACTATTAACTCAATGTAATCTATTCTATTATGACACACAGGAAAATATAATGTTGGGGATGGAGTGTAGATGATTGGCTCCATAAATTCAGAATTAGGTTTGAATGTTGCAATGATGCCAGTTTGTTTGTGAGTGCCTATGCCATTTGATTTGGTGATCATACCCTCGGCCACATTACAGTGAATATTTAGAGTCTCTATGGCTAAGAATTTAGGTATATTCATAGCAGTGTGTTTGATGGCCGCTTCAAGTTTTGTGTTGTTCTCAAATCCTAACAGCTCTCCTATAGTACCCAGATCCACTGTTTCTGTGGCAGATACAATTTCTACTCTGTGAGTGACAGAATTTTGACTTAACACTACACCTCTGGGTAATTGAGCATTTAGAGTGGACAGATTATATTGCCCTGGAGTGATGACAATTTTTTGATCCCCTTCTGCAATTGTGTTGTTGTGGTGTGTAATATTAGGGATCAAGTACATGCCATAAAATGCTCTGAGAGCTATTGTTTTGGGATACACTATGTCATCATGTAATCTGAGTTTCAATATTGAATTTTGGCTGGTGAGATGGAATACCCCCATGATGTTTTAAATACCACAAGGCTTTTTGAAAATTTTCAATTGATGGTTTATTTATTTGAGACATATATCTAAGAACAGATAAACACAAATGTCCACAATTAACATCTTTGAAGTTTTGAACACGGGCATTATTGTAATAAAGATTAGCTGAATTTAGATATTTTATTAAATTTTCAGGTGGAACACCTCCAAATGAATCAAACACAAATGCCTCATTTTTTAAATATTTAAGATAACAGATCCAGTGAGTGCCCTGATTTTTGTACTTATCCAAATTAACTATGCCACACTCTTTGTTGAGTGCTTGTTCTGGTAAAGAATCAGACATGTACACACCTCTAAAATTTTTGATGCCCAGTGGCTTGATTAGAGCTTCAAAATCTTGGTTTGTAAGCGGCTCTTGTTTTTTTTAAACTTATTCATGGCTCTCTTAACACCTTTGCCTTGTTTCTCTATGGCCAGGTTATGGCGCTTCAATTCATCTAATTCTGCCCTATTCTTCTTGGCATCTATTACTGTTTTTGCTATGGCAGCTGATCCCCCAGCCAAGCTCCCCACAGCCCCGAGAGCAGCTAAGATGGCAGGGATGGTAAATATAAATCCACCCACATGTGATTTTTTTCGTGATTGCTGTAATTTTTTTAATTGGGGGGTGCTAAGCAACAATTTCATACCATGACCCTTGGCAATACAAGAATTTTTTTTCTTGCGCTGCTTTTTGGTCAAATGGCTATCAATAGTTTTAAGAGATTTAAGACCTGCATAAGGTATTTGATACATAACACCCTTGGCCTTCATTGTAGGTTTATTATATACATATTCACAACCCCCACCCCAGTTTTTGTTTGGTGTTCATAGCTATGGTGGTCCCCAATGGTGCTATTTTTTCACTTAAAGAAGCATCTTTGCTTACAAATCTACCAAATGCAGCCTCTTCTAATTTCTTGTCTGCAACATGTCTCTTGTCAAGATCAGAATGTGTGTTGTATGCTATGTCATGGTCTCTACAAGCAGCATCTAGGGGATTAACACCAGGATCACCTCTGTTTAATCTATGGTCCAATTTTGTGCCTGGACCACAATACTGATAGCCTGGAATGTGTAGTTCAAATGGCAGCTTGTTTATAATGTCATTAACAAGGCCCCGACCCTCAGAAATATTCCAAAATTTAGGTGGTAGAGTATTAATAATTTTTATAAGATATCCAATCCCCTTAGTGTCATTCACTATAAAATTAGACAATTTGGTGCTTATCATATCCATAATTCCAACTTTTTCATTGTAAAAATTGTGGTTGCCAGCATTTTCCTCCCCAGCTATTACCAATAACCTATCTACAAGTTTTCTGACATCATCAACCCACACAAATTCTTTAGGCAGGGTGTTGTATTGTTTAATTCCACTGCCTGTCTTGATCTGTGACCATATGGGCTCGATTAAGTTGTTATATTTTGCTCCACTGCTAGACTTGACTCTTTTTTGTGTGGGATCATTGTTCTGGTATAGAGCATCTGATTTTATTAATATTTCTTTGTAATGCTCATAATCTTGATCTGTATAGCTGCCAGGCCTTTTCCTAGTCATCAGTTCCCACAATCCAGGTGTGCCGGGATATTTAACAAAAGCCCCTTTTTCTCCAAGACGAGATTCTGAATATACAATCAGATCATCTACCATAAATGTTACTCTGAAATTGCCAATTCTATGTATGATGCTACCATCACGCTCTGTGTCAGCATATAAGCCAAATACCTCATCTTTGTTGTCTTTAGGTGTGCTTAAATATTTTTGAGCAATAAGACCCAATTCAATAGGATCCTGAGTAGCTTCAATTCTTCTAGGACCAACAGGACTAGGTGTATGAATACTAGAAAGTGGGGTGAATGGATAATCTAATATGTTTCTTGCAGCTACAGGTACAAGCTCTGTGATCAAATTTTGATTTTGCTCTGTAACAGTTTTGATATTTTTACCTAATTCACCAATAGCATCAATTATAGGCTGTTCTGTGCGCTTGTGTTGTTCATAAAAACCTCGGTTCTCTGATTTCCATCCCTTAAATCTTTTTACAAGATAATCTCTTAATTTAAGATCGTCAATAATTGGCCTTTTCATGGTTATTTATTTATGTTTCAATGTCTAGAAAATTGTTGATTTTATTTCTATATTTACCAGTATTAGGTGTTCTTGTCATATCAATTGTGACAAACCCATAACTGTCCTGGTTCCAGCACCTACTGCAAAACTTGGAAAAATCATTGTAGCTCAAGTCCCCACCTACATATTCATCATGTATGTGTTTGAGGTTGGTATGATCTTGATGAAACACACATATAAAATTGCTGTTGTCTCGGATCAGCTGCTTGGGTATTTTTGAAAAAGTCTGTGCCAGGTAGAAGCAATCAATGTTTTTGTGTCGGCCCTGTGTAAAGAAATTCCTAACCTTGTTTTGATTATCCAGTATAATGTCATCAAACACAACAACAGAATTATCGAGACATTCATGGAGTGGCTTAACATCTGGTTCAAAAGTGGCTATATCCAGTCCATCATATAGCTTCATCAGCTGCTGATATTTTAATTGTTCCAAGCTCTTAGAAAAAACATACAAGTGTCTATTTTTCCAGTCTAACCAGTTGGGTGCCAATAAAAAATTATCAATTATTAGTGTAGTTTTACCACAAGCAGATGGCCCAACAATAAGACACCTAATATTATCAGGCAGCAATTTTCCATTTCTCTTATTCTGCTGTTCAGGTTCTGGCAGCCTTTTTATAACATCCTAGGTGTTCATATTATCACTTTGTTTGCATCGATCCAGCTGTGTTCTGGGAGTCCTAGCCATTTGACAAGTAACTTGTTGCCTTTTCTGCGGATGATTTTTTCTATGAGATATGTGTCAGGCTGTTTAGTTTTGCTGAGCTCTTCTTCATAAAACCTGCCTTTGAGAATTTCTCCTCGGAGGTCTTTTATTATATATGTGTTAAGGGTCCCAGGTTTAACTTGAACCACTGTAAATAATTCAGTGCTCCAGTTTCTTGTAAAGCCTCTTTTGAATAAGTGCTTATATTTGCTGATTCTTACTTGATCACCCACCCTGTATTTGGCTTTTTTTGCTGTTGGCTGATATTTAGGATAATAAACAGTGCTGATCAATTTTTGCTCATCAGCTGAAGTTACTTCAGAGGGTTTCATGTTGATTGTTGAATGGACCGAGTTGTTATATTTATGTAGAAGTTCTGGAAGAGTATTAATCCATTTATAATTACCTTGGAGGGTAAATTGTTTATACATATGATTTTTTAGGGTTCTGTTGAATCTCTCTACAATTGAGGCCTTGAGATCACTGTAACTCGAGTAATGTTGTATTGCCTGGCTTTTTGCTAAATTGTTGGAACACAGAATTATAAAATTCTTTGCCATTATCTGTTTGCAAATAGCGCGGTGATCTTCCACTCTGATTGATGATTGTTCTGATGGCTTCTGTAACACATTTTCCAGTCTTGGATTTGAGTGGCACAGCCCAGGCAAATTTTGAAAATGTGTCTATTACAGTGAGTAGATACTTGTAGCCCTTGTTGATTTTGTCTTAAGTTTTTCAACTGTCCACTTGCCATCTCAATCAAGTCGCTCTGCCATAAATCATCTATGCCTTTTGTGACTACTGGCAGTCTCTTATAATTATGTCTGGCTTGTCTGTGTAATTCATCAACAATAATTTGTCTAGACATAATATGTAAACAAGAATATTGAGACTATAGGGTGTACAGCAGCTGATACTACAGGATTTTCTAAATATAATTTGTCCCCTATTTGTATTTTAAATTCCAGAGAGCCATCATCTTCAACATAGGCTGTTTCTAATGTATTGGGATCTGTAAAATCCTCTAATTCTACACTGGTGATTTTCACTTTGTTATCACTTTTGTTATTGATAAGGTGGGGTAGTGGTGTGCCTGTGGTTGAAGCCAATATTTGATCTTGATTGGTCTCAATGTGCCCCCAACAAAAAACTGGTAATAAAATTGTGCAGGGGACAGCATATATATTTTGCCTCCTGGTGTAAATGGTGAATCATATTCTTTGTTGGGGATGCTGTACAATTCAAGAATTACTGTATGTTTTGGATTCTCGATTATGTCTGTTATTTCTTTTTCTGCTGTAAGCAATCTACTTGTTACAGATTCAAGATGCTCATTGATAATCCTAACAATCTCATCGTGCCCAGGCTTGATTCTTATGTCCACAGCAAGTTTCTTGTATTGTTGCACAATTTCTTGTAGCTGGGTGGCAAAAACAGACAAAGCATTTGCTTGATTGGATTCCATGGTCCCTAGCTGTTGCTTGATATTAGCTACAATTTGTTGTAAATTTTCAACAACTGCCAATTTTGAATTTTGAGCAGTAAGATCATGGACCTGTCTTCTGATATCCTCAAACAGGGCATGCAGTTCATTAATATGTTGATTGGTTGGTAGAGTGGCCACTGTCTGAGTAAGTTGTTTGATCTCTGTCTGGATATTCCTGATATCTTCTGATTTCAATATGCGATTCACTGCCCTCTTTATATTTTTAAGTTCCTGTGATGTAGGCAGATTTGACACAGTATTTTGCAAAGATTCAAGTGCCAATTTTACATTGTTTAATTCAGAAGCATCAGCCACACTTTGCATAGCATTTTGGAGCAGGGCTATATCTGCCTGAGTGGGTGTTGATTGTTGTAAAATTTCAAGTTTTGTTTGGATATCATCAATCAAGTGATGAAAATGAGATAGCTCAGATTCAGTGTTGAGGTTTTCAAGCTTTGTGATTTGTTGTTGGACACTGACAAGGGTATCTACAATCCCAGGCAATCGGGATTCTAGAGATTCTTGTACATTTGCCAAATCACTTTGCACTGCTGCTATTGTACCCTCAAGATGGGTTATGGTTCTTTGAATTTTTCCAAAATCTTCATATGTTTCAAGTTGCAGCTTAATATTGGCAACACTCCGAGTTATTGCATTCAAAGCATCAGAAGATGGCAAGTTGTTCATAAAATTTTCAAGTGTCTCAATTTTTTCTTTAACCTCGGCTATGGCATTGTTCAGAGGGCCCAGATTTGGTATTTCCAGTGATTGAATCTGTTCTTTTAGAGTGGAAATCACTAGATCAAAATCTTCTTGTGATTTTATGCTTTTGACAATTGTTTGGAGCTGTGTCTGGACATTATTTATCTGCTCTTCCAATTGCTGTTTCAATTGCTCAGAGTTGGTGGCCTGGGTCTTAAATTTGACTTGAAGAGCTGCTACAGCTTCTTCTAAACTTTGAAAATTATCCAATGTGGCCAAATCAGTATATTTCTGAAGCAACAATTTGAGTTCAGAATCAATTTTAAGAAGAGGGTCCATGCATTGTGATTGCAAATTTGTAATTTCTAGTTGAAGACTGGCATTGAGTGTGGTTTGTAAAGCTTGTAAATCACTTCTTAATTTTTTTACTCTGACATCAAGCATCAGAATCTCATCACTGTGATCTTCATGTCTTGTATGGCCAAATATATCATTAGGCATTTTTGTTTTAGTGGTTATTTATTATTGAATATCTGATTCTTAATTCTATAAAAAAAGGTATAAGCTTGTCATAGGATCCAGGGACCTCAATATATAAGCAGTCACCAGCAGAAACAGTATAAACAGTGCCAGAAATCATGTTTGAGTGCTTAATTCTATAAATATTTTTCCCTATTGAAATTTTGACATCACCCTCAGGGGTTGTAATAAATTGTAATTGCCCACCTACAGGTAATTGGTAATAATTTAAATTATTGTTAAATATGTACAATGTTTTACCTGTTTTATCATCAACATCTGTAAGTATGCTGTTCAGATGAATAATTAACAAAGCACTCAGTTTAGATATTATATCAGAAGAGGGTTGTGGTGTTGGCAGCTCCATAATAGCCTGTTTTTTGAACCCAAATAAGTTCATAGGCATGTTTATTTATTTCAAATCATGCTCTGTGATTGGGCATTGATTACCATTTTTCAAATCACAATGACCCCATGGTAGAGTATGTATGCCACATGACAAAATGCATCTCTTATCATCATGTGGGTCCAGAGCCACTTTTCTTACAATATTGCTAGTCAATAAGTGATCCACACTCTGAATTCTATTTTCTGATGTTCTGATTGTGCTACATGATTTGAGGCAATTTTTGTAATCTTCAAATTCAAGCTCTTTGTCTACAGTTACTCTGCCAATGCCCTTGGCCTTTTTGGCAACAGCACCGCTACATGTTTCAAAACTGTACATCTTGGCCCTTAACCCAGCAAATGCCACAATAACATCACCAAGTGTCTCATCTTTTAACTTGCCAGGCACCTTTTTGTTGTGGGGTTGAATCCTTGTATGTTCACTGCTATCAAAATATTCAAGCAATTCAGGCTGTGACATATCTTGATAAACATCTTCTGTCTGAATATCAAGAATAAAACTATCCGTGTCCATGTACATCAGTTTTACACGATTTTTATAAAAAGGCTTCAACACATCATAATACAATTTTAACATGTGTAATTTGGCCAATTCCAGTATCACAGCCCCTACATAAATAGGCTTATCAAACTTAATTTTTGTTTTTTTCATGTTGAAGAGTGCCATATTTTCATCATAAATTCTTCTATAATTGAAATTAGGCTTTGCAATCAATTTTTTGCTCAGGCTAGGGTCAGTAATTATTTTAACATCAGTATGTTTTCTGACATTTTCAATGGTTTTGCCATACACAGAATTGACCATCAATTTAAACAAAGATTTATCAAATTGGCTCATTGCAGATGTTGGAAGCTCTGTGTTTGTATCAATATATGGCTTCAACCATCTTGAGTGCCTGAACCTCAAAACTTTGCCAATTTTGGTCACTTGAACACCATGATGCATCAGGAACTGGAGGTTTTTGTAATATATGACATAGCCCTGTTTTGGCTCCAGTGTCATCATCAATTTCTTCTGTTTAGAGCCAGGTGAGCACTTAACCTCAGGAATTGGGGGCAGATCAGAAAATTTGTTGTGTAAATCATCAGGAATTGTCAGATCAACCTCTAAGAAGAGGCCATAGTCACTGTCATCAAAATCCTGAAGATCTTCAATGTTGAAATCTTCAACCCACTCAAGCCCTGCATATGGCAGTTTATCCATCATAGCATAACCATAGAGGCTGTTGGCATCTACATACAGTATATAATTTGATGGCAGTGCTGGATCATAATCGGGAATATATTTATTATTTGCTCTGGCATATCTCTGAGAGCATTGCACCATGCCCCCTCTTATACATTGCTCCATAAACAAGTACATATCTTGATCTTGGATCAGATCCATCTGCATTTTAGTATTCAAAAACATTGCAGACCATGCTAGACCTGGGGCACTGTAAAAATAAATTGGATCTAGTTTATAATTTTGCATGGAAGATTTTCTGAATGCCTGCAGTATATCAGCTAAGAGGGTCACATCAAGTTTTAAAAATGAATTGTGATAATCACCAAATGTCTGGCATTTTAAATTGTTCCACATCAACTGGGCATGGTGATAATCATCATCAGTAATTCCAGATCCTCTGATTTTGCTGTAAAACTCATGTTGTGGTGGCAGAGAACACTCATCAAATTTAGAAAAATCTGTAACATAATCATATGGATATACACCCTTCCGCCTAATTAATTTCAGGTCCTGATTTGGAAACAAAGCACATGTGATTTTGAATTGATCATCAGATAATTGAGTGGCCAGTGTAGCCAGGCTAGCAGATAAAATTCTGTAGGAATCAAGAAATCTTAAGTGAATAGGAACACCATTAACTTTAATTATTTTGCTAATAGCAATATATTTTTCATCATTTTCAGCTAAAATATTTAAATTCTGCTTGTCAAACCCCTCGTACCTGATCAAATGATGGAAATCATAATTGGATGCACCATGGCAAAATATAGGGACAAATTTTGGTCTCTGGATCTTAATATTACAGCTATTACACAGGGCCATTAAGAATTTACCATCTGTATGAGAATGGTGTTTCACCTTGATATTTGTATCTGAAAATTCAGAATCACATACCGGGCATTTTTCTGCATTGTTGAAATCTTCAATCTGTTTCTCTGTTAAAGGCAACATGGGTTTTGATTTTAATAAGATATTAGATGCTATGTTATGGCACTCATTTTCTATTCTATGTGCAAATTTTTTGATGGCATCTGCTCCCATGTATAAGTATGGTTCACTAGCTACACCATCCTGTACAATCACATAACAAAAGCTGGTATGGTGTAATTGAAGATTCTTCAGGATCTGGATTGCAGAATGCAAGAGGTTTGAGATTTGATTCAAAATCACAGACTATATATGCTGGGTGTTCCAACAAGGCTTCAAACTTTTTGAATTTGGCATTTTCACTTGGCATTGGCATCACCATATGAACAGGTTTATAGTTGCCACAGTATTTTAAATGTTCAATTAACTTGTTTTTGGCAATTTCTGCATTCTCTTCCCGAACCCCATTCACCATTTTTTGACCATCAAATACAGTTAAACATCTTCTGCACAACTTAAATATTCTATTAGATTTGTCTAGTTGTGTTCTGACTAAAGCTTCAAGATTATGTATCAGAGTGTAATGATATGTGCCATCCCCTTCAATTAAGAGCAAATCAATTGGAATAGCAGATTCATCATCAAGTGTACTGATTCTGAGAGGTGCTATCAAACAATTGCCACGGCTAGTGGAACAAATAAATACATTAATAGATAATTGTTTGCCATTGATATTCCTGGCCTTTTTTTCAAATTTATCAATATTCTGAATAGACATTGGATATTCTAAACCCTCCATTGCTTCATCAAAATCATGTTCATGTTGTTTATAATAACTTATTCTCTCTGGATTCCTTGAAACTGGAAACAAAGCAGCTAAAATACACCACAAAAAGCATTTCTCATCATTATTTTCTATGTTAACCACGGCTCTTTTGTTTTTAATATTGGCAGGTAATGGCAGATATGTAGATCCTTGTAATGGGCTGAATTCAGAAATATTAACATATAACTTGTGTGGAGAACCGCATAGGCTCCATCCTTTTGCCGCAAATTCAGAGTGTTTAATATTCAATTGATCTATCAAACTGCTTATTATTTTGTCTGAATTTGCATTTGAATATACAGGTACAGTTTCTGTTATGTGGGGCTGTGTAAATTTTGTGCCGTTTGGTTTCTTATATTGTGTAAACAATTTGAGAGACAGCTTATAAGAGCCATTTTGTGCATTTAGAATTGCCTGCACATCAGGATTTACACTGTTCAAAAAATTCTTAATACCACATCTTGGCTCTGATACAAACCGATAATCTCTTAATTGGCTATTAAAACTGCTATGGATGGGTTCATAGCGTGGCTGCTTTGCCGGTCTAGCATTAACAGGTGTTTCATGCTTTCTTTTCAGACCAGATGTAGATGGTTGTGGGGGCAATGTTGATGACTGTACATAAGAATTACACTTATGCCATTTGTAATATGCCTTGCTTAATATTTTATGGCATCTTGGGCACAATTTAGTAGCTTTTCTGCATTTCTTAGGCTCACAATTATGCCGGTGCCTAGACCAATTAGAACTAGATATATTTTTATTACACTGATTGCAATATTTTTGTTTTGGCATTTTTATTGTTTATTTATATAAAATTTCCTGGTCCAAAAAAACAGAACTATGGACAATATGCCAAAACAATTATAACAGCAATAACTAGGCTCTGGTGATCCACAATATAAAATAATTTTGCTCTTTTATGCTGTTGTATAACACTTTTTACCAGGTTTCAGATCTGGGAGCTATCAGTTGTATATCAACTAGCAATAATTATTCTCAAAATCTCACGTGTGGACATATTATTTTGCCACATGTATTTCAATCTTACACATTTTATCAGGATTCAAATCCAGAGCTCTTGTTTACAAGGCAGCAATATTAACACTTTGCCATCAGGGGAGGCCTCACATTTTATGAGGACTCAAACCCAGAAGCCTCCTGATTACAAGGCAATAAAAACCATGGGGCTATCCACCACACTCTACTGGGTCTCAGAACCCAGTAGCTATGAGCTTTATATCAATTCAAGATTCCTGGGATTTTGACAGAAAAACACACTGTAAACAATAAGATCATATGGGAACTTGGCATAGTCTTAAGTGTAGGCAAATCTGTCTGAGGGGGGTTCATCTTTTCTACACTAGAATTCAAAATTTCTTAAAATTAAAAGCATATCACACTTGAAGAATTGGAGTATAAGCCCCTCTTGCCTTTGTTTTAAGTGTAGGCAAATCAGATTGTTCAATCAAATAACCTCTTCTTTTCTACACTTGTAAGTTGAGTTTATAATATCATCAATACAACTACTCACATATAACAAAAACAACTACGTATATACCTGTGGAAATGAGATTTTATAAAATTATTTTGTCAATGTGTTCACACAGTTTTTCTGGTGTCTTATATTTTATTTTGACTATACTACCGAGAAAATAAATTAAAATCACATTTCTTTCGAAACTCTAATGCACACTAAATCTTTGTTTGCAAAGAAAATTATTATTTGTTACTGCTAGCCGCTGATATATTTTTATTTTTACGTCGTACGCACTGCCATCTTTTGGTAAAAAAAAAGTGAACTTCTCAAATGCTTTTCTTTGATTTTGTAAGGGTGCAATTTTAGGCTTTGGAAGATTTCCAACAAGAACGCTGTTCAACAACTTTCAATTGTAGATTTTGTTGAGTCATGAATGCTCTTTTTTCAATAATAATTGGATTGTATACAGACGGCTTTAGTCGTGCACTGACTGAAAAGACGAATATCTTTCAAAAATGGTTGAATCTGTTACCTTTCACATTGTGCTATGGAAGTGTTAGTACATTTTGCTATTCTTTTGGGAATAAGAAAGCCACGTATTCATGAATACTACTTGTTTACTACCAGTGACAGGGTGTTTACTATAATAACTCTCTAGACATTTCAAACCCGAAGATTTAGGGCTGCAGCAACACAAGCCTTCCATCTGTCCTATCCTGGGCAAGATCTATCCACTCTTTTCCGTGCCTATCGATATCCTTCAGGTCTATCTCAACGTTGTCCCTCCATCTTCGTCTTGGCCTTTCTACAAATCTCTTACCATCAGGTTTCCCCACAAGAATCCTGTAAACTCTTCTTTCCTCTCCCATTCGTGCCACATAAACTGCCCATCTAAGTCTTCTTGATTTATTGATTGTAATAATGTCTGGACATGAATACAAATTATGTAGTTCTAAGTTATGTAACCTTTTCCACTCACCTGTCTCCCCATCCCTTATAGGTCCAAATATTTTCCTAATGATTTTATTTTCAAATACTCTTATGTTCCTCTTTCAATGTAAGGGACCAAGTTTCGGATCCATATAATACCACAGGCAAAATTATTGTTTTGTATCTTTTTAACTTTTACTTTGTTAGATATTAAACGAGAAGACAAACGTTTATGAAGAGAAAAGTAACCCACATTATCTGAATTAAGTCTGCTTTTTATTTCCTCTCTAATATCATTGTCATTTGTTAGTATTACCCCTAAGTACTTGGATTTTGAAACTGATTCGAACGAGTTGTTATCAATAATTACATTTTGATTACACTGGGTAACAGGCAAAAAATCGTCCAGGGTTTCTCAGCTGAATTAGACTAATTTTGATGCCCTGAGTCCGAAAATGACCTTGGTTTTTCTCAATCAGGTCAACCTTTTGAGCTACAGCAGGGGTCGAAGTGTCCTATATTTTTTAATTACTTTCACACCACTTAATTTATATATATATTTTATAATATTATAATATAATATTTTTTAATTACTTTCACACCACTTAATTTATATATATATTTTATAATATTATAATATAATATTTTTTAATTACTTTCACACCACTTAATTTATATATATATATTATAATATTATAATATAATATTATTTATTACTTTCAGATGGCTTCGGCGCGACGTTCATGCAGGAATAATCCTGACGTTTTCTGCTACATCTGCATAGAATACACGCTGTCAGCGGACAGGAAGAACATCACAAGATTCGTGAAGCACGCATACCAGGCGTACTTTAAAGTCAAGCTAGGTGACCAAGATAAGTCCTGGGCACCGCACACGGTGTGCAAGACGTGCGTGGAATACCTCAGGCGGTGGACTAAGGGCGCCAAAACTTCACTGAAGTTTGGGATTCCGATGGTTTGGAGGGAGCCGCTTGACCATGCATCGGATTGTTACTTCTGCGCCATCAATACTACTGGCATCAACCGGAAGAATCGGCACATCCTCCAGTACCCCGACCTTCCATCTGCCCGCCGTCCAGTTGCTCACTGCGAAGAAATACCTGTACCAGCGTTCCCACAGCTTCCTCACACCGACGACGAGGCCACCACTTCAGACGACGTAGGATATACAGAACAGGAGTATGAAACACAAGATGGTCCGCAGCCCTTTTCACAATGTGAGCTGAATGATCTGGTTCGGGATCTCAGCTTGTCGAAGACTTCCTCCGAGCTGTTGGCCTCCAGACTCAAAGAGAAAAATTTACTTGGCGAGGACGCGCGTATCACTTTCTTCCGTAGAAGGCATGAGGAGTACATGGGCTACTTCTGCCAGGAGGAAGACCTCGTGTACTGCCGAGATGTCGCCGGTCTTCTTCATAAACTCGGCACTCCTACATACGATCCGACAGATTGGCGACTCTTCATTGACAGCTGCAAGCGCTCTTTGAAGTGTGTGCTCCTCCACAACGGGAACCAGTTCGCCTCAATCCCTCTTGCGCACTCCACAACTCTCAAAGAGAAATATGAAGCAGTGAAGTATGTGCTTGACAAAATCCAATATAAGCAGCACCAATGGATGATCTGCGTCGACTTCAAGATGGTGAACTTTCTACTAGGTCAGCAGTCCGGGTTCACGAAGTACCCATGCTTTATATGTATGTGGGACAGTCGAGACAGAGTCCAGCACTATGTAAAGAAAGAGTGGCCGGCGCGAGAGCAGTTAGTACCTGGGGCGAGAAACATCAAAAACGAACCTCTTGTTGACCGGGAGAAGATATTGATCCCACCGCTACACATGAAGCTTGGGTTAATGAAACAGTTCACGCGCGCTCTGGACAAGGATGGGAGGTGCTTCAACTACATGTGCCGAGCATTTCCTCGACTGACCATTGAGAAGCTCAAGGCCGGCATTTTTGATGGCCCACAGATACGGCAGCTCATACAGGACACTGAGTTCCAAAACTCCATGAACACGCTTGAGTGCGCCGCCTGGAAATCGTTTGTGCAGGTGGTGAACAACTTCCTGGGGAACACGAAGGCACCAAACCACGCCACACTCATCAGCAGCATGATAGAGGCCTTCCAAAAACTCGGGTGTTTGATGAGTATAAAGATGCACTTCCTGTTCTCACACATGGACAAGTTTCCTGAAAACCTTGGGGCGATGAGCGACGAGCAGGGAGAAAGGTTCCATCAGGACATGCGCCAAATGGAGGAGAGGTACCAGGGGAGGTGGGACGCAGTCATGCTGGCGGACTACTGCTGGTCGCTGAAGAGAGACAACCCAGCAGCTGCTCACACACGGAAATCGAAGAAACGCCGATATCTGCCTTGAACTCTGAACTTTTGTGTCATGTAACGCTCATTCTTATTATATTATGGCTTATCAAATTTAATGTAGTAAATAAATAATGAATTAATTTGGATACGTTGACTTTTATTTCTTGAGGGAAACGGAAAAAATTGTCAGGGGTTTATCAGCAGAAATTAGATTTTCTTACGAAAAACAGATTTTTTTTAAATTTCTGTAGAAAAAAATTCTGACCTGATTGAGCAAAACCAAGGTCATTTTCGGACTCAGGGCATCAAAATTAGTCTAATTCAGCTGAAAAACCCTAGACGATTTTCCAAATATTTTTTTTTGTTGCCCAGTGTTATTACCCAACACTTGTTTTCAGTCTGTAAGCATACTAATCCAGTCCCTGTAATAGAGTCCCGTAAAAATTTTAGTTATGATTTGTCTAACCAATGGAACGTAATAGAATACATGTAGGAGAGTCAGAAAAACTTGGGTAGACATCACCATATTCTGGACCGGGTGTTTTAGACGCCATTTTCCAAAATTATTTCCGCTCCTGAAACCGTTAAAGTCATAATTTTGGTGTCTAAATATATGTTTTGAAGGGTGAGGAATCTAATAAAATGGTTCCTGAAGTTGTCTGATTGTTATTTATTTCAGAAAATCTTTTTTTGTTGTTGTTTATTGGAAAAATGTTTACTGGACTCTATTCAGGGACAAGAGTATAATTTTGGTTTCATTTATTACATAATTATACAAGAGGACTACTTAACTGTATGTTTAGGGTGATAAAGCTGTCAGATCTAAATTATATAATTCAAAATTCTAATAATAGTTTCTGTTATTTACAGGTAAACTACCATTAATTAAAAATGGATGAGCAAAGTCGGATACCGGTAGGAACTAAACTGACAGATGTTCAACAGGAAGAACAAAATATATTGTTTGATGTTCAGAAGTGCATTATTTGTCAGACTGTGGACAGTAACAAGACAGTTACCACAGTTAATGGTAGAAAAAGAATTCATGAAGCAGCCGACATAAGAGATGACATAGTGGCGAAAAGACTGAAAAGTGTGGCGGATGAAGAATTGTTTGTGTATCATGTGACAAACCAGTGCTATAAAACGTATACTTTAAAAAATCTCTTGATAAAATAGTGGCCGAATGATCAGAAACTTCCATTGCGCAAAGGTTGTCCTGCACATTATTGGAAAATATCTGTGTGGCAGTGGTGCAAAGGATGCACTCATTGAGTGCAAAGTGTTTGGTGTTAAAACTGCAGAATCAGTAATGAATGGAAGTCATTATGTCAGATCGCTCAAGGGCTTACTGATTCTTGAAGAAGCTATATTGAAGATGCAATGGTCAGCATTTTGGAAATGTAACCCCAAAGAAAAAGAAATTGAAAATAAGTATTTCAACTAAGAATGTGAAATCAAGCCCAACAGAGTTTAATGAACTTTTAGCAACCTTAGCAGTTTTGTATAATGACTTTCAGAAATTTTCCAATGATTCTGCCACTAATTCCGAAATGTGCCGATACTGGGATACATTCCTTTACCTGATAAAATTTGTTAAAATTTCTCATAGCGTTTGACAGAGATGACGATAGTCACCTTCAAGCTATTCAGAACCTTCTACCTATATTCTGTGAATTTGACAGTATTAACTATTTATGATATGCATCATGGTATCTGGAAAAAATGTAATGGTTAGAGGAACAGCATCCTGAAGTGTATCAGAAATTTCAAACAGGTCATTTTGTAGTGAGGCAAACCAATCTATCATTTAGTGCTGTATCACCGGACATGAAATTGGAGCAAACTATCCAACGATCTCGAAAGAGCTCTAAAGGAATAATTGGACAAACAAAGCAACAAATGTGTGTCACTGAATGGGAGTTGGTATATCACGAGGTACTAGGAATAAGCAACTGTTTCCGAGAAATACTTGGTGCCAAAATGTTAATGTTTGTGAATGCTGTATTTGAATTTATGAACAGTAGAGGCAATCCATATGAAACATCCAGCCAGACCCAACTTCATAATTTTATCAGTAAACAATGTGTACCTAGAGAGGATGCTATCCGCCTGATGATAGTGAGAGATCATGGAGAGGAGAGTTATGAACTATTCAGAAGTGAACGTTTCGTTAAGAAAACTACAAAACTTTCAGGTGTCATCACGAAGGTAAAATTCCCAACAATGATGGGTGAAACAGTAGTGCCTGCTCCGAAATCGAAGACAACATTTGCTTCCCAAAACCATAATATTACTGCAGCTGATAGAAGTACGAGGACCGACAATTAAGTAATGAGAATGATTTTATATTGTCCCACATGTGCATTCTATCTCTGAAGTAACTTGTTCCTGATGTAGTGTGGTCCATAATCCACAACCTGGCAACACCTCATGAACTTGCGATAGGCATGCTGGGAATTATGCCGCCATGTCGTGAAGGAGGTGCAAGGGTGTCGTCACGTAATAGCTATGGAGCAGCGAGTGAACATCAAGTTTCATGAAGGACATTCTGAAAACTGCTTGCTGGAATAAACATTTCTTGAATTCTATTGTTGTGGAGGACAAAACAGAGCATTTTACTACGGTCCTTGTACGAACTAACAAATTGCTGAATGGAAGTCACTAAATGTACCAAGAGGCAAGAAAATGCAGCTCGAAAAGCCAAGGGTGAAGACAATGTTGTGTTTTTTTAATGATAGCAAAGACATTATTCATCATGAAGTTGTTCCAGAGGGTGAAAGTGTAATTGGTTGTTACTATCGTTGTGTTCGGATTGATTATGGAAGAGAACTGACCGTATCAGACCTCAGTATCCTGAACCAGGCAGTTGGTTCCTGCTTCTCAGTATCCTGAAATGATGACAATCGAATGGGACACTCTAATTCCTATACAGATGGACAGATTCTGGTCTTGAAGTAAAAACAAACAGCTGCTTCAATTGTGCGCCGGTTTTATTGAACATGCAAAAACGACTAACATCACTACAGTGATAAGTGGAACCATCATAGGAGACAATGATACCAGAAATGCCTTCATAGTTATGAACAAAGAACTTCAGACCTTTGTAGGAGAAGCAGATTCCAGAATGATACTCCATATATTCCATGCTGATCAGTCAGGCATAACATGCTTCATAGTATTATTTAATGACACTGATGTAGTTGTTCTTGTCCTTCGATATCTATTTGAACTATACACAAAAGGATTGGAAGAAATGTGGATTAAAGTGGGAGTGGGTGACAAATTGCGTTATGTGCCTCTACACACGCTGGGGAGAAAACTGGGAGCTACGCTTTGCAGCACTTTAATTAGGGCATACATCGTTACAGGTACTGATGTTATAAGCAAGATAGGAACAAAGCCATCTTCACTGAAAGCATCACTAGAAAGATTACTAATTGGATTTGCAGAAGAAAATGCTCTGTCTGAAGAAGCACTTGATAAAGCAGAGTAATATCTTGTTCAAGTCTTACATCCGTCCTCAAAGTATAAGACATTTGATGAGCCTCATTATTCATTACACAAAAATAAGCACATATCTGAGATACCACCCTCATCTTTCTCAATAAGAAATGGACATTTGAGAAGATGTTTTTTTTTGTTCTGCAGGAATGCTTAAAACTTTCACGAAGCTACTTTCCTGATGGAACCCTGCAACCAACCGATTAGGAATGGTGAAAAGATGCAAATGTCGTACTAAAGCCTGATATCTGCCTTCATGAAGTGCCTACTGAGCTACTAATACAGTGTACTTGTAAAGCATGTTCTACTTGTAGATATAAATGTCGTATGAAATATTTACCATGCTCTGAGTATTGCAAATGCGGCGAAGAATGTAAAAGATAGTGTGGGAGAAAAGTAAGAAATTATCATATTATTATGCAGATTGTTGCAATAACTTGTAAAAACATTTAAGTTCACAGTTTTTATAATTACCATGTGTACTTTATTTGAATATAATTCTTTTAATGTGTGCTTTATTTTATTATATTTTTTAAAAAAATCCTTTATGTTGTGCAAATGTAACTTTCCAAATAATTGTAGTCAGTATTTGTTCATATTATCCTTTATAGATGCAAAAAAAAACAGATATTCTGAAATAAATAACAATCAGACAACTTCAGGAACCATTTTATTAGATTCCTCACCCTTCAAAACATATATTTAGACACCAAAATTATGACATTAACGGTTTCAGGAGCGGAAATAAAAGCAAAATATTGTCGCTGTCGGCCATTTTGGAAAATGGCGTCTAAAACACCCGGTCCAGAATATGGTGATGTCTACCCAAGTTTTTCTGACTCTCCTGCATGTATTCTACTAGGTTCCATTGGATAGACAAATCATAACTAAAATTTTTACGGGACTCTATTACAGGGACAGGAGTATACAGGGTGTTTCCGGGCTGATGATACAAACTTTCAGGGATGATGGAGAAAGGCACATGTATCAATTTGAGATAAGGAACCGTGGTCTGGAAACGACTTAGTCGAAAGTTATAAGCGAGAATCGATGTATGAAGATGTAATACTTTTATTACCTGAACAAGTTTCATAAGCTCTTTCCTGGCCAGTTTGGTCACCTGATCTGACCCCACTTGATTTCTTCTTGTGGGGTAATGTGAAAAATTTTGTGTATGAGACACTGTCAAGACTGAAGAGGATCTCCTGGCAAGAATTCTCGCTGCCTTTGACATTGTTTCAACGACCCCGGGGTTGTTCCAACGCGTATGCCAGAACTTTGTGCGACGATGTCATGCCTGCAGAAAAGCTGGAGGACGCCACTTTGAACAACTGTTGTGATGAGTGTAGCAGCTTGTGAAACGTGTGCAGGTAATAAAAGTATTACATCTTCATACACCGATTTTCGATTATAACTTTCGACTAAGTCGTTTCCGGACCAGGGTTGTTCCTTATCTCAAATTGTTACATGTGCCCTTCTCCCTCATCCCTGAAAGTTTGTATCATCAGCCCGGAAACACCCTGTATATTTAGTTTCCTCTGCTAACTTCCAAAACTATATCTTTAGCTGCTTTGAAAAATATTGTGACAGGGGCTGAGCAGGTGAAATTATTCAGATTTTGAAATATCATAAAGGCTTTTCGAAACGAGAGGAAGTTTCTGAAAACGACTTCGTTGGTACATGTCTTAATACCAAAGCTGTGGAACATCTCTACCAACGGTAAAAGAACTGCGAGGGAAGCCAAAGGTATACTTGCAATGAAGACCGATAACAACAGCCAGTGCTTGCGGTTTACAACGAGATTGAAAAGTTTCGTTCTTGCTCTAGCTTTTCCCTCTCAATCCATTTGTTCCCTATTTCTCCCTACTTCCTGCCCCCTCCCTACTCTCCATTCTGTTACTTCACAATTTCCGGTGAGATTTGAGGCCAGAATTTCATTCCATTCTTTCCCTGCGGGTTTTTTTTTTGTGAAGGTGCTTCCTCGTCCTCCCCTCCTCGTGGAACCAGGATCGAGAAGTTATGTTACAGTGGTTCGCTGGTTCCACATCGGTTTTCGATTCCACCTCCCCCCCTGCTTCCGTCCCTCTCGAACGCTCTTTTCCCCTTCTCGGCCGGTTTCCTTCCGTTTTCCTACGCTCCACTTGACTGGAAACGAACGTGCAACACTGGCGCTCTGCAATGTGGCCAGGTACTTCTCGCTTCAAGCTGAAGGGACAGGAAAACGTTGAGGAACTTAGGATTAGGGAGCTTCCAGATCGAAGTGACAAGCGACAAAGGCCTTGAGTTTCGTTTCAGTTTCACAGGTCTACTTTTATGCACAGACAGGATAGTGTTGACTGGACCTACAGTTCAAAGTAGGATGCAAACAGCAGCGGAGTATACTGAGTCCAATATCTGGGCTATCTCACTATGTCACGTGGTCCTAGGCTATGAATAGAAATCAGGTTGCCAACTCATAAGAAATCAGGTTGCCAACTCATAGGAAATCAGGTTGCCAACTCATAGGAAATCAGGTTGCCAACTCATAGGAAATCAGGTTGCCAACTCATAGGAAATCAGGTTGCCAACTCATAAGAAATCAGGTTGCCTACTCATAGGAAATCAGGTTGCCAACTCATAGGAAATCAGGTTGCCAACTCATAGGAAATCAGGTTGCCAACTCATAGGAAATCAGGTTGCCAACTCATAGGAAATCAGGTTGCCAACTCATAGGAAATCAGGTTGGCAACTAATAGGAAATCAGGTTGCCAACTCATAGGAAATCAGGTTGCCAACTCATAGGAAATCAGGATGCCAACTCATAGGAAATCAGGTTGCCAACTCATAGGAAATCAGGTTGCCTACTCATAGGAAATCAGGTTGCCAACTCATAGGAAATCAGGTTGCCAACTCATAAGAAATCAGGTTGCCAACTCATAGGAAATCAGGTTGCCAACTCATAGGAAATCAGGTTGCCAACTCATAGGAAATCAGGTTGCCTACTCATAGGAAATCAGGTTGCCAACTCATAGGAAATCAGGTTGGCAACTCATAGAATATGAGGTTGCCAACTCATAAGGAATCAGGTTGCCAACTCATAGGAAATCAGGTTGCCAACTTACAAGAAATCAGATTGCCAACCCCAGAATCACCATCATCATTTCACTGATATGAATAATTTTATTTACAATTTCTGATCGACTTTCCTCCTGTATTTTATTCTCTAGACTTCAGGCTTCGCAGATAGCCTAGAGAGCCTGGAATATAGGCTACTGCCAAACCGGTTTGTGCCTCCACCGGCTATCAAACACAGGACCTCTTGATTTTAAGGCGAGATAAAAGTCAAAGGCACCTCCAGTCTGTAAAAGAAAGCATTCACAGAGCATGCGCCAGTATCCGTGTCGGAGTGGTTATACTGAACGCAACTCCAATTATCGGCTGACTTGCGAAGTAAAAGCTGAAGGGACACATCGCTCTCCCGAAGCAACGTTGCCAAGCGTGCTTCTGTTTCTGTCAGTTGTCTATTTGCGTGTTTGTAGAGTGTTTGCGTGTGAAACGATCACGTGTGCAGTTGTACCATTAACACGCCGCTGATTTCTGGTGCTGGCAATATCGTTACCCGAGCAGACACTCTCGCGCTTTACAGTATATTTGGCAACATTTGGTGGACCCAACGCTCATTTGTTTCGTCCCGTGAACAACGTTCGGTACCTTGTGACTCGAAAATGCCCGATCACAGACGAAATTCAACTTATGACTGATTTGCTGTTTCCCAGCCACCAGATGGCGTTGCGTTCAATATAGCACATCGTGCTAAGACGCCAGGGGTCTCTGATGTTATAATTAAAACTGCTTGTTGTTAAATAAACACTAAATTTATGAAATAATCATTTGGTACACTGTACAACATTGCTTCACTCCATTCTAACAACAATCTCACAGAATATAAACTGTAACGTTAAATCTGGCCTTGGTTGAACATTTAGCCATCCTTATACCCTTACTCTATAACAAGAGTGTTATTTCGACTTCATCAATGTCATCATATCACAACTCATCATCATCGTCGCGATTAGCCAAAGTGACAGAAAGACGACGCGAAATAACAAAAATCAAGCAACCAAGATATCATGATGGTTTGAAAGTTCCCTGTGGCTTCCCCGATGGCGTAATGGTAACGTCGTAATCAAGGGATCCTGAGTTCGATACCCAGTGGAGGCACATAGTGGTTAGGATCTTACTTTAAACTGTAGGTCCAGTCGCAATATCCTGTCTGTCGAAACAAACTCAAATTCTGAAATCTCCATGAGTGACCAAACACAGGACCTAAGTTCATAATCGCATTGACGGTAGTTAAATTGTGCTTGCTCGTAACAGTTTGGGAACTTTTGGATGGCAACGCGTCATCCATCAACTCTTGACTTGTTCTGAGGCGGAAATTTAACGCGCGTGGCTACTGCAGACAATCTATGCGGGGAAAAAGTATTTTTCAACGTTTAACAAAGCCAAACAGTATAAAATGGCAAAATGAGTGTCAGAAGCTGCCGTTTGGAGTCAAAACGTCGGGTTGTTGTTTTTCCAAAAGTGAATCTCTCTTTGGAGAAGGGAGGTATGGTGATTGATGATGTCTCGAACATTGACACTAAACATTAAAACAAGAATAGCCGGAAAAGCCAATAACTAGAGTAGCCTTTTTAAAAAAACCGCAATGCTTGTAAATGCCCGACAAAAATGGCGTGCCGAAATGTGGACTTTCACGGCTATACCTACCGGGTGGCCAGAATTAAAGTTACCCAATTCAAAGCCCTCTGTAGCCTGTTTGAGGCATCGTAGAACTCTGAAATTTGGTGAATCCACTATGCAGACCATGGGGAAGAGGATGGCGATAAAAAAAGAATAGTTCAATTTTCCGCCACCAGGCTGAAATGTGGCGCTGTACTTGCATTAGTACAAGTAATCACGTTAAGTGATTTAGCTGAGTTATTAATTAGAAAGACATTTGTTAGTGGCTGGAAGTTGCGAGAAAATAATCTCTCGTTTTTTGCAAGATTGCAAGATAAAGGCAAATCCATAACCAATTGGAGCAGTTTACGTCATTATTACAACTCATCATAGAAGTACAGTTTCTCATGATAACTGCAGGTCTTATATCCACACACGTAGCCAGGGAGAGGGCTAAGAGGGCTGAAGCCCCCCCCGCGATCCTACAAATTTCTAATTTAAATAGTGTATAGTGGTAATTAATTTTACTTCCTTAGCAAGATTAAACAGATCGAAAAATGTTTAGTGTATAATAGAGGAACCAGATTATATTTTTATATTCTACCATTTAATCCAAAGAATAAATTGATCCACAGCTCTCAAAATGTGTAATTTTCTCTGTGAGAGGTCACACAATATAAACTTTATTAGTAAAATTTTGCCCTCACTTTTAAAGCCTTTTTTTAACGGAATGCGTATAAGTTAATAACAAAATACAATAACTATGAATTTCAGTACACTAACTGTACAAAATGTAAGAAATATAATGGACAACAGTTGTTTTGGATATGCACTCATACGGTGGATTGAGTAGCAGTCTCCATTATATAATAATAATAATAATAAATTTGGATAAAAATCTGTTTATTTTTAATAACTTATAATAGTTTTTATTGTAAAATGACAATTATAACTGTGGTAATAATTATTATTGTCATTATTATTTTTACTAATCAAGTTTCATCAGTGACCTCCCCCCTCTACAAATATTTCTGGCGACGCGTGTGCTCAAAAGGGATGAGTCACACCCCTACCCCCGAAATAAAATCCTGGCTACGGGCCTGCTTATATAATTTTCACCATCCTTGTCGCAGTGGAGATCACATTGGAGCGACAAGTCCTACGGAAAGCCAGCCCTCATTCGAATATTGCTCATGCTTAAGCATGGCAACGCAAGGCCTCATGGGATTTTGGGATTCTAATGATCCACAAACGAGCCTGCTAGAGTCATTACGCATTCGCCTCGCATTGCACATTCCCTTTACACGCAGTCCACATGCGTGTAATGTGACAGCGGAGAGGGCTTAGACTAATGCTCGGATGCGACGTTTCCTCCTGAGGGAAGCAGGGGATTCGGTGACGAGCGACCGGTCTTCCGCGAAACCCACATCCCGCTGGCGGATGGAACGCGTTCCTGGAAGCTGGGAATTCCAGACCCTGTTCCTGGTTGAAGGAAAAATGGTCGAAGGTACAGTCCAGGATGCAAGCGATGTTAATGGTTTCCGTTGATGCAGGTTGAAATGGCGTTTTGGTGATGAAAACTGGAGAGAGAGAGAGAGAGGGAGAAGGGGGTGAGAAGGAGAGGCAGTGATAGAGAGAAAGAGAGAGAGACGGAGATCCTGTCAGAGAGTGAGAGAGAGAGAGGAAGAGAGTCAGAGAAGAGAGAAGGAGAGACAGTCAGAGAGAGAAATAGAGAGAGAGAGAGGAGAGACAGTCAGACAATCAGAGAGAGAGAGAGAGAGAGAGAGAGAAGGAGATACTGTCAGAGAGAGTGAGAGAGAATGAGAGACAGTCAGAGAGTGTGGGAGAGAGAGAGAGATAGAAGGAGAGATAGTCAGAGAAATAGAGAGAGAAGGAGAGACAGTCAGAGAGTGAGAGAGGAGAGACAGTCAGAGAATGAGAGAGAAGAGAGATGGAGAGACAATCAGAGAGAGAGAGAGAGAGAGAGAGAGAGAGAGAGAGAGAGAGAAGGAAATACTGTCAGAGAGAGTGAGAGAGAATGAGAGACAGTCAGAGAGTGAGAGAAGAGAGATGGAGAGACAATCAGAAAGAGAGAGAGAGAGAGAGAGAAGGATATACTGTCAGAGAGTGAGAGAGACGGAGAGACGGAGAGACAGTCAGAGAGTGAGAGAAAGAGTGAGAGAGAGAGAAGGAGAGACAGTCAGAGAGAGAGAGAGAGAAAGAGAGAGAGACGGAGATCCTGTCAGAGAGTGAGAGAGAGAGGAAGAGAGTCAGAGAAGAGAGAAGAAGAGACAGTCAGAGAGAGAAATAGAGAGAGAAGGAGAGAAAGTCAGAGAGTGAGAGAGGAGAGACAGTCAGACAATCAGAAAGAGAGAGAAGGAGATACTGTCAGAGAGAGTGAGAGAGAATGAGAGATAGTCAGAGAGTGTGTGAGAGAGAGAGAGAGAGATAGAAGGAGAGATAGTCAGAGAAATAGAGAGAGAAGGAGAGACAGTCAAGAGAGAAGAGAGATGGAGAGACAATCAGAGAGAGAGAGAGAGAGAGAGAGAGAGAGAGAGAGAGAAGGAAATACTGTTAGAGAGAGTGAGAGAGAATGAGAGATAGTCAGAGAGTGAGAGAGAGAAGGAGAGACAATCAGAGAGTGTGTGAGAGAGAGAGAAGGAGAGACAATCAGAGAGAGAGAGAGAGAGAGAGAGAGATAAGAAGAGACAGTCAGAGAGAGATAGAAGGAAAGACAGTCAGAGAGTGACAGAAGAGGGGTAGAGATATAGAGAGAGGAAGACAGACAGGGACACAGAGAAAATGGAGAAAGAGGGACAGTAATAGGGAAAGAGAGGGGATGGGGAGAGAGAGAGGGGGAGAGGGTGAGGGAGAGATAATGACAGAGAAAGGGAGAGAGACAGATAGAGATTTTTTATTTGGTTAAGTTTACTTCGCTTTCCTGCTACTTTTGGCTAATCGCGAAGATGGGGAGTGATGGAATGCCGAAGTTAAGGAATGGACCTCAATGCCCAGGGCAGAATTCAAACCCGAACAGAAGTAGCGACAGAAAAGAATAGGGATGAGCGATGATATGATGAAATTGATGAATGGGCAATCACAATGAACGTCCAAGCCTAGTTGAGATTCGAACCAGGAACCTCAGTGCTAACCACTCCGCCACAGAGGTTGGCCCCGGCACATTGCGAGAGACCATGATTGAATACGGACTGTATGTGGATACGCGCCTCACAGATTCAAAATCTCGGTACATTTGTAGAGGTAGTGTGATCAGCACCACGCTCCAACCTCCCCCGTGTTACCCCATGTAGACATTTATTGGAGACTGGAAATGCAGGGTGTCCACAAATGAAGTATACAACTTCGGAGTGTAGTAAAAACAAAATGGCGAATATATAGGAAATAATTTGTCTAGAGAAAATAGTTGTTAACTGTGGAAGTTTGTAGGCTGGCAAAATTGCGCTAGTTCAAGATTCTGGCGACTGGCCGCGCTAGTGAACAGAAATGGTGTCCCACAGTAGAAAGCAGTGTGCGCGTCTTGTGGTTTGCAGAGACAAAATCTCTAACTCTAGTGCAGCGAAATTTCAATAGATTGTACAACAGACAGCCACCGATGCGGAAAAGCATTGCTCAGTGGGTTAAGATGTTGAAAGAGACAGGAATTGTTTTGAAGTGTACCACCAGTTGCAGACTTTTGCGGGAATGACATGTATAAACATGTTCCAACCAACAGAGAGCATGTTTCGTTTGGTTTGAGTTGGTGTTTTAAGTCCACTTTATGCACAGTAAGGCTAATCGGGACTGGACCTACAGTTTAAAGTGGGATCCGAACCACTTGTGCCTCCACCGGGTATCGAACCCGGGACCCCTTGATTACAAGGCAATGACGCTACCACTGCGCCATGGAGGAGGCTCAGAGAGCATGTGGAGGTATACTGGCCATGTTATATGATACTTTCACACATGGGTGCCCGCGGGCAAATGCCCCCCCCCCCCCCGAGACTTCTGGAAAGAAGTAATGAAATTCGAATGTTGTTTTCTGTGACTTACAGGCCGTATGTTACAGCAACAATTATTATTACAATTATTAGAGTAGAAGGTCTAAATATGGGCGAAGGTTTAAATATGGGTTTTGGAGTTATCAGCGCTCCCGGGTGCTCCAGCCTGGCAGAGGCTATTGGCACTGATTATCTGTCAAGGACAAAGGTTGCGGCGCCAATTCGCAAGAGAAAGTGGTGCTTAGTTTCGGCCTTGGACGCTGTTATAGAATTGCGACCTCCGAAAACTTTTTGCAGGTATGTTTTAACTCGGCGTTTTCTGAATTCTCATCTGCTTTGTATAGGTTATGATATTAGCGGTACATGAAACAAATGTGGGCTTTTATAATGCGATGATTTGTTTGTGAAATATGTACCACAGAGAGCGAAAATAAATTGAAGAAGAAAAATAGCGCGATGGTCTAAATATGGGCTATGACATGAGGTCTAATGTTGAGATCACAAATATTTTTATGTTTTTCTTAATTTCGATTTTTCCCATTCCGCGTGATTTTCAAAACAACAGATTATTCATAAATATGAATGTCATAATGTTTTAGAGATAAATGACTGTTTTTTTTTTTAAATTTTAATTGCTTTTTGTGATATTGCCACTAGTAGCCCATATTTAGACCACAATATTGAAATACATCATTTTACCATTTTTGGAAATTCCTTTTGTTTAAAAAAAATGGAGACCTTCTATACTTTAGCATGCTATTACATTTAAGTATATATTTCATAGATATGCATTTTAAAGACAGGTGCTTGATATATTTTTTTTCCTCCGAAAATGACAACATAAAAAGGGAGGCCCATATTTAGACTTTTTCCTCGATTATTTGAAGTAGTTACATATAAGCTTACAGTCTATTTTACACATGTATATAACTATAAAAAGCAGCTTTACGTCCTACATCAATTAGCTAATGTTAAGTATACAGTTATGCAAATTATCAATGTATGTAATTTTAAAAAAACATAAGTAGTAGTGGTAATAGTAATGTAATAATAAAAACAGCAACAAAAATAAAAGAACAATAATAACAATATTAATATTAATAATAATAACAAGAATAAATATTAATAATATAAGTTTCTGGCTACCCCCCCCCCGAGAAAGAAATCCTACGGCCGCCCTTGCTTCCACAGTTGGTATGTATTGTAGAAATATAATTTCTTTATTCTTTCTTGTAGTTTTATTTCTGCTACACTCAGAAGTTGTATACTTCATTTGTGAACACTGGGTATTTAATTCTCACAGTGCTGGCAACCTTGTCTAGTGTACCTCTGAAGCACTCTATAACATTGGTTTGCGGCACTGGCGGACGCTGTTCTTCTATTACCCCGCAGTGATTGATCTTAGTTCTAAGCTAAGGGCTTCAGGGACAAGTTCCTGGATGTTGTCTTGCACGGGAGACGATCTATGGCTACTCCAGTTCGCAAGAACTTCTCTCTTTTTTTCCTACACAGAAAGAAAAGAACAAAAGCAATGAAAACATCGCGTCTTGGCAAGGCCCTAGCTTTCCCCTTTGAGTGATTGTGCTGCCACCTAGGAGCTGGAAGTTTAATCTCACCTGATCCTCCTTTCGCTTGCATTTCGTTCTTTTCCTGAAGAAATTTCAGTGTTTCCAACTACACTCTTGAATTACTAAATGAGTTCTAGAAGATCAGAGCCCCAGTGTCAACAATCGGCAATCGCGTGACTGCCATTGGTACACCCAAAGACAAAAGTAATAGGAGGCGAATTGTCTCTGATTTGCATTCAACCTGTTTGCCGCAATGTGATGATCACGAATTGAAAATAAAAGCGTCAGTAAGCAGATGGAATTAAAATATAGCTATGTGCAAAATGGCAACTAAAGCTCAAAATTGGCATTTAAACGCACCGTAAAAATTCAGTATCATGTTCCAAACAATATGAAACGAATTTAAAACGTTAAAATCTTGCTTTTAATACAAAGACGAATAGGCAAGAGCCCACATCCACTCTCTCACCTTTAGATTCAACACCATCTTGAAAAATGGCGCCAAAAATTCACGTTAAAAATGAATAAATATCTCGAACACGGTGCATTGTACACAAAATGTGAAGATAACCAAAATGAAAGAGGAGAAAATTTGCTAAGTTATGATTGTTGTTTGATAGAGCTACCTTAAATCTTAATTGAATTAAAATGCTTCAAATATTTTCTTCAATTTTTAGAATTAGCGTAAAAGTTGGTTTCCGACACAAATAAAAGGAAATAGCCCAAAAGTTACTGGGTCAAATTCATAGCTCATTATTTCTTTTAGGGAATGGTTTTTGTTTTGAATATTTTTGAAATGACCCCATAGTAACTCTGGCATGTTCAATTCAGTTATATTCATTAATTTTCAAGATGAAATTTTGGCGCCATTTTTGAAGATGGCTGCGAAACTACAGGTGATAGAGTGTTTAACTCTTCAATGTCGGATTCCTTATATTCTTTTTACTATAAGGGCAGTTGTTTTTTTTTTATTTCTGTTGGAATTAGTTCCCCAGAAAACTATCTTTCCTAGACTACTGGGCAAATTGAATGCGGTGTCAGATTACAGGAACCTCGCCGACTGGCAACACTGCTTCTTGTTTTCTCCGAGTTCATCCTCGCCTGAAACAGGAAGAAAGGGTTCCTTAAGCCCAGATTGGAGCCGATGCTATTTGTTTTACACGACCGTTTGCTGTCTAAATGCCCTTCGCTCTCCGAGATTGGTGGATAAGCAGGCAGAAAACAAGGCAAAGGGGAAGGGGGGAGCGAGTTGGTGGGTGATGGATGGCGGGCGGACTTAATCGTGTTTTTGCATCACTTCCATCCACGGCGAATTTAACTCTCCCTCACTTCGCTGCATCGATCTTAAGAAGTTCGCCATTCCGTGCACTTCTCTAGAAGCACGATAATGCAATTCAATACATTCGGTGGCAGAGCGACCTGATTCCTAATGCATTTCATTCTTTGCGAAAGAGTCTTCAAAGATTCCGATCACGACTCTTTTCAATGCATGTCCCTTGGCAGTTGTAGCGTGAACCATTTCAGTAGTGAATACTTCGTGTCTGAAAGTAACGAGTCATTTCTTTCTCTCTCTCGTCCGACAGCCGTTGTGGATTGGTTAGCACAGAATCGGTTCTAATTTCCTTAACATCTCGCTTAGCATAGCCAATCAGAAGCAAGCTCTTGCTCACGAGCGCAGTTGTAATGGCGGCCGAGTACGATGTGAACAATGCATCACCTCCCATTTTTAAAAGCGGATAACTACTCAACGAAGAGGAAAAACTTTTCTTACGAAACGGTTTTAGGTACAAAATCAATGGCACAGCGTATATACTTACTTTATAAGGTATACAGTGCACGAAAATACATTAGTTGTATCAATTGTAAACACCAGACACTGGTTCATGCATAGAAAGATCTCAATAGGTCAACAAAAAAATGTGGAGAGTTTTAGTTTGTATCCACTATGTCATATTAATTAAATAATAATTTCCTATCTTAAATGACATCTCTTTCTTTAAATGTATTAATGATTTCATACTTAGTGTGCCTTTCGTGCTGTATATATTACATAATGTTTTCTGTACGTTTCGCATCGCATCGCATCGCTTCCGCGTAAAGTATTGAATGCTATTAAAAATGCTATATACATTTTCTGTAAGCATTTATGCTAGGAAAAATGTTAAAGGAAAATGCTTCTGTGTAAAGTAGACATAAGTCTTATAGGGCAATGGATGAAAAAAGAACTTTAAGTTACGCTTGTAAATATTAATTTATTTCAAAATGAACGAGCACATACTGCTATGCTATGATAATGCATTAGCGTAGTACTTTGTTCAAGCCACATGCCACTGAGAGGCACTACATCTTTCTAATGTGCTTGTTAATTGAGATGTAGCGAACATATTTTTGTTAATTTTTCTGCAAACTAGGACATCGTAGATGAAGGTTTTGGCCCGAATGAGTATTAATTGCGCTTTTAACGCAGTAATGCGCCATCTCTTTTCTGCTACTACAATATACAATAAGTAACATAAAATAACAGGCCAAGCTGTAGACCTACCTGGCAATACACTGGCCAAAGTTTAAGCATACTTTCCTCCACTGACTCCATTGTTTGTACACATCGTATGCTTTTCATGGATAGGCGTACACGGGGGGGGTACAGTTGCCCCTCCCAATACTCTCACTTAGATATTTAGTGTAGCTAACTAACTAACTCTCTAGCCTTCTTAAACCCGAAGGTTTATGGCTGCAGCAACACAAGCCTTCAATCTGTCCCTATCCTGGGCAAGAAATTTAGTGTGGAGAAAGCTTTTTACCGTTATTAAACAATAAGATTCTCTTTAATTTTTTTTTTAAGCCGGCGAAAGTTCCAAGTAACTACGGTGTGTTTATTTCCTATTAAATTTGGACTATCTCGCTTGGGGCTACAGGCCCCTCCAAAATTATGAGAAAATCAATATTTTGAAATAAAAGCACTGTAGAACTCAGGAAAAACAAGAACTGTAAATGCAAAACCCCTTAAAATGACACAGAGTTTCATTTTTGAGAGTGGAAAATTTGAAATACATTATTTGTACATTGATATTAATGAAAAACCAACAATGCATCCTTAATATTTTTAATCTGTTTTTTTACTGATTTTAATAAGTATGTATGTAACAAAAACAAATAATAATAACACGACAGACCACGGACCCATGTAAGTTCGCACCACTGAGAAGCAGATATGTACTATCTCCTATACAATTCCAACCCCTCCCCAAAAAATATTCCTGCGTACGCCAGTGCCCTTACCCTCCGAAGACTAGTGAGGGTGAGGTCGTGAGGGTGAGTGAGGTTGAATGAAAATGACCACCTCTGCTTTAAACTGTATGTCCAGTTACAAATAGCCTATCTGTGTAAACAGTGGACTTGAAACCACACACACACACACGTAATCATTGGGAAATGTACAAGCACGACACTAGATGAGATGATGAAGTAAACGGAACGTTGTGATTCGATTCGCGCAGCTTTCTCATCAACCGGGAATCGAGTTCGGAACCAAAACTTAAAACTTCCTCTCCTTTCCCAGGGTCCGAAATTCTTTTTAATTGAAAATTTCACGGAACAGAAGCAATTACGTACGAGTTAACAGATTGGTTGTGAAAAGGCCTTTCCGATTGGATGAAACTTTTTTTTTCACACCTTCCGAGGCCAGCATTTCAGAACGGAAGTGCATCTAGAGTCCCTGAATAGTCTCCCTCTCTCTCGGGTGAGATATTTCTAATATCTCACTTCCCCGTAGAGAGGCGAGGGGGTGAAGGGGGACGGGTAAAAATGATACAGTGGCGATAATTTCCAATTTGGGGCGAGAATGGAGGCCGCGGAATGGAAAACCTCTATGGGACCGTAATTTTTGCAGCCGAATTAACGGGACCGCTTTCTGAGTTTCGGCGCTTCAAAGTTAGGAGAACGGTTATACACTTTTAATTGTTGTTTCGTGGCTAGAATCGTATGGATGAAGATGCTGGACAACATCATGTGTCTGGTAAAACGCCTAATGATAAGCTCTGGATCTGGATCTGGACATTTTGTAAGGAAGACATATTTTCATCCGATGCTCCTTCGTTACTTAGTTTCTGATTTATCAGGCTGTTTCGTTTCAGCAATCGGGTTCATGGTAATATGGGGCTTAGTCCCCTCTGTCCTCCCTTGGGAACGCGAAACGAATTTGTCACTGTGCTGAAAGGTTAATGGTGTCAACTAGCTACTACTATACTGGTCGCGTTTCCAGCTGGCGGCTGGATAACAGCGAATCAGCGAGCAGTTTAATTCTCTTAGGCGGACATCGGGCATTTTCGAGTCACGAGCAGTGATGTGCGCCTACGCGTAAACAACAATAGTCTACACGTAGACTATTTTATACACGTAGATTAGGTAATCTATGTAAACAACATGGCGAAAGGTGATAACTTAGCAAAGGCCGTCGTGGAATTAAAAGAAAATTATACTGCGTATCAGTTGCTGATGTGTAAGGAGAACTTTTCATACTCTTTCTTCCAAATTCGAACAATTTCTCACCTAGGAAGAAACCTAATATACGAAATATTCTAGTGTTTTATGAGGATAAGACCACTCTTGCCTCACGACTGCCATCTGTTGATGTTTTTTGCATACTATTTATCTTCTTCCATAGTTGATGATAGAAGAGAAGAGAAATTTTCTTCTAAATAGGATTCTTTTCATTTCGTTAGGAACCAAAATAGTTGAAAATGTCACTTTCCTTTCATGAAACCCTTGAAAATTAATTTTAATGCACTTTAGATTGTCTACGTAGTCTATGTAAAGTACAACCCAATATAATCTACGCGTAGATTACGTGTAGACAACGCATGTAGACGTAAACTTATAGTCTACGGTCCATCACTGGTCACGAGGCACCGAATGTTCTTAGCGGGACGAAACAAGTGAGTATCGGATATTCTACATGGCGCCAAACGGGTCTCCCTTATCTCACAACGCTAGGGCAACATTGCATTCTGACGTCAGACGAGGAATGCCTACGTTGTTAGTTTAGGTCTGTTAGCCGTGGTTCTCTTTGCATAAATACACTACAAATGTATTATTTATGCTAAAAGAATAAACCTAACTAAAAGTCTTTTCCACTCTTGCGGCGGCCGGTCCTCGTTCTGGCAACGGAAGTGGGGAACGGGGATTACACCGCAGACCAACCAGACAGCAGCGGTGGTGCCGAGAGTTACGATGCGGCAGTAGGAAGTACTAAGTTGACCTCGTTCTACAGGCTGCTGCCTTTCTTTTTGAGCTGGATTGGTCGCTTCCCCGCTCCCCTTGCCAAAATATAGGGCGTCCGCCGTAACAGTACAAAAGACCTTTAGCATAACCTAACAACTTAGGCATTTGCCTGCCAATAAAATCAATCCCCGGTGACGTCAGAACGCAAAGTTGTCCTAGCGTTGTGCGATAAGGGAGACCCGTCGCTAGACGTACTCTAAAGCGAGAAAGTTTTCCGCCAACGATATCGACAGCACTAGAAATCAACGGGGATTAATGGAACAACTGCACAGGTGGTCGTCACAATGAACTTTCCGGAACGACCGCCCACAAATCGCTATGCAACTGGCAGAAGAGGTTCTTGGCTATTGTCTTATGCGTGTATAGGGCAAGGTTTATATAATATATAATTAGTGGATTATAGTGAAATACTGCACACTCAATGATGCGTGGAAATGTTCTTTCGATTGGTTACAGATGCACGAGTTTGAAGCAAAATGTAGACACTATCGCCAAGTATTTTCGGAAAAGTTTCATTTTGAATAATTTTCTGATAGTATTACGACTTTAAAAGAGTCTGTGATTTCTATAGTAATTTTGTTGTTTGATTGCTTACAAATTGCAGTTGCTAGATCGCATAATAGCTGATATTCAGAACAGTAGTCTTCCAGTACATTTTAATCTGAAGGGTTTGAAAGCTATGAAGAAATCTTCCGGAATCTTATTCTCTAAACACCTGAAGAATTACAGACAGTTGGTCAAAATTCAAGCTGCGTACCTTACTTCTATACAATACTTCAAAACCAAAACTAAAACCCGTTGTATTTCAGTTAGTTTCCACAACTCAAGCAATGGCTGAAACTAAAAGAATTGTTCATATCATCACTTGAAGTATGTTGCATTTTCAATATGATATGCCATAAATTTGTCAATCAAAACCTTTATATTTTCTTACATGTATTAAGACTGAATAACTATTCATTAATGCAGGTAAGCATCTATAGATTAACCTTTCAACTTTTGACTTTTTCAAAAATATTAACATTTATATATTCCAATGCCATCTATGGACTGAAATGAGAAGTATTCAATCAGTACAGATTAAATTCTTGTAAAAATAAATACGTATTTCGAATTTATAGTCTCGTTTCTTGTAAAATATTTTCAGAAGTTTTATTTGTAGCTATTGAAGGTCGTAGAAAGTATCAAGTAAACTGTCTGTAGGTGTGATGTATACATTGACCCTCTCTATATTAGTACTCAGTGTAGCATATTTAATTGTTTCTCAACTGCCTGGCCGCGAAAGATTCTTCTGAAGTTTGCAACTTGCAGCCCGAGCTGGAAACCACCTGGAAAATTACCCTTCGTTCGTGGTTCACAAGCGATAAGAGGAAATTCTTTCTCGCCAGTGCTGGTCAGAAATTAAAACCGCTGAGAGGGGACTGTCACCCGTGCAGACTCCACATTTGAATTTCAACGATTGGGTCGTTCTCGGGTTAGTGGTTATCACATCGCGCTACGACGCCAGGGGTCCCGGGTTCGAATCCCGGTCTGGGCATCGATGTTTGTAAGTGTTCATTCATCAATTTCATGATGTCATCACTCATCCCCATCTTCGCAAATTAGCCAAAGTGACACAAAATGCGAAGTAAAATAAAGCAAGTCAATCAATCAATCAATCAATCGAGTTAAGGCCGGAAGGGTGAAGTTACTTGCAGCCAAAGCTGACAACCACCTCTCTCTCCCTCTCTCTCTATATATCTCTCTTCCTTTCCCTTTCTCTCTATCCCTCTCCCTCTCTCTATATATATCTCTCTTCCTCTCCCTCTCTCTCTCTCTCTCTCTCTCTCTCTCTCTCTCTCTCTCTCTCTCTCTCTCTCTCTCTCTCTCTCTCTCTCTCTCTGCAGCTCTCCTCTCAAAGCGATCTGACCCTTTTCCGATCACTGTGGCCTTTTTGTCCTGTCTATTTCGCAATTGCATTACGTTCACCCCGGCAGCGACCGGACGGACATTTACCTGAGAAACTTCTTTCTCATCATCTTTGAGTTGTGAGACTCATACCTGCACCGACAGACATTCCACGACATATTAATTATCGTATAAAGCTGAAAAACACCATGTTTTAGGAATAAAATTGTTGGATTGGAGCATCGACTTTCAGAAGACAAATTTACGGGAACGCAAGCTCACGAAGGTTGAGAGCCACTGGCTTAGGTTAGGCATCAAGTAACATCGTGGACATTTTCTGATAAGGCGTTTTCTCATTGGTTGCTCTAAAGTACAGGGTGCCCACAAAGTCCTTCCCTGATTTCAAACGTTTATACCTTCCTAATAACCCAAAGAAACGTTGCCATAAATTTCACTCCTCTATCTCAAAAACATCAGAACCTACAAAGGTGTGTAATCATGGAAGGACTTTGTGAACACCCTGTATCACTAACGTACGCAGGATTTTTATTTTTTGGAGAAGGCTGAAATTGTAAATGTGTATGTTACATAGCTCCATTCTTGGGTGTGGGGAGATACAAAATAAAATACAGCGTGTTTCAAAATTATGTGAACGATTTTAACTCCTTACATTTTATTCATAAATTGAGGGGTCTAGTGAGAGAGGGAGCTATGCCACTTTGACAAGAAATGGAAATAAATTGAGTTTTCTAAAGCATTGCGTTGAGTCATAATTTGTATAACAAAGGGTAATTTTTTTTTCTGAACATATTGTTAGGTAAATTATTCAAAAGGAAAAATATGAATTTCAATATAAATACCATTTATTATGAACATGTATGGTATATTGTTGTAGTATACCCATGTGGAAAAATCAATCTACCACATCAAATACTTTGAACAAGGCTTAAATACTTTTGCCTGAGTGTAAATCATGTTCACAGGGTTACATATGATCTACATAGAGACATCTTCATATGTCTTCTGGAGGATCTTCACTGTCCATTGTTTCTGTGGATTTTAGTTTTTGGTAAACACCATGAAGAACTGGAGGAATATAAGGCATTATTGCCATGAGATCTTTTAACTTCAGGGCTGATATTAAATCTAGCACCGGTTACTGCAACCCAACCTCTGCCACTCCTATTGCAGACACCATCAGTAAGTGGCATAGCTCCTTCTCTCACTCAAAATGCCGATGAGGACGTATTCAAGAACTCAGAAAATCTGCTGCAGAACAAGCGGGAGCTATGCCACATGGTTGTATTTCACATGATAGATGACAGATGGCAGGAGAAGACTGAAAATGGCCAAAAATAATATTTTCAAGATATGTGGCATAGCTCCCTCTCTCACTAGACCTCTCAATTGTCAAAATAAGATACGATTTCACTCATATTTAATGTAAGCGTCAAAGTTTAAGTGCCAATGGGTATCGCGAAGTTAACTCTCACATGTTCAATGTGGGCACTCTTCGTTACTCTGCACACGTCAATATGGTAATCTAACGCCATTCACGCATGTTTCGGCACGTTTTAGCATGTTCTTGTCAACGGTTTGCACCGCAGCACCAATGCGATATAGATCTTTGCTGGTGGATCTTTACGAAATTGTGTACGAAACTGAAGTTGCACACTCACAACTGACCTAACAAAATGCTTTCTTCTCACCACTGGCAGCCATTTTTACAACCGGTCAGCCTGACACCTAGCGCCAGAATTTAGAACTACTGGGCCCGTTAAAAAAAATGGATGTGTTTGAATGTATTTCATTGGATATTTGATCGGTGATTACGTTGTATTGTTTATGGAACTTGTTTTTATCGGTAAAATCATTTGATACACCTTATATTTCAAGCTTCGGTTTAGAATTTTCTCATTTTAAAGTTGGATTATCAATAGTTTTTCCCGATTTATTTGCTTTCATATGAAAATTTCGATTTTCTCAATTTCAGGAGGGGCTGCAGCCCCATCAGCTCCTCCCTTGCGCACGCCAGTGTCCTGTATATTGAGAATCATAGCTTAAACCTTACGCTTTCAACTCGTGTAAAGTGCAAAAGTACTTGAGGAACGACAACACACAACTCCATAAATCTGCTATTCCGAACATGACTAAGATTAAAGAGAGGAAATCAAGTCGCCGAGGAAAAGCATTTTTCGCCGCCAACTCAACCCCCATCTGAATAATGGCGTCTGGCTCTTTCCAACTAGTCGCATGTTTAGGCTTTCCGCGAGTAATCAAGCTCGGTCAACACACGAAGGTAGAACGTAACGAGAGACGCGGACGTTGATTGAATGGCGTCAATCAATTAATTAGCCACCGGGGGAGCCGGAGGACCATTTCCCCCAATTGGAAAAATTAATGGGCGGTTGCCTGAGCGCAGTGGCGGATCCAGGAATGGCACTTGGGACAGACGGAAGCCTATTCTAACCAATATTTACATAGTTCTTATGTAAAGAATATACAATAGCAATAGTGGGTTTGAACCCCAGGTAAATAAAGGATTCTTTTCCTATCATCATTGTTCTCGTGATAAACTTCACGTTACAATGGTACGAAGAAACAAGAACGTTTTCTCCAGAAACATGTCGCCTCTGTTGAGCAAGGAAGGATGTAAAAATATACATTAGGATCATTATTTATTTCATTTTGATTTGAAATGCAGTTTATTTCCATAATACCTCAATACACAATTACCAACAAATAATAATAATGATGATAATTGACATTGGGTATTACGGTAGCTACAAAATATCCATAATTACCATCTATCATGTTTTACATCAATGAAATAAAGGAGAGTATACGAGGGTCACTATTTATATTTTGAGCCTAACAATGAAAAAACAGGAATTTGGCATTGAAAACTGCTTTATTGTTTTTCGAGGTATTCTCCTTTATGGTCAATATACTTTTGCATTCGTTCGAACCATTTGTCAAAGCAGTTTTTCCAATCTTCTTGAGACACATCCATAATATGGTTTTTGAACGCACCAACGGCATCTTCCGCCGACGAAAATCGTTGTCCACGCAATTTATTCTAGACATTCGGGAACAAGAAGAAGTCATTGGGTGCCAAATCAGGACTGTACGGCGGATGACCCATCAAATCGATTTTTTGATTGTTCATAAAGTCTGTTGTTAGACGAGATGTGTGACAGCTGGCATTGTCTTGATGAAGAATGATCCGACGGCGTTTGTTTGTTTTCCGTATTTGACCGAAGACCTCTGGCAAACAAATTGTTGTGTACCATTCAGAGTTGACCGTTCTACGTTCCTCTAAAGGCACAGTTGCCACATGACCAGTTTTCCCGAAAAAACAGGCGACCATTTGTTTCGATGTGCTTCGAGCGCGAACAACTTTTGTTGGATTGGGTTCATCTTGAAACACCCATACAGTCGACTGCTGTTTAAGTTCCGGCTCATATGCATATATCCATGATTCGTCACCTGTTACAATCTTATATACGTCTTTTGAAGCACCACGATTGTATTTATTGAGCATTTGTTTGCGCCAATTGACGCGAGCGTCTTTTTGAGTTTTTGTCAAATTGCGTGGGATCCAACGAGAACTTACCTTTCTCACAGCTAAATGATCATGTAATATTTTATATATGCTGGTGGAACTAATGCCTATGGTTGCCTCAATCTCACAGTATGTCACATGACTATCTTGCAGTATTAGGTTTTGCACAGCATCAATGTTTTCTTGAACAGCAACTGATTTTGGACGACCTTCGCGAACCTCGTCGGTGAGCGAATGGCGGACACGATTAAATTCGTTATACCAGAATTTCACAGTGGCAAAGGATGGGCCTTCATCGCCAAATGTGGAAGTAAGTTGATCGATGCACTCTTGTCTTGATAATCCACGTCGAAAATCGTAAAAAATCATCGCACGAAAATGTTCACGAGTTAATTCCATTTTATTGTTGTCGCGCAATCTCCAAGGCAACATAAACAACACAAATGAAGCTATTGACAAAACATTTGAAGTACGTTATGGTCAATAATGCCAGACGATTCCGTGCAAACGTCAAATTGCGCCTAACTTCAATCAGTGTTGCCAAGACTCAAAATATAAATAGTAACCATTTACATGGACAATACTGAAATTCGAATAAAATATACAGGGTGAGCATAAAGTCTTTCCCTGATTACAAACATTTATTGCTAAAGAACTATGCTAGATACAGATATGCGATTTGTTGGAAATGGTAGCTTAACTCATAAAGTTTTTTTTATCAGTACACTTCTACATGTGCTCCCTTTGTTGCCCTTAGAACGTCTAGCGATACTCAATTTCTCTCCATGTCTTTGCCAACATCTCTTCCGTCACCGTCTCTATAGCATCCAGCGGCGTAGTGCCCACGTAAGGCTTGTAAGTCCACCTTACAAGTTGAAATTATTGAAGAAAACGTATTTCATTCCCGTATTTATCGCTTGAACATACATAGCAATATCAACTGCAAGTAGAACTTTTAACGAAACAATTGAGGATTTGTTTTGATTCGAGTTGTTTCTCTGTAAGGCTTCTTGAGAGGACTTACGTGCGGGTGAATGGAAGAAATGATTTGGACTCGCCCATGGCGGGTGTGTTTGCTTACGTAGTATCTTCTCAACCAATGACAGGGGGCTCCGATTCTCACGTACTGTAAGGTGCATTACGAGTGGGTGCTAACTGGCGAGGATTTCTGTCCCCGCTGCGTCTGACTCATATGTTTGCCACGGTCGGAAGAGAACCAAGAAAATCGACTCCCGTGTTGTTTCAACAATGCTTGACGGGAGGTGTAGCTAACAAAACGGGTGTCATTTTAAATGTGTAAACTAACTATTAAGTTCACAAAGAGATGGTTTAATGTTGGATATTACCTTCATTAGAAGCAGCGAAGTTAAAGATAGAAGAGGAATGTCTGGCAATCCTAGATCCGGCAGCGCCCGCAAAGTTCGGTGCGTGCATCCCAGTTGCCCGTAATGTTAAAAGCATACGCGTAATACTTAGCGTTATGATATACAGATTTTTTTACCTTTTCATTTCACTAAGTTGCTTGATATGCTTTTCAAAATGTGCGCAAATATCGTAACCATGAAAATGAGTAATATTCTCGAATGCATTTGCATTTGCAAATTGTATCCTACGCATTTCCCACAAATGTTTTTTTAGTGAAAGAAAAAGAATAATGAGAATAAAAATATGACATGACCTTTCCAGAAGAAGAGTTTGTGTCCTTAACTAAGATGTATGCGAAATTTGTCAATTGCTACCAGTTGAAAGTTGAGCTAAAGGTAATTTATTCTGAAGCCGAATATCGAGTAAAGAGTGTGTTTGAACTTCATGAGTACTTGCGTACTACTCATTTGAATGAAGCTGTTGATCAAGTGAACAAACTAACAGAATTCTTCCTCACTGTTCCTGCCTGAAGCTCGTCGGTGGAAAGGTGCACTGAAGACGATTCATACATTTCAACGCAGCACACAGACTCAGGCAAGGAAATCTGACTTGGGACTGATATCCATTGAAAAGGAGCTGCCAAAGACATTGACCAGAAACTCCCGATTCTACGACGACGTGATGGAGGTGTTCAGACTAAAGGATCGTCGGATCGAGTTACAGTATAAATGAGAATTTTCATTAAGTAATACATATGATATTATTGTTAACAAAGAGTGTGTGCATTTGTGTTTGAAATTGAGTATGCCCATACATGGCTTAGATTCAAATAGATTCTATTTAGTTAAAATGTTTTTGGGTTTTCTTTATCCAATATTCAGGTCAGGTTTATCTAAGGAAGCCTTACACCTTTCATAGAATCACGCTACGCCACTGCTGTATGGGTGTTTCAAGATGAACCCAATCCAACAAAAGTTGTTCGCGCTCGAAGCACATCGAAACAAACGGTCGCCTGTTTTTTCGGGAAAACTGGTCATGTGGCAACTGTGCCTTTAGAGCAACGTAGAACGGTCAACTCTGAATGGTACACAACAATTTGTTTGCCAGAGGTCTTCGGTCAAATACGGAAAACAAACAAACGCCGTCGGATCATTTTTCATCAATACAATGACAGCTGTCACACATCTCGTCTAACAACCGACTTTATGAACAGTCAAAAAATCGAATTGATGGGTCATCCGCCGTACAGTCCTGATTTGGCACCCAGTGGCTTCTTGTTCCCGAATGTCAAGAATAAATTGCGTGGACAACGATTTTCGTTGGCGGAAGACGCCGTTGATGCGTTCGAAAACCATATTATGGAGGTGTCTCAAGAAGATTGGAAAAGCTGCTTTGACAAATGGTTCGAACGAATGCAAAAGTGTATTGACCATAAAGGAGAATACTTCGAAAAACAATAAAGCAGTTTTCAATGCCAAATTCCTGTTTTTTCATTGTTAGGCTCAAAATATAAATAGTGAACCTCGTATGGGACCGTCTCTACCGATCCATCTGTCTGGAAAGGTATCATGCAAGAACTGGCGAAAAGTTAACTCCCAGTGTGGCGGTGCACCATCTTCTTGAAACACTACCCATGGTTGAAATTCCTGTAATTGAGGCGCAACATGTCCAGGTAAACTGTTGACGTAATGGTAGGCTCAATGAAAAAGAACGGTCCAATAACTTTGTTGTGCATTAAGCCACACCAAACATTCACTTTCGGGCTGTCCCTTATGTGCTGTAACACGACATGTGGGTTCTCCGACCCACATATCCGGACATTATGTCTGTTTAATTTCCCGGATATGTGAAACGTCTTTTCATCTGAAAATTACGCTACGTAAAACACAAGAGAAGAAGAAATCAGACAAGAGTAAAAGAATCAGAATAAACAAAGAAATGGAAGAAAACTTGATGTATTGCACTACTTATTGCCATAGATTTTATTTGCCTACCTACCGTGGAAGAAAATATATATATATTCATAATCAGGGAAAGACTTTATGCTCACCCTGTAGATTAAGCAAAAAACCTAGTCTAGGCATTTGGGAGAGGCAATCGCTCCCAGCGCCCTCCCCGTGGATCGCCTTGCTTGCTTACTTACCTGGCTATAATAAATAAACTCGTGTAGTTTCTCCTTGTTTTACGTCGTTATGTTAATCGATAAGATGATGATAAATACCATGAAATTGGTGACGTTTGAGTTTTTGAGTTCAGTTTATGGACAGATAGGCTAATCGGGACTGGACCTACAAGTTCAAAGTCTGATTCGAACCACTGTTATGGCATTTCACGTGCCATGGCATATTTCATGGCATTTCTCAAGGATTGGCTCGCTCCGTATCATTTTTCGTAGCGTAACCAATCAGAAGAGACATCTAGGTCACGAGTGCAGTTGTAATGGCGGCAGCGTGAGATGTTAACAATGTATCACTTCACACTTTTAAACGACAATAACTATTCAACCGAGAGGAATATCGCTTCCAATTAAAATGTATTAGGTACAAAAGCAATGGCACTGCTTAAATATATACTTTACAACGTTTACTATGCACGTATGGAAGAAAATTTTAGCTTTTTCAACTGTAAACACCATGCACACAGCATTGATGGTGTGACTCGACGTGCCGCTATGTATTGTACATTGTAATTGTACAGCTAACCTAAATGTTCCATAAAATGCTTTCGTGTAAAGTACTATCCGTTTAAGATTTACGTAGCATTTATGCCAGCAAAAATGTTAACGGAAATCCTTCCGTCTAAAGCCGGATTTAGTGTGGTTAGGTTGCCTGCCTTAAGTTAAAAAATAAACATATTTCAAATTCAGAAACATTTCATGTGTAAAAAGTACTAAATAAGCACATATTTGGAACAATCATATCTAAATCCACGTGTAGACTGACAAGTAAGTGTCATTTCAGTGAAAGTATTAGAACATTTCGCGGCGCCCCTATATGAAAGCGCCCAGGGCGCTGCGGCGCACACTTTGGGAACCACTGCCCTATAGGATAAATATAAAGGAACAACGATCTCCGTGTCATATAGTGTTAACGTCATCACCTTGTTATCAAGGCGTCCTGGGTTCGATAACCGGTAGAGGCAAATAGTGGTTCGGATCTCAATTTAAACTCCAGGTCCAGTTCCGATTAGCTTCCCTATGCAGAGAATGAACTTGAAGAAACAACGATATTATGGCTCGAACCCAGAACTTAGGTGGCGAGTGGATTCTTGTCTGCTTATCTTTTTTATTCCTTTGTATTAAAACATAAGCTTTAATGTTCTAGAAATCTCAACCGAAGTTCCTGCAGACTAGGGATGGCCAGATCCGGATCCTAAAATTTTTCTGATTCGGAATTGTCGGATCCGGAACTCCAGAGCTTTCGGATCCGGATCCGTTTGGCCATCCATCCCACATGAGCGCTTCTTTGGAAAGTAAGAATGTGTTTATAACATATTGTTACCTGCTAATATACATTGTGTATATATAATATATATATATATATATATATATATATAAAGGTAAAGTGCTCCCCTGTGCATAGCACCACGCCATGAAGGCGTATAGGGGGTGTGGGGGTAACGCCCCACACTTTCTTGATCCGGTCGTGAGTGGGGTAGATGTGATCAGCATCACGCCCTGACCGCCTTTACCCCCCAGGGTTTCCCCCAGGTACCCATGTTATTCGACGCTGGGTAATGGGATTGAGATACGAAACTCTCGGATCCGGATCCGGAACTTTCGGATCCGGAACTTTCGGATCCGGAACTTTTGGATCCGGATTTTTCGGATCCGGTTCCGTTTGGCCATCCTTACTGCAGACACGTAGAAACCTTTATTCGTGATAGATCGAGAGAAAGGGAGAAATAACACAGATTTGAAGATGTTCAGAAAAAAGGATATACAGAGATCAGAAGAAAGAAGAAAAGAGTATAATGTGCATATGAATCCGAAAAGTAAAAATAATTACGTACAGAGAAAGAATAAAATAAGAAACCAACTAGAAAAAGCTTTGAAAAGTCGCGGAGAAAGAGAATACAGCTGAGAGAACAAAATTGAACTGAAAAACAGGAAAAAAAATAATAAAAAAGTTCTTGCCTCCAAGCGAACAACCGCGTCATTAAAAAAAATCCGTACAGCAAAAACCGACCAGCTAACTATTCCCGTAACTCGGACCGGCCAAAAACAAATAAACCTGATGCAATATATTCCGGGGAGAGCATGCAAAAACATTCAGGAACGAGAATCCGTGTTTTTTTTTTGTTTTTTTTAATAAATACCAAGCAGGAAAAGCGGTATGTCGATAACAGGTGCTGAAACGAGCCAGACGCTTTCGGTAAGGGAGCGTAGAAAGTTCGTCTGACTTAGCTATGCCCCGTGACAGGTTAACTTTGCAGCAGGTTTTATGTATCAATACGCTCGAGAACGACGCTCAGAATCTTCCGTGCAAGTCTTGCCTCAATCGCCGAGCTGTTGAAATCAGAGACAGTGAGAAAATGGGAATTATTGCAGCGGAACTATATTCTGTACGTACGTTTTGAGCTATATATATATGAAAAGTTGCTGCAAACGTAACCTGCCGCGGGGCTTAGACGGGTTCGACAATGGAGATAAGACTTTGGAGACACGGTTATTTTCGAAGCATCTGCGTTGGCAAATTCGTACCTTGGGTTAGTTACTTATTTTAGTTTTCATGCGCCTCCTTTTCTGACTTTCGCGGTTAATAGCAACTTGGGTTTGGATTGGTTGGTTGGTTGATTTGTTGTTTTAAGTCCACTTTATGCACAGTAAGGCTAATTGGGACTGGACCTACAGTTTAAAGTGGGATCCGAACCACTTTTGCCTCCACCGGGTATCCAACCCGGGACCCCTTGATTACAAGGCGACGACGCTACCACTGCGCCATCGGGGAGGCCAACTTGGGTTTGGAGAACGAGATTAAGTCCAGGGATAAAAGATCGAGAAGAATACGCGGGAGGAGAAAGGAAGCGAGAAAGATAGGCAGAGAAACATAAGAAGAAATGAAAGATGGAAAGAGATTGAGAATAAGAAGAAGAAATAAAAGATTGTTCCGCCACACTCCACCCTTACCGTGCCGCTTCTGGCAGGAAAAACCCAAATAAACAACTAAATAGGCTCGTTCCAAAGAATCAATCACAGGCAAGAACTTACTGAATTAATGTTGCAGGTTGATGGCTGGAAACTCGCAGAAATGGGCTTTATACATTTATTTACAATTCAACAAAACAAGGCTCGGATTCTTCCATTAATTCTCTAATTTACATTATTTACATTCCTCTAACTTGAGCCCCACGGCAGAACTGCCAAGTGGAAGCTAGCATCGGCGGAACCGCCTCGGGATGCTCTTTCTCATGGGAGGCCACTGGAGACGGAAGATCACTCTCCCTTCTGCTCTCCGGTTCATAAACATTCTGTCCTGTCCTCCATATTTATACTTCCTCCCGCGTCGCTTGGAGGAGGGCTGAAAGTTCAAATCTTATTGGCTCTTTTAAACTACACGGAACCATGTAAGAAACCCAAGCATACAGAATCATACACAAAAAACAAA